>NC_137463.1:201999660-202599660 GCF_964235325.1 Thermobia domestica | reverse complement strand
CTCTAGGTAGATTACAATTTCCGTGATCAGATATTTTCTCAGATATTGAAAGGTGTTTCATGACTGCTTATTAAATTGTTAAATCTTGAGCACATTGTCAGACAAAGGGATTTGAAAAGGACGCTGCCTGGACTTATAAGCTGATGTACTATTCCAGCATTCACTTAATCCATCAAAGAAAAGCTTGATAAGACCAGTGAGGATGGCTGGCTATTGATTATTTAAAAACAGAATTACTCGAACAGCTATTTCCAGCGAAATTTAAACCAGTTCAGTCCACACAGTTGTAAATCCAATAATAATAATAAACTAACAACAACAACAATAATAATAATAATAATAATAATAATAATAATAATAATAATAATAATAATAATAATAATAATAATAATAATAAATCGGTCAAGAAGATGTGGAAACGCCTTTGCAGATCAGCTATCCTAAGAGAAATTTTTCGTTATTTACACCAGACAAATATCGGAATGGTATCTAACTCACAGGCTCTAAGTAGCCTCATTTCCAATACCTTTAACGAAGGATGTTATCCCTCTGATATCTTCGTAATCAAGCCGGAGATGCCATACCAACCTTTATAACATGACAAGTAAATAAACTTACGTGTTTCTCTGAAGTAGTAGCTGACAAATTAAAATGTTCTTTTAATTTGTCTTCGCTGTTTCTCGATCTCTCTGCTCTTAAGCTTTCGTCAACGGAATTTTCACATCTATTGTCTCTTTTCCTTTTTCACCAATTTTCTAACACCTCCTTGAACATATTAGAAATTGCGAATCAACTCTTAATTGGTCAACCCAAACTACAAGCAAATATTTTGGAAGTGACGGCTGTAGTGAAATGATCAAAGATTCCTGTAACATGCTCATACGTTGCAAGTCTTTCCTGACTTTTCTTTTCTTCCCTCTTCTATTAAGAAATTTTCTTCAAATATTTTTTATCTGAACGAAAACGAAACACCAAAGAAAAATGCTTATTTTTACCCCCCCTCTTTTTTTTCCCAGTAGGTTGCGGAAAAACTACTACTGATACTACCCCGTGTGCATGCCGCTAACTATAATCGGTTCGCCGTCGCCTTTTGACGGGTACCGCCGAAGTGAAGGAAAAATGATTGCCGGCATCGGTCCGATTTCGGTTCCAAGCGGAAAGACACCGAAGCAGAAGCAATGCGGCTTCCATCGTCGGAAAGTGAAATGGCATTGTCGTTTTCCCGAAACACTGAGAAATAAAATTGCAGGTGGCGTACTTAAAAAGATAGATTACATGCGTAATTCCTGTTGTTTTTGGACTTAAATGCATGTTTTATAATACTTTCCGTATAAGTATTCTATCTATACATACTTTCCGTATGAAACAATATAGGCGGTCAAGATTTCACATACAAATGAGCGTATATAACATAGAGCTGAGAAATGCAACATAGGTATATGCATGTGATATACGGAAAACTGTTAGATATCTGACATCCTGCAACGGCATGATGTAAGGGTAATGTGTATATAGCATGTGGATAACGTATGCTCCGGTGAGTGATGGTGAGAACTCGGTAACGTCGGGTGAGAACTGATATGCCACCTGTTGTTTCATCTGTTTTTTTTATGTGCTAGGGCATCTGTTTTTATGTGCTGCTACTCATGTAACTTGTTAGATGGTTCATAAACTTACAGAACTGTTTTCGTGGCCGATTACAGCAGAACATGTTAAGTTATTCGTTACTTGGTAAAAATGTCAAAATATACTGCGGATGGCTTTGCTTGTTGCAAACAATAAATTCCAATTAAAAATTCTGACTGACAATTACTAGTTACTTCTGAGATGATCAGAAGGCCATATCTTTGGTGCTAAATTAAGATACAACTACGCTAAAGCGGTAGTTATATTGTGTTTTAACCATGTATTGGTATAGAACTTTCAGGATTATTGCCAATGCAATACAATGTTAGCAAAATTGAGAGTAGAGAATTAATGGCGCCAGAGAAGAGCCCATGTAGCGGGTTAATGGAGGTAGTGGTGGTTTCAAGCCGACATTAGTGGTTCAGACGAGGAAAAACGGCGGATGCCGCCTTCTTAACGCCGTGGCGGTAAAATAGCGGCATTCGTGTAATTTCGAAACGGTACCGCTATGTTAAGCCGTGATCGGCCCGCCAAATTTTCGACGGCAGGCCGCCGCGGTTCGCAGTCGGTCCGATTACGTCTTGCAGATGGGGTGGCTGCTCAGTATTTATCAAATTCAACCTCCGCTTTCTTTGATATCAATTGCGGCTACAAATGAACAGTACTAATCCGAGGCTTGTTGTAGTTGATGGTATTGCAAATGATTGTAAATTCTTCAAACTAGACCGACGATAGGTCATGTGTTTTGTTATTTTTGTGATCAACGATTTCTTGGTGCAAATATATTAATTTAATTTCCTGTTAACCTTTGAACTGAAGTGAAGAGCAGATTTTTTCTGAACCTCCATCCGCGATTAGAAAGGAACTGGCTCCACCTCGTATTGCCTCACTCAAATTGTATCCAATTCAAACTTTGGATTTGGATCAAAGAGGGAGTGAAAAATTTGTCGCTTTCAGAAGGTAGGGACAGCATGTGTGACATCTTGAGGAAAAAAACACTGCAGGTTCAGCGTACTGTTGTTCATTACAGAAGGTATTCTCGGGGAATTCGATTTCCACACCCCGAAAACGCAAACATTTTAAAAGAATTTAGACATCATTCGCAGCAACAACCTGACAACAGCTGTTTAGTGAGATTTTTTGTTTTGAAATACGGTATGAAAAGAAATTGTTGTTTGTTCTAATGAAGTGACTATATGGATCAAATTTAGCGTATACCCGCGTACTTCCTAAATATTATGTGGCTATACGATAGTTTCCAAAAATTAGAGGTGAGTATACGCCTATACCCGCGTATATCCTCCATTACATCCCTGGTGGTAAGATCTTCAACAATAATGAAGAGTGAAAGGAACATGTTACCACATGATTGACAACACAAACGGCAACATTCTATGTCACAGGAATATATAAACTTATACCACGCTATGGAAAATTACGGGAGCTATGTGCATAAGTAGTGTTAGTGTTAGGGATTTCTGTGCAATACATTGCTTTCTTTATCTGTACAAGGGCGCCTATTATGTGGTTTCTAAGGGAAGCAAGTATAAGCGACATTTCAAATATAGTTTCAAATTTTGCTGTAACTAATGTAAAAATTCTACTGGGTTTTCAATATTACGAAGTACGATTTCCTCTAGGGGGGGGGGGGCGAGCGCAACATCTTGCCCCCCCCTAATGGGCGCCCTTGTCTGTATTCGATTTCTTTTTCATTACCAAACGGAACAGACAAGGGCGCCCATTAGGCATAATCCGATTTTTTTTTTTTTGAAATGTGACCGATTGCCACAAAGGAAAGTGAGATGAAATTGATGTCCCCCCCAGAATAAGCCTCTAATCTGCCCATCTCCAAATGTTGAAGATAACTCTGCTCCCCGGATCCTCCACAGAATTGTTTTTCAACTTCATAAATATTTTGAGAGTAGTTTTTTTTTAAAAAAAAAAAAAAAACTTCCCCTCAGTGTTGAAGACAGAGCTGGTCACAGCCTCAATTATTCAAGCCCTTATTGCTTTAATCTTTTTCATATTCATTTTCATCTCAAATTATTTACACGGCTGTTTTCTATTTTTCTGAGATCAAGTTAATTTCTACGTGTTCAAATTCCGCACATATTTCTGACGACACTTCTCACTTAATGCGCTTTCTAAGATCTAAGAGTACTCTTTTGAGAAAGCTGAGTAATTTGTTATTAATCTGTTTTTCTTTCTAGTGCACAGAACAGAAATTATGAGGGGGTAAGAAAATAAATAAAGATCAACGTAAAATACGTATACTGTTTGCTTGTGCTCACTCAGTGCTTTTGTTTGGGGAGATGAGGGATCTAGGTTGAGTGATGTGATATTTGAATACAACTCAAATATAAATTTTTAGTTGCGGCAAATAGCGCTTTCGCTCGATTTCTGAATAACATTGGGGGTATGTGATTTCGATATCAGATATCCAAGCACAAATGTCCGGACCATGGTGGCTCAAGCAAATTTTTAAGTTGCAGGACCTCTAAATCCCACAGAATTGGCGCTCATGAGTGTTTATATGATAAAGAAGTATTAATTTTAGTTGCTGTTTATAAAGCTTCCAGTAAATACATTAGACAATTGTAAACACTATGATCGAAAGGCCAGGCTTTAGCAACTGAAGAAATATTACCATTGCGTCTGTTTATCCATTACAATGGAGGAAGATATTGAACAGACAAGTATGGTATACTCATATTGTAATTGTAGGGAAACACACTTTTATAGCACGCTGGTGTTCGATTATTTAATAATATAAAACAATCATTTAACAATATAAAACAATCACAGTGATTTCGTAATTGGAACAAAGAATACAAGAATTAGGAGAACTTCAACTCACTTTCCCTGTGTTCTTTCATGGTAGGCAGACCCGTAACTAGAGGGGGGCTAGGGGGCCTGGCTCTCCTAAATTTTTCGTGGCCCCTCCAGAGCTCAGTACAAAAAACACAATTTAAATATTTGTAAGAAAATTTTTGATGACTTGGCCCCTCCTAACATATTCATGGCTCCCCCAAACCTGTGTGGTTGGTTTCGGGCCTGATGGTAGGTATTCCCATTTTAAGACTTTAAATAGTCCACTATAGTGTCAACAAACAAAGGGTGCACGCACGACGGAGGAGGGGGGGGGGATAAATGGAGTTCCAACCCTGTTACACTTTCTCATGCCCCCAAATGGAGTTCGACTGTGAGGTATTTATTTAAACATGTTTACTAAATCAAATTACGAATGCTTGTAATAGAACATACAGAACTGCTCATTCTTCACACGGGAAGAATAAGGTTTAAATGAATATAAACTGGAAATTTGAATATTGCCAAATTATCCCTAAAAGGAATTGTCAAAAATGCTACAACATATGTTTACTCATTTTTGGTTATTTGTTTATACATCGAATTTCTTCCTTCGACTTAAACGAATACTCATAAAGAATAAAGAATAAAAAAATGTAATAACTATTGTAACTTGTCTTCTTTAGAAGCCATTTTCGGAAAGGCTGAAACCAGTTTTCGATTGATTGCAATTAGAAATTTATGTGTCACACTTCTTACCTCCAACTTAAAGGAATTCTCACATAGTTTTCCCTCTTTTCCAAGATAGAAATTCCCCTCTTTTCCGTATGCAAGACCAGAAGTTTCGGAAAACGCTGAAACGCAAGTTCAATTATTTTTAATGGGCTCATATATCAAATTTTATCTTCCTAATGTGAGATATATCAGTTTTGAAAAAAAAACAATCTTTCTTAAGGTAGGCCTATGGATTTTTTTTAATATTTTCTTGCCATCTGTTTTCATGGCAAGAGAGTTTCCTATCCAAATATTATTTTTCTAGCTATAGTAGTATGGCTCTTATGTTAATGAGTGAGTCACTTATAAATAATGGTATAGATCTGAAGGGTAAAAGATGTAAACAGCATCAACACATAATAATTACAAACTTACCAAATGCAATAATTAGTGCAATACTGATTAGTGGCATAGCCAAAATATATCATGGAGATTGCGTAAATGTCATCAGCTGAAATGTGCGCTATACGGTCGGCCAGGGTACTTCATACATTTTATAACATGAAGTTTAGTATTTTATTTCAGTACATAGAGGTGAGGCGAATTGCAGAGAGACAGATAAGAAAGAAGTTACTTTCTTTTCAGTTTCCTTTATCTGCACAATATTGGGATACTGACGAAATTTGCTCACAAGTCAGAAGTTATAAATTAAAGTTCCGGACGCTACAGCCATGAAAGACTATGATCAGCCACATGAATCGCGTTCAACTAGGTGATAATTGGCACAATACCGGTTCCCAAGTGCTATTATCTCTGGTTTTCTAGATCAGAATTCGCTATTCTTTACTCAGATAGGTCCTCAATTGGCTTATACGAGGATCACTACGAAAGTTTTGAGATACTCATTGTATTGGCACAGTATTTGAATTCCAACAATTTCGTTCGGTAGTGGTATCCAGAGCGAAGAAGCGAAGTAAGTTTCAACTCGCCTCGCTTATCGGCGTTACGATTTCAAAAGTGGTTTGAACGAGACACAAAGCCTTGACCGTTTGCAGGGGGCATTTGGGGACTTTGCTCCTTCCCGTGCTACAATTTTTCGGTGGTTTGGTGAATTCAGAAGAGGTTGGACATCGCTTAAAATGAAGAGAGAGCTGGACGTCCGGCAACAGCTGTGTCAGATGAAAACATTGCCGCTGTGGAACAAATGATTCGAGAAAATCCTCGAACAACTTTCAAGGACATTGAATCTACAGTGAACATTGGATCGCCAGCAGTAACAAAAATTCTTCATGATCATCTTCGGCTCAGGAAGGTTTCATCTCGTTGGGTGCCTCACATTTTGACTTAACAGCAGAAGCGCATGCGTGTGGAATGGTGTGAAGAAATGCTTGCAAGTTTTGATGCAGGCAATTCTCGACGCTTCTCTGATATTGTCACTGGTGATGAGACTTGGATCTATCAATTTGACCCTGAAATTAAACGCCAGTCTACAGTTTGGATCATTCCAGACGAAAATCCACCCATGAAAGTGAAGCTACCGCGAAGTGTGGGGAAGAAGATGTCGCAACTTTCTTCTCCAAATCTGGTCATGTTGCAACTGTTCCACTTGAAGAAGAAAGGACTGTTACTGTTCAGTGGTACACCACTGTTTGCCTAACAAAAGTGTTCCAGAAGCTTCGGGAACGGCGTCCAAGAACTGGATTGCGTGGGATCCTGCTTCATCATGACAACGCGTCCGCACACACGGCCAACATCACAATTCAGTTTGCAGAATCTACGGAGGTCAAACTCATGACTCATCCGCGGTATAGCCCTGACCCGGCCCCGTGTGATTTTCTTATGTTCCCCAGGATCAAAGCTCGCATGTTTGGGAAGAGATTTTACAGCCCTAAAGAAGCTGTAGTGGCTTACGAGAATGAACTTTCAACACTTGAAGAAAAAGACTGGCAACACTGCTTCCAAAAGTGGTTTTCGAGGATGCAAAAGTGTGTACAGGGTAATGGTGAATACTTTGAGAAAATGTAAGTGTTAGATTGATTTTAATTATGTAAGTTATTTCACATCTCAAAACTTTCGTAGTGACCCTCGTAGTAGTACTGGGTCAATACCAGAAAATTTTTATTGCTTCCAGTGAGAGTAGAACCAGGTGCTTTGCACATCGAGGTCTCGCACACTAACAATGCGGCTAAATCGGAGCTAAAAGTTAATAATAATAATAATAATAATAATAATAATAATAATAATAATAATAATAATAATAATAATAATAATAATAATAATAATAATAATAATAATAAAAATTAAACATCCACTTTCTTTTTAAATGGTCTGTATTCGTACTCTCAAATAATAAATTTCGATGGCCATGGTTACGAAGAAGAGTTGAAAAAGATTAAGAATACAGTAAGTAACACTGAAATCCTGTGCAGGGTTAAAAATAGAGCTTATGGGAAATAAGTTTTCTTTAAACATGTCTGTGTAAAGCTTGTTTCTCGCGACAAATTATTTATATAAAAGAGTAGTTACATGTCTATATAAAGTAGTCACAAATGGAACGTACTACATGAAAACAGAATCTATTCCCGCGTCACTGTACTAAAGGGGAGAGGAATTGAGCCGGATCAACCCCTGTCTACGCTATTGATAATGAATAATCAACTTAGTTACTCTCCCTTACCTAACTGGGTGCACGCAGCTATTTTATTAGCCCACTATACTATTGCATAATTGCTTGACAGTGATCTTGTTTGTTTAAAGATTTTTCTCTTTTATCACCATTTTCACTTTCGAAAGACGATAAAGACGAGAAGAAAGTATGGTGATCGTTAAAAAAAAAAAAAAAAAAAGATTTCGAGATTTCAGTTGATTCACACATTTCATAGCCTATATATGTACTCTAAACACTTCTAAGCGAAATTATTAATTGCAGGGCGTTTGTTCTGACTTTAATAATGTTATTATTATTATTATTATTATTATTATTATTATTATTATTATTATTATTATTATTATTATTATTATTATTATTATTATTATTATTATTCAACTATTGTAATTCTTTCCGTCTGTCTTATTAAGTTTTTCCCAGCGTGCGCCCCAAAGAAAGTGCGCCCATATATCCGGGCCTAGTGGTAAATCCGGCCCTGGTTGTATACACTGTTAAAAATCCGCTCTCCTGACAGCTGTATGTTGTACAAATATGCGGAATCATGTTCGTACTACAGAAATCAGTACGGAGCATACGTTATCCACATGCTACATACGCATTGCCCTTAGATGTTATATCATGCCGTTGTAGGATGTCTGATATCTAACAGTTTTCCGTATATCACATGCATATACCTATGTTACATTCCTCAACTCTATGTTATATACGCCCATTAGTATGTGGGATCTTGACCGCCTATATTGTTTCATACGGAAAGTATGTATAGATGGAATACCTATACGGAAAGTATTATAAAACATGCGTTTTCAGTTATACGTCTGCTGTATATAAGTCCAAAAACTACAGGAATTACGCATGTAACCTACCTTTTTAAATACGCCATCTACAATTTTTTTCTGTGTACACATTACACTCAATTATGATACGTTATTAAGGATCCATAACATTATAATTGTCGAAAATATATTTTGTCATGAAGAAATTTGCCCATTATTAATATTTAATTTAAAAAGCGTGTTGTGGTATGTGACTGGAAGTACCGGTATTTGAAAATTGTGTTTATTAATGTTTTTATATTTATTTTTTTCTAAAGAAAAAAAAAGATGTATGTGAATTATAAGAGAAAATTATCATTGTGCTACTTGGAGCTTTGTAACGTTGTTTGTTTATTGTATTACGGAAGATTGAATCTTTGTTTAACTTTGTTTGAGTGTATGCAAAAAAAAAAAAAAAAAAAAACTTCATGTAAGAGTTTTGTTTGTGTCGCTGCGTGCCAAGGTGGAAATATTAACCCTCAGACTCTGGGTTGAGGTACTTTATTTATTAGATTTATTTATTTTTATTTTTTTAAATAAAAGATATCTTGTATTGGACAATCTCTCTCCTCATTCTACTCACAAGTGTCTTCCTTCTTGTGCAATTTTTACAAGCAATAGTGTATTTAGGCGAAGTAGTTATGAAAGGTCTATTTAGGCAAGACAGATTTCCGTACGTGGTAGACATTAAATATTTTTCTTAATTTAACGTCCCATGATCATGCGCCGAAGCTAAGGGAGACAGAAGATAGTGAATGATAAGTTGGAATGAAGAAAGCGGGAGCAAATTGGAGTACACGGAGGAAATCTACGCACACCTTATTTGTCCACCACAAAGCCCATTTGGCACAAGCTGGGATTGAGCACAAGGGCTCAGTTCTCTACCCTGAGCCCCCGCGGCCTCGAAAATAAGTGTATTCGCTTTACAAATATGTCCCTTAAAGAGGAATCTGAAATAAATACTAACAGAACGTTAGAAAATTTGAGAAATGCTATGAAGAAAAAGGAATATACCGTAATTTATTGTTAAAAATCAAAATTAATAGTAGTTGAAACGAAGAGAATATTGTAAATTATATAAATTGAGGAGAAAAAAGACCTTGTGACTAGTGTTAGGTATAAATACAAGTAGGTAACATTATTAATCAACATCTACAGTGTTACCTGAAAATAAACACAAGGATAGGAATGACAAAAGAAACCTTTAGCAAAAACAAAATCTTTGATTTGATTTGATTTGAGTTTAACGTCCCTTTCAGCAGTGAGGCTATATGAGACGTGGACTTACTTATTAACGTGGAATCCGAACTACATGAGCTCCCACCGGGAATGGTATTTTGTGAGTTTTTAAATTAAGAACACAGTAAAGATCAATGAAATTATTCGAGTTTAGTATTGTATTGTTCGAAATAGAAACCTGGATATGACGGAAATAACTACTGGAATCATTCGTAATGTTGGTGCAGAGAAGAATGTAGAATATTAGCTGGATGGATCAAAAATCAAATAAGGAAGTGTTGGTAAAACTACATAGCAAAAAATGAGGTGTTGAAACAGCACAAAATGACTACCACTTTGGCATGTTACTTGTGTCAATTCAGCACCATTTTTTTTTACAATGCTAGCCAAGGCTAGCTACCTTTTACAGGGTTACGCCCTGTTTTAGGGAAGTGGTGTGGGAAGACTTAGGTTTCAAGGTCTGCGGATGGTCTAAGTGCTGTAGTATACCTTTATTCATTTAGTTGTTGGATTTAAGGAACTTTGCGTTCCCTAACATTTGTCGTGGATAAGGAATTATCACAATTGACAAACATTTATTACAGTGATACATGTTAAGAGTATTACATACAGTCATGCAGTTGTTATGAATTGCAGAAATAATAATAAAAATAATGAAAATGAGGTTTCCAGTATGTATGATAGTTACGGAAATATCATACATAACAAGAAACATAATAGGAAACAACCAGAACATGTATGAAAAGAGACAAATTTTGAAATAAAGACAAGTAGAGAAAATATGTTTTAATATATGAGTCTGTAATTATTTGTTGATGGAAGTGAAGGATGAAGTGAGGTGCGATGCACAGGACAACACAAAGGATTAAATTAGCAGACGAATGCGGTTATCTACTTGCCTAGGGGGACTCTAGGCTATAATGAAAGACGGTGGGAACCCAAGTTAGTAGACAGAGGAAATCACTGTGTATGAAATGATGGGAATATGAGAGGATCAACACTAAGCTTTTTTTTAGGGAGACAGAATTGATTGAAATCTTTATTGTCGCATAATATTTGGAAATATGAAAAACTGCCACTAGAGGGTTTCGCCCTCTCTCTTGGCCTGGGATATGGAAGCATCAATTAACTTTTATTACGTTTGATGCTGGGCAATGTGCTGTTAAAGTAACAATTACTAAAACGCAAGATATTGCAAACACATATCAATAAAAAAAACTTGAAACAAAAATATAAACGTTAACAATAACTAACACATAATAGGATAATAGAATAATAAGTGCATTTAGATAAATAATAGTAAAGAGGAGCAGTGAAAGAATCAAATAAATGAATATTCAAAATATGAAAAACGTGCTAGCGAAATATAGGCATATTGTAATGGACGACATTCATGCTCATGATAATGAATGCAGTGCACATCACATCACAACACAATGAAATATGTTAGTGAGACGAATGCTGGTTAGTCTTCTGTCGTGGGGCGGCTCAAGACTGATGAAAAACGTTGGGAAGCCCTTATTAGTGTTGTGGGAGACAGTGCTATGATGGTAAAAGATGAGGAATATCATGATGAATGAGCTGTCGTCGGAAAAATCTTGCATGATGATGATCGTCTGGATGTGATCGAGCATAAATGGAAATGAGGATGCTGAGTGGTGTATAGCAATATCGGAACTGGGAGTCTTGTTCCAAGTCTATGAATATGGTCTCGAGAAATATATCTTTATATGAATGGAGACAGATAACTATATATTTTTGCCGTAAGAGAGCAATATGTTGGACAAGCAGAGGAAAATCGATCTTATTATAAAGATCATCATTGGGGTATGGTAGTCTTATGCGAAATGCGAGTCTGATAGCATGACGTTCGAGAATTTCTAATCTATTGTAAAACTTCAGCGGAGCAGAGCACCAGGCTATATGACCGAAATTGAGGACACTACGCATAAAGGCTTTATAAGTATTCAGTAATAACTTGGAGTTTAAGCCCCAGTTTTGACCCACGAGTCGGCGTAAAAGCTGTAATCGAGTTTTTGCTTTCCCAACAAGTTTCTGGAGTTGGGCTGTCCACCGCAATTTATCATCGAAAACAATACCTAAATAGGAAACAGTTTTAGTCGGCTGTAGAAGATGATCACCAAACGTATCCGTAGCAAATTTGGATTCCAGTGAACCTTACTGGGGCAGTAAAATTACTAGCGTCTGTGTTTTATCTTCGTTAACGGTGAGTCTCCATTTATCACACCATTGAAGAAATGCTGTAATTGTAGCCTGTAAGTGGACATTAATTTGCTGAATTGTTTTACCAAGCGTGAGAAAAGCGGTATCATCCGCATATTGAAACAAATATTTATTAGGTGCTGGAGATGGTAAATCCGATGCATAGAGGATGTAAAGAAGTTGTGATAAGCTTGAACCCTGTGATACGCCGGTCAGTGGGAATATCGGATGTGATAATGTACCATTGATATTTAAATAGGCAATACAATTCAGTATAAACGAATATATAACTCGAAGGTAAGTAAGAGGAATTCCGAGTTTCAATAGTTTATAAAATAAGCCGTAATGCCAAATGCGGTCAAACGCCTTCTCGAGGTCCATGAGTACGAGGCAAGACGGTAATGCTTTGTTATAATGATTGGTAATTATAGTGGTAAGTCGAAGTAGTTGGTCATTGATACTATATAGGGCCGGAATCCTGTTTGATGAGAAGGTAGAAGGTTATGTTCGCTAAGATATGGATGGAGACAACGTACCAGGATTTTTCAAACAGTTTACCCAAAGTAGAACTTAATTGTATGGGTCGATATGAAGTCACGGAGTAAGGTGGTTTGTTAGGTTTTAAGAACATACAGACTTTAGACACCTTCCAGTCCTGTGGATAATAGCCAGTGCGTAAAATAAACGTATATATTGTTGCTAAGAAGAGAAAAAACTGCAGTGAGCATTTTTAAAGAATTCTATAAGATATACTATTGAAACCAGGACAGTATTGCGTTTGCGCTTGAGGGCTCCGCGTATTTCATCAGTAGTAATCGCCTGAGTCAAAGGATTGGTGTTATCTAACTCATGCGATATCGAAGACTGAAGTAAGTTACTAATTGCCGGTTCAGATATTCGTGGACTTAAGCGATGTGTGGAAACAGGCGGTGTAAAGACTGCTTGCAAATGAGATGCAAAAGCGCCAGCTTTTACCTGATCTGTTTGCAAAAGATGATCGTCCTGTACAAGAGGGTATGTAGTACTAACTTTCTGCCCAGTTAATAGGTTAATTTTTTTCCAGTACCTTGTAGGATGTGTTTCAGTGTTCAGCTTGTTGCATGTTTTACTGTAGCTAAGCCGTTTGTGGGCAACAATGTAGTTGTGAACTGTGCGTTGGCAAGATGAGCCTGAGCCAAATATTCTGGATTTCGTGTCTTTTCATATTCACGGAAATACTGCCTGGATTTTCTTACAAGTGAAAGATATTCAGGTGGCAACATTGGTTGATACGTTTTACCATGGTAGGTAGGGATGTTTTTATTAGCACTTTCAACAAGAGCAGTTGTAATGCTCTGAACGGCTTTGTTGAGATCAGTTTCAGACGTCGGCGGTTCCAAATGATCCATTGCTATACTGATGTTAGTCCGATACTGTTCCCAATTAGCTTTATCGTATAAGAATAGAGTTCTTTCGAATGATGGAGACGATGGTGGGCGTGCATGGTTGATTGTAACCTTTATGGGTAGATGATCACTACCGATGCAATCCAAAACAGATACAGTGGCTTTAGCAACTAATGTAGGTGTACTAATAAGAACATCAGGGGTAGTTTGGCTACTAGGCCTGGTATGCCTGGGTAGGTTATATATATGGCCATGTAATCCCAGAGATATATAGTCGAAGAACTGAGTTTTATCTCAGTCGGAGCGACTGTGGATATTGACATCCACCAAGATTAGAAGATTGCGATACTGCGAAAACAAATAACGAAAGAATTCTAGCGGAATTATATGCCCGGGACGGACATAGATCGTAGCAACAGTTAGCGCTAAGTTTGAAAGATATATTGTCGTTACTAAGTGCTCTGGCAATGGAACATTTATTGGTACAGAGTGACATCTATAAGAAAGTTTATTGCGGATTCCAATCGCTACACCGCCTTGTGCTCTGGCGTTGGTGTCTGGGTAATCATGCCGTACAAACTGATACCTAGGAAAACGTACGGTATGTGCTGGTTTAAGCGCTGTCTCGTTTAAAGCGAATATATCAACTGTTTCTTCTAAAAGTAGTTGTTCAAATAGTATTTTATTTTGAGATAACGATCGAATATTCATAAAAAGGATGGTAAGACCCATAGTGAGACAGAAAAGGTTCGGTTTAAACTGCAGTATCACGTGGTGCAATATGAAAGTGAACAAATGGACCAGAATAGGTGGCATACAGATTAACTTGAAATATAACAGAGGCCGCCGCAATAACATGGTCAAGAATGAGCTGACGTTGAAATGGAAAAATATTTTGCAAAATAAGAGTGATGTATCTCAGGAAGTTTTCCACAGTGATAGGTGAAGCAATAGATTGCGAGAATGGTACTGAAGCATCCGTCGTACGGAGCGGAACTGTCATTTCTGGTTGATTTGGATCAGTTGCCGGCTTAGACTTGCATTTGTAACTGTAAGTAGGGTGCGAAGTACTGGAACATGTGGAACAATGTGGTTGTCTTCTCGTATTAGGGCACTCCTTGGTTTCATGTTGTCCTGCACAATACCCACATTTGGGAACATTTGGACATTTTGACGTGACGTGCACATTGTAAGCTTGACACTTCTCGCATCTAACTGGGAGAGGTGCGGTAGTACGGGATGGCTCAACTCGGTGTCGTTGTTTGAAGATATAAGCTCTGTCTTGCAATAAGGTATCAATAGAAGTTTGGGACGTGGTTAAAACACGAACCATGTATGTAGCACCATGTATTTTTAATGCGAATACATTTCGCTACGTCAATGCCTTCTGCTTTAAGTTCCTCGAGAACTTCATCGTCTGCTCTTTCCGGTAGAACACCTCGAATAACAACAGACATCATTGGTGTGCGAGGTGGTGGTGGATTCTGCTTTACCTTATCAGTCAGATTCGAAAGCTTGGCATTTTTACCAAATATTTCATAACTGGCTTTGTTACGGAGTGTTATGCCGAATTTCTCGTCATCTGACTTTATGATAACACCATTCTTGGTGAAAACAATTTGCTTTACACTAGCACGAGGAAGGTATTTCATGATTTGATTGAAAATGTGACGACTATTGCTGTATTTGGCGTCATAATTAGTCAATAGAAATGAATAAATCTTCTGGCGGGTTGGTGATGCAATATAGATAGGAGTTGTTACCGAAGTAGACGGTGTAGGCTCTTGCGGATCTGTGGTAAACTGCATTTCTTCCGTATGTTCAGGCGTTTATCTACTGATTCAGCACTGCTTTCAGACAACGGTCGACTGCGCCGATTTTTCCCTTCCTGTATCTGCCGAGGGATTGCAGGTGGGAGGCACAACAATCCCCGGTAGCCGATGCATGATCCAAAAGTATCAAAGCAACGGAAACGAGATACTCAGATGTAGGTAGTATATAGGCGAAGAGCACCCTGTTCGAATAAGTGCTACTAAAGGCAAAAGAGTTGGTCAGAGTATGAATGCAAACAATGACCTCCAAAAGCTAAGATAAAACCTTCCAGAAGATGAGGATCTTCTGTCAGCCTCCTAAGTAGCGTATCTGTACTAATCTCCCAAGTACGTCTGCAATACTTGCTCACAGTTTAGTACAGTAATTAACTACGAGAGGAGTTAGGTTCGAAGTTCGTTGTGAACACTAAACACATCGCCTTCAGAACATATCAGAAATACCTCCTTACTGGCGTTGAGTGTTTGCATTGTTTCTTATACTTTGGTATGAGCAAAGCTTTGCGAAACACATTTCGCATTTCTGGCAAGTAGCTAATAACATTCTTTGTTTTCTGTAATCGGTCACAATAACCTTGTAAACCTGTGAATCATCTGACAACAGTTACACAGATAGCGGTGCTTCCATCTATTTTCTTTATCTGTTATTCTTGTGTCTTAGCACGTATGAACAGAAGATGGCAGAACTGTTACCTAGTTAACTATTGTCAGACGATTCCCAAGTTTACAACAATATTATTGTGACCGATTACAGAAAACATAGAACAATATTTGTTACTTGGCACAAGTGCCAAATATATTTCGCAAAGCTTTGCTTACATTAAATGATAAATACAAATGCAAATTCTCTCAGGTAGTACCGAGTTATTTCTGATACTCGGAAGGCGATGTGCTGGGTGCTGAACTATAGACAATTTCTGTCTCTGGTGCACGAAGTGGCATCTTCACATTAATGCTTTTAAAAACACAGGCGGTCGTATTTCTACCACCCAAAAAGTCAACTAGAATTCGCCGCAACCCCAATAGACTAACCATTCAGGTTGACCAGATTCCCATACAAGCCAGTAAGACAGCAACATATCTAGGTGTAATATTCGATCGACATCTAACTTGGAAGCAACATCTGGCATCAATTACTTGTAAAGCATACAATCGTTTAAATTTACTAAAACGTTTAACTGGCACTACTTGGGGTTTAAAACCAGCCACTGTTCTCACTACTTATAAAGCATTTCTCCGCCCAACTCTCACACAGCCTGGGTATCTGCCCCAACCAGTTTTTACCACAAACTCCTAATACTTGAACGTCATGCCTTCCGAATTGCACATAGAATCAAATTAGCCAGCCCTACCCAACATCTTTACAGTCTTATCACATTCCCTACATTGCAGTACCATATCGAAAAACTCAGACTTACTTATCTTACTAAACGTTACCACGATTATCATCCTCTTGTTATAGATGCCATGCACCATTTAGCAGTTCATCCCACGCCTTCTCGATATATGCATACGCCATTGTCATTATTATTTACCCTGTATTGTTACACACTGCCACCGAATCACCCAGACTTAAACCTCTTCGATGATTTCCATACTCACTTTCATAACCCATTCGTAACTCCATCTACTGCACAGTGATCTTTATCTCAGTAATATAGGCTCCCCCCTTTCCACATCGTACTCTAGAGCCGCCCCTAGGCAAGAAGATGATTTCATTTGTCTAATTAACATTTCCTCTGTGTTGTGGCGTGTTTTGCACCTCATCTCATCTCTCACCCCCATCGTCATACAACTCGATACCATTTTGGTCTAGTGTTTAAATTATTTCCTTCTGCATCTGACTAATAACTCACATTATCTCTTAGTCATCGCTTCTTGATTTATCACCTTTTTCTATACGTTTTACATTTTTCTTCTCATACTATGTACATTATATGTTATCTTTGTATTATTTTGTATGTCTACCAAACCAAATGTTAAGGCTGCAAAAGCCTTAAGTTCTTTGTTTATAGGTTACTAAATAAAGATAAAATTGATAGCTACCTTCCCATAGACCATCCTTCATTCATCTAGTACCCATTCTCCATAAAATTCCCTTCCTAAAAGAGGGCGTAACCCTCTAACAGGGTGCTAGCCGTTGGCTAGCTTTAAAAAAAATGATGCTGAATTAACACACAAGTAACACGCTAAAGCGGTAGTTATTTTGTGTTGTTTCAACAACTCATTTTTTACAGTGTAGGGCAATGAAGAAATAGAAAATACAGGAATTAAAAAGGGAACCGGTTAGGGGATTACTTGAAATAAAAATTGGTATTAAAGTTATGGTAAAATGCATAAATAGAAGGTACAGGATGAATGCGAAGATTTGGAAGTGTTAATATAAGATATAATTGAATGCTACTGTGTGCCTTCTTGCATGGAAGTTTGTCAATTGACAGCAAGTGAACTATTGTTAATTGAACAGAATTTCTATAATGGTATTTCATTATTGAGCGGTGTGCCACCAACCTATGCGATTTCCACGATCACTCGCACCGAAGGCGAGAGCATTAGTAACTACGCTACACGGGGCCACACTGTACATAATATAATATTAGAACACAAACCGTGGCCTATCCTATGACAAAGTCATTATTCTGGCACTGTTTTACTGTTCAGTACATGCTAAAGTTCCCATGGGAATGAGCGTTGGCATACCCACCCCGAAAGCGATTTTTCCGGCGCTGTGTTCCCCATTACAATACTTTCACTTTGCTATAAAATAGCTGAGAAACTGATACATGCGTGTGTGTATAGTCTTGTCGCTGTATGCAAAGCTGTTCGGATGGAAAGGGATCAGCCTTGTAGTAAGATACGTAATACATTTTAATATATTTTGCGTTATAAAAGATGCTATGAACTTTAATGAACAGTCTTAACAACAAAATATACTCTCTTAATCTTAATATTAACGACTAAATATCAGGAAATGTAACGAAATTGTGTATCCCTTATGCAGTAGCGTAGCGACGGATATATACGACTTGGATTTGTTGAAAATCATATAGGAATGATACTTTAACACAGATGTTTTACGGCCATTTCGTAAATACTTTTCAGCTATTTATATTGCTATTATTATTGGAGGATTTAAAATAGAACATATCTTAATTTTTTTTAAACATTTTTAAAACAAACAAGCATATTTTTTCTATAAAATAAGACTCTACTGATACCTCTCCAGATCAAAACTTTGGCTGCACAGAAGTTCTGGTTCGTGTATGTTATCTGGGAGATCAAGCAGTGCTTGGTAAGGATATGAGAGAAGTTTTGTTGCACCCGATAACGGTAGATTCGGTAGAACACTTCTTGAGAATTATAAGGTTCATATCGCTGATAAAATTTGACGAAAGAACGAACCAAGAACGCTTACAAAGTTTAGAGTAACTAGTTATTAGTGTATGTGTGAGATATTTCACGCAAGTATAACTTTGATTCCACTTATGCTAGTAACAACACAATTAAAGTATCCATTTAAAATCACTTGACTTAGTAGTTATTTTTGTTTGGAATACAATGAAAGAACTACAATTATGCTTGCGCATTGCGGAAACTTGTTTAAGTAAAGTTTCCTTCCATCAAGCCTACACTTGCATGTCAAGAAACATTACTTTTACACGAATTTCCAATTTTCCAGCTGTTGTTAAAAACTGCAGTTAATGAGATTAGAGATTTCTTCGTTTGATTTATTTACATCGTTGCTGGTGTTACATCACGGAAAGCAATATAAGAATTTTTATAGGCTATTGTGATCTGTAAGAAAGAACTACTGGTACTTGATGCATGATATAACCAATAATAGTTCTTAAGGAAAGAAAAATAGAGGGGAGTCTATAGTCATCATAAATTCCTTTGTTATACGTTCTTTTATAGTAACTTATTATTAACGTCCTCCAAGGAACGGATTTTATACATACTGAATCTTTCAGCTTCATGATGTAGCTTGACACATTGATACTAAAGCCCATTATTGAGTTACGTAGAAATGTCACGTACAGTAAATCAATAATAATGGATAGATGTGTCTTGTTTTTAATACCGTACACTTGAAGATAGTTGAAGACAAATGACCAGATTTTTCATGTAGATTAAGTTATTTCTATACTATACCAGTACTTTTTAAGATACGGTACTTTAAGGCTTTAGATTAAAGTTTATTTGTGGGTGGAAGGTGTATGGTTCACACATACATTATAAATGTGTATTTCTCGTGTTTTCCCTTGTTATTATTCCAGTACTTTATAATTTGCAAAGGAAAAAGAAACAATGACTGTTCGTATTTTAATTAATGAAAGGATTGCGTTTTTGTAAACTCAAATTACACTACCGGTACTAATTTACTGAGTGCAATATTTCAAATTTAATCTTAACTTGTTAACGTAATGCAATAACCTTATTAAAGTATTTTTTAAAAAAATCTTTGTTAACTTTTTCGTATACATGTATAACTATAGAAATTTACAACACAATTAGTAGTATGTATGTACTGCTAGGAGTATTCGTGTTACTGCTAGGAGTATGTTTGTTACTGTTAGAAGTAGGCTATGTATATCACTATTGTATGTTACTGTTAGAAGTATGTTTGTCATTGTTAGAAGTATGGATGTAATCGTTAGAAGAAGACAACCAATTACACTGGACAATAAATTTTAACTTTTTTCATAAGTTCCAAATGAAAGGTACATTTTCTTAAGCAAATGAGGATGCTGAATACGAAAATGACAATAAAAATGCTGAATTGGTTCGAATTTAAGTGTAATCGGCATAAATATGTATTATGTAGTGTTAACGCTTTTAAATTCTTACATTTTCAATGTAGACTTACACTTAAGTAGCTACTGTTTCAAAATTGTTCACCCGACTATTGTGGTTCATATGACTCCCTAATTAATACAATTCCTGCACTTTTTCCACTAGTTGATCTTCTATTTTGAGCTTTATTTTTCTTCTTTGTTTTCTAACGCATCTCATAGCATTTCTTTTGCTCGTGTTAATATTCGTGTTGAATTTGCTGCTGTAAGTAGCTGTTACATACCGTTGAGACCTATCTTTAGTTTTTTCTCACTGTCTGCCAATATTACGATATCATCCGCAAATCCAAGAGTGTGTATTTTCTGTCCATGAGCAGTTACTCATATGCTATGAATGTCCTTGATTTCTTTTATTGCTTCTTCAATGAAGAGATTAAACAAAATTGGTGACAATGAGAGTCCTTGTCTAATCCCTTTCTGAATTGTTTCTTCTCCTCTCTTTCCTTCCACCTCAATTGCTTCCTTCTGTTCTTTGTACAGGTTATATATTATTCTCTGCTTCTCATACTTAATTCTGTTTCATTCAGAATTTTAAATATTTTATTCCATTCTATATTATCAACACTTTTTCAGATCCACTAATGCATTGTAAGTTGCTCTTCCGTCTCGAACTCTTTCTTGTAGTAATCCTCTTAATATAAGTATTACTTCCTCATTCTTATTTCCTTTCTCAATCCAAACTGGTCATCGTTAGTATTTCTTCTATGTTAGATTCCAATCTTCTATAAATTAACTTTGTCAAGACGTTTGAAGCATGTGTTTTGTGATTCTCGCATATTTTGGCACTTACTGTTTTTGGTATTGCGACTATCATGCTTGTCTGCAAGTCTGTAGGCACCTGCCCTTTTTGATCATAAGTGTTGTTAATTAAATTTTATAATCTGTCCTGAGCTTCTTGTCCCGCACTTTGCATGATTTGTGCTGGTATCTCTTTGACAGCTTGAACTTTTCCGTGTTTTAGTTTGTAATGCTTGTCATACTTTGATCGGAGTATGAAGTCTCCTCTTGTCTTTTCTTCTACTTCCTCCATGTTTTCTAATTATTTTAATTGCTTGTCACTTTCGTAGTGCCTTTCTAAATATTTCTTGATCATGTTTTCACCTTATCTCCAGTTTCAGCCATGGTTCTTCGTTCTTTATCTTTTAGTGCATTGGTCTTTGGTCTCCGTGGCTTGAAGTTTATCTCAACCTTCTTACAAGCCACATCTACTCTTCCTATGTTCACATCATTTTCTATTTCTTCATATTGTTGTCTTATCTATTCCTTCTTGAAAAGTCTGAATTTACGAGTGATCTGATTTCTTATTCTTCTATACTGTGTCTTAGCGCTATTGTTGTTGATATTCTTCAACTTCCTTCTCTCATCCATTAAGTTCAGAATTTCCTTGATAGTTCATTCTTTCGTTATTTTTCTTCGTGTCCTAATACTTTCTTTGCGGCAATAAGCAGTCCATTTATGTTTGTAAATGATCATTCATTGCTAATTTCTTCCTTCATTAGTTCTTGTGCTATTCTTATCTACTGTCTTTCTCGTGTAACTGTTTAATTTCTTTGTTCTTTAGCTTGCCTGTACCAAATCTTCTATTTTGCTTCTTCTTCCTAACTTCTTAAATTTCAACTCACTCTTGATCACTACTAAGTTGTGGCCACTGTCCACATCCACTCCTGGGTAACTGTCACAATCTTAATTTGGTTTCTGAACCTCTCGTTAACAACTATATAATCTATGTAGTACTACTGTAAATCTCTTGACATTTTTCGCACATTAATCCTGCAATTATGCTTCTTGAACAAAGCACAGGATTATTACAAATGATTCATCGCGTTCTGTATGAATCTATTTCACAAACTATTTCATACAAAATAATGATTGATACATCACTTGAAAAAATGACATTTTCCGAGTTTCTCACATATCATTACAGATGTTCTATGTGCGCTCCTCGTGTTACACGGCACACATCTAGACGGTAGTCAAGCTCAACCCATACACGTTCGAGCTCTCCACTGTTTTCTCTGAGACAGGTGGTCACCTGGTTTTTTCCTTTACAGAGCCAACCTGTGTCCTTAAACTGTCGATACCATCGCAAAATGCTTTGGTGGGTTGGTGGTTGTATGTTGTACTGTCTTCGGAACCCACGCTGCACGGTGGTGACGAATTCTTTCACATATTCCATCACACAAAATGCTTTCTGTTGATTATTCGGCATTTTGCAAACTGTTATCACCCTGTCACCTGGCGAGTCACAACGGAACCTGCAATGACATAAACAAAACTTTGAAGTATGTTCTTTCGATATTTATTAGTACAAATAAGTGGGCATTAAATATTTGAAGTTATAAGACTTTAAAACCTGACGAACCATTTGTAATAACTACTAGTAGTATAATCGTGAGGCTTCTGCGCCACTGACCCTCTACCCACTTTCTCGGTCCCGCCTGAAGCAGACAACGAGTTTCCCAGTGCCGCCTGACACACTATGCCGGAAGACACAGGGAGGATAGGAGAAATCGAGCACCGTACACCGTGAGCCCACGGTCTTTTACGACCTCCATTTTAGGGGTGAATTTGTTCCCTTTTATGAGCACTTTTTAGGGGGTGTATTCGTTCTCTTTTATGACCTCCATTTTAGGGGTGAACTCGTTCCCTTTTATGAGCACATTTTTCAACCCCTACGAACACATAGCAGAACATCAGACTACGTAACATAACGAACATACAGCAGAGCAGATTACACATAAGACTCGTTCCCTTTTATGAACACTTTTTCAGGGGTGAACTCGTTCTCTTTTATGAGCACATTTTAAGGGTGAACTCGTTTCCTTTTATGAGCACTTTTCCAACCCCTATTTTAATTACGAACACATAGAAGAGAAGATAACACATAACACTACGTAACATACAGCAGAGGAGATAACACATAAGAGTACGTAACATAACAAGGGTGTATTCATTCCCTTTTATGAGCATATTTTCTAACCCCTATTTTAACATAGGAGATAACACATAAGATTACGAATACATAGAAGAGAAGATAACACATAACACTATTTTAACATAGCAGATAACATATAAGATTACGAACACATAACATAGCAAGGGTGTACTCGTTCCCTTTTATGAGCATATTTCCAACCCCTATTCTGAACATAGCAGATAACACATAGAAGAGCAGATAACACATAGCACTATTTTAACATAGTAGGTAACATAAGATTACGAACACATATAAGAGCAGAAGACTACATAACATAGCAGGCCTCCATTTTAAGGGTGAACTCGTTCTCTTTTATGAGCATATTTTTCAACCCCTATTTTAACATAACAGAAATGACATAAGAATACTTAACTCATTCCAACCCTTATTTTAACATAACGAGCAAAGATTACAATCGAACACTCACGGTCTACAGATAATCATTATAGAGGGTGTATTCATTCATTCTCTTTGATGACCATTTTTTCCACCCCTAACGAAATTACATAGGAGAGCAGATAATACATAAGATTCGTTCTCTTTTACGACCTCCATTTTAGAGGGTGAACTCGTTTTTCAACCCCTATTTGAACATTTTAACATAGCAGAAATGACATAAGCATGTCCTCAAACTACTGACCATCGTGAACAAAGGTCAAACTCGAAAACGGAGCCACATACTCAGGTGCTGTTTCCACATTGAGTAATAGATCATCAGGTACCACAAGTTCCAAAATAATGACCATCGAGGTCAAAGGTCAACATACTTAAAACCAAATAACTCTTAAATGGATCCACATATTGAGGTGGTGTTGCCACATTTAGTAATCGGCCACCAACTACTACAAGTTCCAAAATAGTGGTCATCGAGGTCAAAGGTCAACATACTTAAAACCTAATAACTCGAAAACGAAGCAACGTATTGAGGTGCTGTTTCCAAATCTAGTAACTGGTCATCAACTGCTACAAGTTCCAAAATAATGACCATCGAGGTCAAAGGTCAAAATACTTAAAACCTAATAACTCAGAAACGGAGCCACATATTGAAGTTGTTTCCAAATCTAGTAACTGGTCATCAACTACTACAAGTTCCAAAATAATGACCATCGAGGTCAAAGGTCAACATACATAAAACCAAATAACTCTTAAATGGATCCACATATTGAGGTACTGTTTCCACATTTAGTAATCGGCCACCAACTACTACAAGTTCCAAAATAATGATCATCGAGGTCAAAGGTCAACATACTTAAAACCTAATAACACGAAAACTGAGCCACATATTGAGATGCTGTTTTCAAATCTAGTAACTGGTCATCATCTACTACAAGTTTCAAAATAATGATCATCGAGGTCAAAGGTCAACATACTTAAAACCCAATAACTCGAAAACGGAGTCAAGTATTGAGGTGCTGTTTCCAAATCTGGTAATTGGTCATCAGGTACTACAAGTTTCAAAATAATGATTATCGAGGTCAAAGGTCAACATACTTAAAACCTAATAACACGAAAACTGAGCCACATATTGAGATGCTGTTTCCACATTTAGTAATCGGTCACCAACTACTACAAGTTCCAAAATACTGATCATCGAGGTCAAAGGTCAAAACTCTTAAATGGATCCACATATTGAGGTGTTGTTTCCACATTTAGTAATCGACCACCAACTACTACAAGTTCCAAAATAATGACCATCGAGGTCAAAGGTCAAAGTACTTAAAACCCAATAACTCGAAAACGGAGCCAAGTATTGAGGTGCTGTTTCCAAATCTAGTAACTGGTCATCAACTACTACAAGTTTCAAAATAATGACCATCGAGGTCAAAGGTCAACATACTTAAAACCTAATAACACGAAAACTGAGCAAAATATTGAGCTGCTGTTTCCACATTTAGTAATCGGTCACCAAAGACCACATGTCTCAAAAGTGTCAACCATCGAGGTAAAACTCGAAAACGGAGCCAATAAATTTGAGTGGCCTATTGAATTTTGTACCAATGAGAAATGTCATTTTTTCTAGACCATGTTCTAATATTTAAGCTTTAATAACTTTAAACAAAGCCTGTGTGACCTATTCAGTTTTGTAACCAACGAGAAATAATTGCGTATTTTTAACAAACAATCGGATAAATTTAACCGGCTCAGAAGTTCAATACTATTTTGTACTCTTAAGTGAGCTTTCCAATTTTGTAGCAAGAAGGACCATTTATTAAAAAAACTAACTCAGAATTTCATTTCATTTTTGTAATACTCAAATTTGGATGAAGTGTTTAGTTTTGTACAAACCAGAAAAACTTGATTGGATTATTTCCTTAGGTACCAACTGGAAAAAGTGAAGGACCATTATTCAAATAAACGAAGGAATACCAACTAGAAAAAAAGAGGTGAAGTATGAATAAAATTTAGGTGGACTATTTTCTTTTGTACCAACTGGAAAAGAGAAGAAGAGCCATTTTAACAAGTTCATAATTTCGATGTTCTACTTTTTATACCAACGAGAAAAAAATGAACTAGCTGAATATTTAAATATACGAAAGAACAAATTTAAGTGACCTATTCAATTTTGTACCAATGAGAAATGGCTCAGCAAAAGGCGAAGAAGGACTATTTTATATAATTTTACTACTCAAATAAACAATGGAGTATTTAGTTTTGTACCATTTTGGAGTATTCAAATAAACAAAGGACTTATAATTTGTGTCAACTCTAAAATCAATTAAACGAAGTAATGCATTTGAAAAACCGAAGTTGAGTATTTTATACCGTTTTGTATTATTTCAACAAACAAAAAAATAAGCAAAAACAAAAAGGATCATTTTATATCGTTTTAAACTAGTCTATTTAATTTTGTAGCAACCAAAGGATTTTCACGAAAGAACAAAATTGTACTAATCAGAAAAAAACCGAAGAAGACCCATTTTAACTAACGGAGAATTTCTGTACCTTTTTGTACTATTTAAATAAACAAAGGGATAAATTTGAGTGACCTGTTTTTTGTACTAACCAGAAAAATCGAAGAAGGTACCTTTATACTAGCTCAATGAACGAAAGAACAAATTTGGGTGTTCTACTTTTTTATACCAAACAAGGAAGAACCATTTTGTACTAATCAAATAAACGAAAGAAAAAAGTGAAAAAAAAGACCAATTGAACTAGCTCAGAATTTATATACGTTTTGTTTAGGTGTCCTACTTTTTGTACCAGCGTGAAATGTCTTTTTAACCAGCTCAGTAGTATTCAAATAAACAAAAAACCAAAGAAGATCCATTTTAACTAACTGAGAATTTCTGTACCTTTTTGTACTATTTAAATAAACGAAGGGATAAATTTGAGTGACCTGTTTTTTGTACTAACCAGAAAAATCGAAGAAGGTACCTTTATACTAGCTCAATGAACGAAAGAACAAATTTGGGTGTTCTACTTTTTTATACCAAACAAGGAAGAACCATTTTGTACTAATCAAATAAACGAAAGACCAATTTAACTAGCTCAGAATTTATATACGTTTTGTTTAGGTGTCCTACTTTTTGTATTACCTGACCAGCGAAGGAGTGCGGGCGGCCAATTTTGGAACTAAAATGCAAGCAGCAGTGTTTCTAACCGGATTACTTGTAATCAGTCTATCACAGTTCTTTCTGTCCTGTTCATAATAAACAACTTCACGCATATGCTCAAGTCAGGGGCAGATCCAGGGGGCGGGGTGATCGGGACGATTGCCCCCCCCCAGGATAGGGTATTTTTTTATTTTAAAAATAAAACCTAAGAATTTTCACCTTTGTATTATAAATGTAAAATAAAACCTAAAATAGGTAGGCCTTACTTTTTTTTGTTTTACGTTGCAGAAGTCAAATAAAGCATTAAATTGCAAGAAATTACTTACATTGGCGTTCTTGCTTTAAAAAAAAAAAGTCCACCTTCGAAATCGCAGATGGCCATTTCTGTTCTAGAAATTGCAGACAATAGCTACTTCTCCTTTTCTAAAGTTGTTTTACTTTTATTTGCAATAAACTCTTACCTTGATTTGACTTCGAACGACCCCCCCCTTCCAAACATTCAGTCTGGATCCGCCTCTGGCTCAAGTTAAGACAATCAGTTTCAAAAGTTATTGAAGTTACTTGCAGAACATCTTAAATAACAAGCAAAATACTACTACAACAAGAATACACCCTCCATATTAACTTGCGAACAAGCTAGCGAGCAGCGTTTTACAGGTTGCTCCTGTTTTATAATGGCATCGATTAAAACGTAATCAATTTTTATACAATCAGCTTAATACACGGTAGAAGCTCAATGAATTGTCAATTGTGCTATGTTGTTCTTAAATTGGTAATTTCCATTCATATACCACTATTCACAATACATCTGCATTACTGCAAGAATGGTTTACTACAACCACATAACTTACGGCGTTCTTTATAAAGCGGAAAGAGATTAAGCTATGCATAACATCCAAACTGCAACTTTTAAAAGCCGTTGGATACACTGCTGAGTGAAACTCTCCGCTCCCCTGTCCCACCGCGCTTGCCAAGAAACTGATGTAAACACAACAGCAGCGCCATCCTTCCAAAACCGCACTGCTATCCTGGTCAGGATATACCAGCGTGAAATGTCTTTTTAACCAGCTCAGTAGTATTCAAATAAACAAAAAACCGAAGAAGACCCATTTTAACTAACTGAGAATTTCTGTACCTTTATGTGCTATTTAAATAAACGAAGGAATAAATTTGAGTGATCTATTCAATTTTATACCAATCAGAAGAACCATTTTGTACTAATCAAATAAACGAAAGACCAATTTAACTAGCTCAGAATTTATATACGTTTTGTTTAGGTGTCCTACTTTTTGTACCAGCGCGAAATGTCTTTTTAACCAGCTCAGTAGTATTCAAATAAACAAAAAACCGAAGAAGACCCATTTTAACTAACTGAGAATTTCTGTACCTTTATGTGCTATTTAAATAAACGAAAAAACCAAGCAGGGAAAGAAAAGAATTTGTACTGACCAGAAAAGGCGAAGAAGGATCATTTTATACCTTTATGTGCTATTTAAATAAACGAAGGAATAGATTTGAGTGATCTATTCAATTTTATACCAATCAGAAGAAAAGCAAAGAAGGGCCATTTTAACTAGTTGAGTATTTTTGTGCTACACAAATCAACAAATGAATAAATTTGAGTGACCTATTCAATTTGGTATCAACAAGAAATACCATTTTAAATAACTCAGCATTTTATATCTTTTTGTGCTATTTAAATAAACGAAGAAAGCGAAGGAGATCCAATTTAGCTAACTCAGAATTTTATACCATTTTGTACTAATCAAATAAACGAAGGAATAAATTTTTGTGACCTATTCAGTTTTGAAAACAAGCAGGAAAAGGAAAGAATTAACATTTTGTACTAATCAAATTTTGAGTGGCTTAAGCAAAGAAGGTCAATTTGTACCTTTTGTGCTATTAAAACTGAGTGACCTATTCAATTTTGTTTGCAATTAAAAAAAAAACGGAGAAGGTCTATTTTATGTACATTTTGTACTACTCAAATAAACAAAGAAATACCATATTCTGCTACTCAAACGACGGAATAAGCTCAGAATTTCTATACCTTTTTGTGTTATTCAAATAAAGGAAGGAATAAATTTGTGTGACTTATACCAACCATGAAGGTCCATTATACCATTTTGTATTACTCTATTTCATTTTTGTAACAATCAGAAGAAAACAGCTCAGAATTTTATACCTTTGTGGTGTTACATTTTGTATATTTTTGTGTCATCCAGAGAACAAATTAAATTGACTCTCCCGTCACTAAGAAAGGCTCATAAAATATTTGAACGTGAGATTTGACAAACCAGAGTTGCGTAATAATTGTGTAGAACAGACTACATAGCAATTAGCGTAATATCATGCATGGCCATTTTTGATCACAGCAGAAGAAGAGATTATATCAAAGTAAGAAAAGCAGATATTTAAACAAGGTTACGAATGCTTTACCTAACAGGTGTATTGCCTATTGCTCAACGATTCAATTATTTTTTTTTAAATTTTCTTTCCTCGTCTAAGTCCAAAAAGACAAATATATATTTTTGCATTTATGTATTTTATTATAATGGAATATAAGTTTATGGAGTATATTTGAAAATAATAGAACATACATCACGATGTTGTATTGTTTTGAAACATATTATTAAACACGGAGAATGCATAGAATGTTTTTATTGTAGATATATAAAATTATTTATTTGATTTGATTTTGCTGAAGAGTAGAAAAATGACTAGCAAGGAGAATATTTGTTTCACCTAGAGAAAAAGAAATTCAGCGTGAAAACGAAAAACCTATACTGTTAATTCACCCGTCTGACCCCGATTTGCCAGATGAATTACGTGATAAAGTGAGAATCATATATCCAACACAAGAAATAGAAGAAGTGTATTATTTTAGACGCTATAATAGATATAATGATGAAATACTCCCGGAAAGTGATGATGACAGTGTTTCAAATATTACCTGTTTTGAACTGGAAGCTAATGAGTGCGACTGTACTAGTGAAACCATTAGTGATACATGTGTTATACAATTATTTAATGAGTATACACCAAATTCAGTATTATTATGTGAAGCATGTTCTAAACATAATGAGAATGAAAAAGATCACAACTGTTTGCTGCAATATGATTACGAATTATTGCAAAAGGTGTGGACGATCTTAATTAAATGTGAAATGAGAGAGAAAATCTATAAACTTTATATAAAGAAGCATTTTAAAGGTTGTAATATTAAGAACACTTATACTTTGGAGAAAAAATTTAATCTGGTATATGAATACATTACAGAGTGTGATTGTATAGAAGAAATGTTTTTAGAGAAAGGTAAACAATTATTTAATTCTGTAAATGAACACTGAGCCCACTGTAGCATATGCATTTGATTGTGTAAGAATAGAAGAACTTGAACTGTTAACTGGATCAATTTGTAGTACTGTAGATAACTAACATTGGACTCTGGCAACTGAATTGTCAGGGAGAGTCAATTTAATTTGTTCTCTGGATGACACAAAAATATACAAAATGTAACACCACAAAGGTATAAAATTCTGAGCTGTTTTCTTCTGATTGTTACAAAAATGAAATAGAGTAATACAAAATGGTATAATGGACCTTCATGGTTGGTATAAGTCACACAAATTTATTCCTTCCTCTATTTGAATAACACAAAAAGGTATAGAAATTCTGAGCTTATTCCGTCGTTTGTTTGAGTAGCAGAATATGGTATTTCTTTGTTTATTTGAGTAGTACAAAATGTACATAAAATAGACCTTCTCCGTTTTTTTTAAATTGCAAACAAAATTGAATAGGTCACTCAGTTTTAATAGCACAAAAGGTACAAATTGACCTTCTTTGCTTAAGCCACTCAAAATTTGATTAGTACAAAATGTTAATTCTTTCCTTTTCCTGCTTGTTTTCAAAACTGAATAGGTCACAAAAATTTATTCCTTCGTTTATTTGATTAGTACAAAATGGTATAAAATTCTGAGTTAGCTAAATTGGATCTCCTTCGCTTTCTTCGTTTATTTAAATAGCACAAAAAGATATAAAATGCTGAGTTATTTAAAATGGTATTTCTTGTTGATACCAAATTGAATAGGTCACTCAAATTTATTCATTTGTTGATTTGTGTAGCACAAAAATACTCAACAAGTTAAAATGGCCCTTCTTTGCTTTTCTTCTGATTGGTATAAAATTGAATAGATCACTCAAATCTATTCCTTCGTTTATTTAAATAGCACATAAAGGTATAAAATGATCCTTCTTCGCCTTTTCTGGTCAGTACAAATTCTTTTCTTTCCCTGCTTGGTTTTTCGTTTATTTAAATAGCACATAAAGGTACAGAAATTCTCAGTTAGTTAAAATGGGTCTTCTTCGGTTTTTTGTTTATTTGAATACTACTGAGCTGGTTAAAAAGACATTTCACGCTGGTACAAAAAGTAGGACACCTAAACAAAACGTATATAAATTCTGAGCTAGTTCAATTGGTCTTTTTTTCACTTTTTTCTTTCGTTTATTTGATTAGTACAAAATGGTTCTTCCTTGTTTGGTATAAAAAAGTAGAACACCCAAATTTGTTCTTTCGTTCATTGAGCTAGTATAAAGGTACCTTCTTCGATTTTTCTGGTTAGTACAAAAAACAGGTCACTCAAATTTATCCCTTCATTTATTTAAATAGTACAAAAAGGTACAGAAATTCTCCGTTAGTTAAAATGGGTCTTCTTCGGTTTTTTCTGATTAGTACAATTTTGTTCTTTCGTGAAAATCCTTTGGTTGCTACAAAATTAAATAGACTAGTTTAAAACGATATAAAATGATCCTTTTTGTTTTTGCTTATTCCTTTGTTTGTTGAAATAATACAAAACGGTATAAAATACTCAACTTCGGTTTTTCAAATGCATTACTTCGTTTAATTGATTTTAGAGTTGACACAAATTATAAGTCCTTTGTTTATTTGAATACTCCAAAATGGTACAAAACTAAATACTCCATTGTTTATTTGAGTAGTAAAATTATATAAAATAGTCCTTCTTCGCCTTTTGCTGAGCCATTTCTCATTGGTACAAAATTGAATAGGTCACTTAAATTTGTTCTTTCGTATATTTAAATATTCAGCTAGTTCATTTTTTTCTCGTTGGTATAAAAAGTAGAACATCGAAATTATGAACTTGTTAAAATGGCTCTTCTTCTCTTTTCCAGTTGGTACAAAAGAAAATAGTCCACCTAAATTTTATTCATACTTCGCCTCTTTTTTTCTAGTTGGTATTCCTTCGTTTATTTGAATAATGGTCCTTCACTTTTTCCAGTTGGTACCTAAGGAAATAATCCAATCAAGTTTTTCTGGTTCGTACAAAACTAAACACTTCATCCAAATTTGAGTATTACAAAAATGAAATGAAATTCTGAGTTAGTTTTTTTAATAAATGGTCCTTCTTGCTACAAAATTGGAAAGCTCACTCAAGAGTACAAAATAGTATTGAACTTCTGAGCCGGTTAAATTTATCCGATTGTTTGTTTAAAATACGCAATTATTTCTCGTTGGTTACAAAACTGAATAGGTCACACAGGCTTTGTTTAAAGTTATTAAAGCTTAAATATTAGAACATGGTCTAGAAAAAATGACATTTCTCATTGGTACAAAATTCAATAGGCCACTCAAATTTATTCCTCCTTCACTTTTTCTGCTTTGTACAAAATTTATCCGTTGCTCCGTTTACAAGCTCTCGATGGTCATTATTTTGGAACTTGCAGTGATTGATGAACTATTACTAAATGTGGAAACACCACCTCAATATTTGGCTCCGTTTTCGAGTTTTACCTCGATGGTTGACACTTTTGAGACATGTGGTCTTTGGTGACCGATTACTAAATGTGGAAACAGCAGCTCAATATTTTGCTCAGTTTTCGTGTTATTAGGTTTTAAGTATGTTGACCTTTGACCTCGATGGTCATTATTTTGAAACTTGTAGTAGTTGATGACCAGTTACTAGATTTGGAAACAGCACCTCAATACTTGGCTCCGTTTTCGAGTTATTGGGTTTTAAGTACTTTGACCTTTGACCTCGATGGTCATTATTTTGGAACTTGTAGTAGTTGGTGGTCGATTACTAAATGTGGAAACAACACCTCAATATGTGGATCCATTTAAGAGTTTTGACCTTTGACCTCGATGATCAGTATTTTGGAACTTGTAGTAGTTGGTGGCCGATTACTAAATGTGGCAACACCACCTCAATATGTGGATCCATTTAAGAGTTATTTGGTTTTAAGTATGTTGACCTTTGACCTCGATGGTCATTATTTTGGAACTTGTAGTAGTTGATGACCAGTTACTAGATTTGGAAACAACTTCAATATGTGGCTCCGTTTCTGATTTATTAGGTTTTAAGTATTTTGACCTTTGACCTCGATGGTCATTATTTTGGAACTTGTAGCAGTTGATGACCAGTTACTAGATTTGGAAACAGCACCTCAATACGTTGCTTCGTTTTCGAGTTATTAGGTTTTAAGTATGTTGACCTTTGACCTCGATGACCACTATTTTGGAACTTGTAGTAGTTGGTGGCCGATTACTAAATGTGGCAACACCACCTCAATATGTGGATCCATTTAAGAGTTATTTGGTTTTAAGTATGTTGACCTTTGACCTCGATGGTCATTATTTTGGAACTTGTGGTACCTGATGATCTATTACTCAATGTGGAAACAGCACCTGAGTATGTGGCTCCGTTTTCGAGTTTGACCTTTGTTCACGATGGTCAGTAGTTTGAGGACATGCTTATGTCATTTCTGCTATGTTAAAATGTTCAAATAGGGGTTGAAAAACGAGTTCACCCTCTAAAATGGAGGTCGTAAAAGAGAACGAATCTTATGTATTATCTGCTCTCCTATGTAATTTCATTAGGGGTGGAAAAAATGGTCATCAAAGAGAATGAATGAATACACCCTCTATAATGATTATCTGTAGACCGTGAGTGTTCGATTGTAATCTTTGCTCGTTATGTTAAAATAAGGGTTGGAATGAGTTAAGTATTCTTATGTCATTTCTGTTATGTTAAAATAGGGGTTGAAAAATATGCTCATAAAAGAGAACGAGTTCACCCTTAAAATGGAGGCCTGCTATGTTATGTAGTCTTCTGCTCTTATATGTGTTCGTAATCTTATGTTACCTACTATGTTAAAATAGTGCTATGTGTTATCTGCTCTTCTATGTGTTATCTGCTATGTTCAGAATAGGGGTTGGAAATATGCTCATAAAAGGGAACGAGTACACCCTTGCTATGTTATGTGTTCGTAATCTTATATGTTATCTGCTATGTTAAAATAGTGTTATGTGTTATCTTCTCTTCTATGTGTTCGTAATCTTATGTGTTATCTCCTATGTTAAAATAGGGGTTAGAAAATATGCTCATAAAAGGGAATGAATACACCCTTGTTATGTTACGTACTCTTATGTGTTATCTCCTCTGCTGTATGTTACGTAGTGTTATGTGTTATCTTCTCTTCTATGTGTTCGTAATTAAAATAGGGGTTGGAAAAGTGCTCATAAAAGGAAACGAGTTCACCCTTAAAATATGCTCATAAAAGAGAACGAGTTCACCCCTGAAAAAGTGTTCATAAAAGGGAACGAGTCTTATGTGTAATCTGCTCTGCTGTATGTTCGTTATGTTACGTAGTCTGATGTTCTGCTATGTGTTCGTAGGGGTTGAAAAATGTGCTCATAAAAGGGAACGAGTTCACCCCTAAAATGGAGGTCATAAAAGAGAACGAATACACCCCCTAAAAAGTGCTCATAAAAGGGAACAAATTCACCCCTGAAATGGAGGTCGTAAAAGACCGTGGGCTCACGGTGTACGGTGCTCGATTTCTCGTATCCTCCCTGTGTCTTCCGGCATAGTGTGTCAGGCGGCACTGGGAAACTCGTTGTCTGCTTCAGGCGGGACCGAGAAAGTGGGTAGAGGGTCAGTGGCGCAGAAGCCTCACGATTATACTACTACTACTACTACTACTAGCTTGTTCTTCATAAAAAATTCAATCAGTCTCTCTCCTCTTTCGTCACACTTTTTAAAGTTCATATTTAACTACTGTTTTCCCTTCTGCGCCTTATTCTTCAAATTTGTGAAAGTCAGTTACGTGAGTTCCAATTCCTTGTAGGTTTCAACTCTTATCGTTCAGTAATTTTCCGAAAGTCAACACAGAGTCAAATTGCTTTTTATCTGTCCGAAATGGTAGGTTCTTTACATTCCAGAACGATTGCTTAGGAAAATTATTACCCCTTGAAGTAGTTTTTATCCTAAAGTTGCTTTTTGCATGACTCGAAGTAGTTTTTATCCTAAAGTTGAGACCTAGTCAAATCGCTTTCTTGTGATGAAAACGGCAGATACATGGCATTTTAAAAATAAAACAGAAAAGAACTATTACTGGATTTTTTAATACATAGCTTTATCGCTATTGGTCAGTCCTATAAAATCTGAACATTTTCATAGCTTATCTGAACATTTTTATAGCTTCATAGCATAATTTATTTTATGAGCTACAAAAAATGACCCTGATTCTTTAACAAGCCTTTATAGGTTTATGTATTAATAGAAGTACAAAGAGAAAACATAATCAAGTGTACCGCGAATACGATATATCGTAGATGATTTTAAGAAGTAGGAAATATCCCATTTCTACACATCATGATCCGGCGAATGTGCAAAACTTGATATGTTGAGGTTTGTGTTACTGTTTATATTGGATCAACTTGTACTTTGTTCTGACAACGTGTGAGGCCTCCATTAAGTTTGCTTCGTGTAATTTCTTCCAGTGATTTGCAAGTAATGCAAAATTTACTACTTTTATCGTCGTTTTTCTCGAAATCAAGATTTTGCATATTCACCGATTCATCATGCATGGGAAATGGGATCGTGAAAACATCGACGATATTAGAGGTAATTTGGAATAATGTCTAACATTCTCAGAAGACTAAATTTGGCTCCAAATCTTTGGAATTCGTAACATTTATACTGTAACAATGAAAGTGATAGAGGAAAAGAAAAGAAAAACGAGAGACAGTGAATGGGAGTACAATCAAGCAATAACCACATAGCATTATTGAGTTTGCCTCTTGGCTGCAAACTTTATTAGACAGAAAGCGAAAGCCTCTACCCCTTATACGCTCGCATTCCAGCGTTCGTTTCTTGTAAGCAACAACAACGCATTCTCCGTACTCATTCTCTTTCCTTGAAAATGATTGAAATAAGAGGCAAACAAAAGTAAATGTAATTGACACATTTATAACTATAAATAATAACGAGAAAAATAAAGATTGTGTTAGTAAACATACAATAAACAAATAAGTAATTTATAGGTTACGCAAATCTTCAAGTTTGTATGCAAGCAGTCGATGCTCTTAAGTATAGAAGATAGAACTTATTCCACTACCGTATGGAAGATGTGGTTTAAGTTCGCGTCAAAATCAGGTGTTTCCCTTCAGCTGGAGCGATTTGAGTCCAAATGAGTTTGTTTCTTGTGAGATTAATAGGATACTCACATTGACACTCATTTTTAAACATAAAATACATTTAAACTACAGTGTGCTGAATCTTTCCTTCCTACGAACAGAAAATCATGAAAAAATCAGAAACTAGAATAATTTCTTCTCAAGTAAATTATTCTGTTACTTGTCTTATAACAAAATCACAAATACATTTTTAAAACTTTGTCATCTTCTGATATCTAACTGCTCTATCCCTCTCCTCAAATATATGTAGGTACTATAAAGGAAAATGTTTTTACTATTACACTCTGTGTATAATAAACAGAAATATTGAATTAAGAAATTCATATAATAACCTTCATGGTTTCCTTATGTAGGTCTTGAATCGGTAAATAATTTAGGACTAGGGCTTCTAGAGATCTCGGTTTAGCCGAGACAGTCCAGCATTTACATCATCTCTTGCAACCAGTTCCGTGTCATGGGGGAGGGACGAGGTGGGCGACGGTCCTGGGGGCCGAATTAAATGGGTGCAAAATTCGAGAGGGAAAAAAAAAGAAAAGAGGGAAGGAAAAAAGAGAAAGGAAAAGTGTTACTCATGTTAGGAAAATGTATGTGTACACATATAAAATGAAAGGAAAAGAGTAATAAAAAGTGCTTAAACTCAAGGAAAAGCAGGGGTTATTTTTGAAAATTTGCTTACGCTTCGCGCCAACCATGGTGGCACTTCGTGGCTGGTCTGTCAACTTTACTCATATGTAAGGGGGCGCCGTCTTATACTCTTGCCCTGGGCGCCGATTTTCCACGGTACGACACTGCCCACAACCCACAGAACTGGTTCCAGTTTCCCTCTTAGGACACATAAAAACATGAGTTAATATCAGTCATGCGATATTTTTTTTTTTATATAAATCCCCATTTCATTAGTTATTCATGCCCAACTTATGGGAATAATCTAATCTGTCATTGTGAAATAAAGCAAGGATAGGAATGGTGAAAGAAGTCGCTAGGAGGGAAAAATGGAGGGAACGGCAGAAGAGAAATACTTATACTGAGCAAAATCCGTTATCCGGACCGGTATATTGTACAAATAAACGGAATTCATATTTTAGTCACGGAAATCTGTATGGAGCATATGTTATCCATATGCTACATACATCCTGTCTTTTCCCCCACTGAGTTGTTACATCATGCCGCTGCAGGATGTCTGACATCTAATAGTCTTCTGTATATTACATATGTATACATATATTACATACGTCAGCTATATATTATATACGTCCATCTGTATGTGAGATCCTGACCGTCTATATACAATTCTTTCTTTCATACGGAAAGTATGTTTATTCGGAACACTTATACTGAAAGTACACATGAAACATACGTTTTCAGTTATAGGTTTACTAGAGGAGGTTACATATAGTCGTATACGTTAAGTCTAAAACTTACAGGATTTACGCATGTAACCTACGTTTTTACATACGGTATATACGTTTTTTTTCTCTGTGTCGATTAAGACCGCATTTGAAATATACCGATCAAATAATACAAGACCTAGGGATGCAAAGGCACAAAAAAATGAAAGTGTAGCTCAGAATAGGGAGGTGTGGAAAGTTGCGTCAAGCCAAAAGAAATATGAGATCTGACAAAAGAGACGCTTGGTCCTGGGCTCGATCCCTGATGGTTGTACGAGACCTTGAACAAAAACCTTAGTACATCTCACTGTAAGCATTAGGTTCTGTCTTATATGGCTTTGATACTCGAAAGAGGCATTAAACTCAAATCCATGTATTTACAATTTCCGTTCTTTGGCTACAATTTACTCGTCGTTTACATCACAAGAAAATGTAAAAAGGTCTAACAGATTGTCTGTGCTATAGAGAAACCTTTTAACTGCAACGACGCATAGTAATTTATCGCCTACAGTGCTGGATAGCATTTATTCCTTTCTTTAAACCATCCGGTATACTTTTCTTTGAAAATTCCTTCAGACGCAAACTTGTGAAGCAAAGGCAACTAAAAGAGGTAGAACATTTCCTTTTGTTCGTAATGTTCTTTCCTAACTACTTGCTTTGTGAAAGGAGAACGAGTTATTACTCGATCCTATTTCAAACTGTAAGAATGGCCGAAACAGGACTTACAATTTGTTGGACAGGATTAATTCACGTTTTCAGAGCCAAAGAGAATCGCTACTATTATGTAAATATAAGGCGAAAACATACTACCTCAACATGAATTCGAGAAGTCAGTTAATATAAAAACGATTTATAATTTTGATAAGCATACAAGTATATGCAGTTTGTATTCACATGAAGTATCATCTTCTCTGTTAATAGCTTAAAATAAATAGGGACTTCCAAGCGAACTGTTATATTCAGATCCGCTTCCGCTGAGTTGACTTATTATAGTCATCATTCTTACAATCGTAACTTGTACTAAATGCTATAATCTATCAGTATTTACCATATTTACTATAATATAAGCTCCCACCTAAAAATTTGTGTCAGGTTTTAGAACCCTTTTATTACCCCGATACAAGAACCTATAGAAGATATAACAATTCTACAGAATTTTTAGGCAGTTGCCAAACCAAAAGGTTATCATTCGCTGGAAAACTAGTGATTTATTAAAAGTATAATTCCAGATAGAGTAAAAAGTAGTACTTCTATCCATTCTGAAAAAAAAAAAATACTGTGCTTCAACTTATATGAAATGTTATGAATTCTAAAATTTAAAAAATCGACAGTAGAACTTTAGATTCGGCATTTCAACCATTTGTCTAAAAACTTATTATGCGACTATAAGTGTCCATGAAGAACTTTCAAGAACTACATTTTGAAGAAATAGTGCCCTTATATTTTAGTGAATGCTGTAATTAGTATTTGGCAATAATTTAAGTGAGAAAAATGGTTTCATATTGACTTGTATTAGGGTATGCCACATACTGTCAATGTTCACTTTTTCAAATCCCTATCAGTCACGTAAAGTCATGGCATAAGTCAAGCCACTATTGTTGGAAGCGAGGTTCCTACTTCTTGTAGTACTTAACCAATCTTCAACTCCATTTTTACAAAATCTATCATACAATTTATTACTATGATATTGCTATTTTTTTAATAAAGTGTATTTCAAAACATAATATCCTTGAATTTAGGAAAACTTGCACTATAATTTATTACATATCCTTGAGACGGATAATTAATGAAAATGAAAACGTTAATGGTATAGGAGTAAAAACTGTAAAACGTATTTAGCTTACAATGTGAGTAAAAAGTGTGATTTGTTTAAATCGTCCGAATATAATTACTGTAATATAATTATAAGAGGAAATAGACATTATAGAACTTATAATTTATTACTTTTTACTATTATTGTATACAAAAATGAGAAAGGGCTTTGAAGAATATGGGATGAAAATAAATGTTAGAAAGACAAAAGCCATGGTGATTGGAACGAAGGGGTCTGTGTCAAATATAAAAGTAGGAGGGGAGAAAATAGAACAAGTGAATAGTTTTCGATACCTGGGTAGTATTCTTAGTAATGACATGAAATGCGAAAGTGAAATAAAAGCAAGGATAGGAATGGCGAAAGAAGCCTTTAAAAGAAAGAAAAGTCTGTTTTGTGGGACCTTGAACAAAGAGTTGAGAAAAAGACTCATAAAATGCTTCGTGTGGAGTGTTGTACTGTATGGGGCGGAAACGTGGACATTACGTAAAGGTGATGAAAATCGACTTGAAGCCTTCGAAATGTGGGTGTGGAGAAGAATGGAAAGAATTAGTTGGGTCGAGCGGAAAACGAATGAGAGAGTGTTAGAAATGGTGGGTGAGAAAAGAACACTTTTAGATATTATTAGGAAGAGGAAGAGAAACTGGTTGGGACATTGCCTAAGAAGAGATTGTATCATGAGGGACGTCCTAGAGGATATGGTGGCGGGAAAGAGAGGGAGGGGGCGAAGGAGACTACAATTAATGGATGATATTAAAACAGAAAGATCATACGCGAAGACGAAAAGGTTAGCGGAGGACCGTGGAGCATGGAAGCTTCTCAGCTGCGGCAAGTGACCTGCCAATAAAGGCAGAATACTTATGATGATGATTATTATTATTATTGTATACAATTCCCAATGTAAATTGATGTTAGCTGTCCAAATCGTCTCTCGAAGAATGTAATGAATAGGGCTCGGAAGTTGAAGACCTAAAAATTGCCTAAAAGGGACCTATAAAAAGACCTAAAAATATCTAAAAAATAAGGACATAAAAATTGGAAAAAAGGATGTAAAAATAAGACCGAATTTAATTAGAATTACATATTAAATGAATATAATGCTGAGGAAATACGAGTTTCTGGTAGGTTAACGGTCTGTCCTTCCACAAACTGAAGTCTAAACTAAAATAAGAAACCTTCTCACCCTCACCCCTCCCCTTGCTGGAGGACATTGTTACGCCTCCTTATCTGACTTGTGATTGTGCAAATCTGGTCTTATCAGTCCAGTCGTTGAAGAATGTCTTATCATTGGAATTTTCTTTACTAAAGATGTTTAAGAGGTAGTGGTGATTCGAGTTAATGGCCAGTAAATTCATTGTCGAAAGATGAAAGTGGAAGAAAACACGTTAAGACCTATGAAAAGCTTAAGTAAAAATGCCAAAAAAGGCAAAAAAGGACAAATAAAATCCACCATTTTCTGGCCTACAATAATCCAAACTGAATATATATTATGTTAAGTCTCGTCTTCGGGCACTCGTAAAAAAAGAGGATTTTTCCTCAACTTCCGGGCCCTAGTAAAGAAGTATCAGTTTAAACTGTATAGAACTTGGTACTGTAAGTGGCATTTAGTGGATTGCAATTACTTTCCGGCATTGACGTTGAATCATATGTCTTGTAGGTTAGTCTCAGCAGGCTACGGTCCAAATATATCGGGATTCTGTTTGGGTTTTAACAAGAGGAATAGCAATGTGAGAGAAAACGGGAAAATCCTGAGAAAACCCATTTACACAATGTTATTCACTACAAACTAATGTGTGGGGGCACGGTGACTCAGTGGTAGCCGGTGGGTGTAGCCGAGCGGTCTGAGGCGTTAGGCTGATGATCGTTAGGTGAAGCCCATTGGGGGTTCGAGTCCCTCTGTAGTAGCCAGGGTGGAATTTTAACTGTCCTCGATGTTTCTGTGTTCGTGTCCCTGTCGTGTCTAGTAGTCCTGAAAAGTGGTTGTAGTCGAAAATAAGTCAGGATTTTTTTTTTTAAAAAAAAGTGGTAGAGCGTTCACCTCTGGTGCTTGGGGTTCCGGGTTCGATCTCAGCCCCCGCCAAGTGAATTTTGTGGTGGACAAACACCGTGCTCGTGGGTTTTCTCGGGGTTCTCCCGTTTCCTCCCACTTTCTTCATTCCACCATTTCACTCATCTCTCATCATCACCGTCTCCTTTAGCCTAACCGGCATAACCGTGGGACGTAAAACTTAAGGATTTCATTTCATTTTTACAAACTAATGTGACCCAGAATCACACCAGATGTAAGTACTCTACCACTGAGACACCGTGCTCTCGTTATAGCGAAAGAAAAGTGAACTGACCGACATAAGTAGGTGTACTTTTTTTTCACATAAACATATGAATTTCATTTAAAATAGAGTCCATATTTTATCTATTTACATATTTTGCCACTAAGATCATATACTGACAAAGTCAGCTATACGTCAGTCACACTTGTAACAGTAAATTAAAATTAGATTTACTTTAAGCTTTCCTGTTTGCTAAATCTTTATAGAGACGTATTAAGAAATCCTAAATACTTTTATTTCCCTTATAATTTGTTTTTCAACAGAAACGTTAGGTGGCAGAGCTTTTACTATGTGATTATCTAACATCGTACAACTGCTGATTTTTTTTAAAAAAAAAAGACCAAAAATATATGACTAGAGGTGATGTCACGTCTTGTGTTTCCATTACGAGTACGAATCTAACTTCTATTCCATATGGTGTTTTTCACGTGACTTCTGAAAGAATAAAAAGAAAAGCACAAGGAAATGGTACTAGGTAATAAAAACTAGTAATGTACGAGTAGATAAAGTTATGGATTGTTGCAACAATTCTGGTGCAGGGGCACTATTTAATGCACATATAGAAGCAGAAATTAATATTTTTCTTTTAACTAGCATGGTATGTATCTTCGTAAGTTGAAAAAAATCCAAACTTATGTATTTATAGAAGGTAGGATTAGTCTTCCTTTGTAGTGTTCTTATTTGTTGAGGTGTGAAGAAATAAATTAAGCGAAAAATAAAGAATCACAATATTTTTCTATAGATAAACTTTTGGAAATTGTAGTCCGAGATTTTTTCAAACTTTATTAAAGCCTAATTTCATTATTTGCTGCCCCTCAAACCAACTAAATCTCATAAATCTTCTGGTCCTCCTTGTACCTCAACTTTATATTATCTATTAAGTCCTTAAACCAGACTACCTCAAGCTGTTCCATATCACAACTTTTTTTTTAATCACATCCTCTTGCTAGTGCCTCATTAAGTAATATTTGGTTTGCAAGAAGCTTTACAAGAAGACTATTGCTTCTAATCTCTTACAGTTCTATTGACGTGTATGTCGTATATAGAAATAGGAATAATAGTTAGATAAAAGATGTGGAAATATAAAAAATGTCTATCAAAATAATATTTAAACAAAATAATCTTCAAAATATATTTTCCACTACAAAATCGTAATTACCATTTGTTTTCACCTCCATTCGCAACCTTTTCAGGATCGCGACCCCAAAATTGATAAAGCCCGTCTTAACCTAAGTCTGCCTCAACTTTATATCAACTTGTAAATCCTTTAATCTTACTCATACTCAACCATCTGGCAGTCCCTCAAACTCAATAAATCTCAACGTCGCACAGTTTGATAATTCCTCAATATGAATCAATCTGAATTTCAAACCAACTGGTAATACCTCAACGTCACTATAATCTGCGTCAGCCGAACTGGCAGTTGGTTGCCAAACCTCTGGTAGTAAAACCAGATTCTCAGGGTTAAGGTTGCATGTAGCAAAGACACTCATCTCACTAACAACATTCGGTATAGCAATGATAAAATACGACACTATTAGTATATGTCTTATTAATAATGCTATCTTCCGTTATAAATGTGGTATGAATAGTAATAGGTTTCTTTTGGTTCAGATGTTTTCATGACAAGTGAATTAATGTAAATACAGTAAAGCACTGATTATCCGCTAGTGCGCCCCCCCAAAAAAACAGTGCACCAGTCATGCTCAATAATTTTTCATATTATCGTCTAAATAAATGATACTGTATATTCTAAAACATAGAAATAAATTGCATTGCAAAAATCAATATTACCAACAATAGTGCACCTTTCGAAGTGCAACCCTACTCTGATAAGCAGAAGCCGATTGTTGTAAGGTATGAAAAACGGGAATTGGGAAGAGTGATTTGGGTACATAGGGGCCGCGGTGGCTCAGTGGTAGAGCGTTCACCTGTGGTTCTTGGGATCCCAGCCTCCGCCAAATGAACTTTGTGGTGGACAAACACCGTATGCGTGGGTTTCCTCGGGGTACTCCCGCTTCCTACCACTTTCTTCATTTTATCATTTCATTCGTTATTTATAATCACCGTCTCCTTTAGCCTAACCGGCATAACCATGGGACGTAAAACTCAAAGATTTCATTTGGGTACATCAGAGTTAAAAGTGAATCTGAAAAGGTAGGGGGACGCATGACTTTACGCCGTCCCCCGTGCCTATCTTAGCCATTGTATTTTTTTCAGAAAGTGGGGGGACGCCACATATATTTTCTGGAAGTGGGAGAACGACGTCACCCTGCTTTCCCCCTCACTTTTATCCCTGCTTACAGTTATTGTTCACTGCGAAGTAAGAGTCCGCCGGCTACTGGAGAGTTAATTACGAAACAAAAAAAAAAAAAATAAAAATAAATAAATAAATAAAAATAAAATAAAATATATCGTCGGCGGCAATTCAAAACCTGCTATGTGCATTTTGCAGGAGAAGCGAAAAACAGTATCCTGGTTAGCTTTTTGGCTTTATAAAAGTGATGTTATAAGTAATATTTGATGCTGCACGTAACTGGTACCTTCTCAAGTTACTTGAGAAGGTACCAGTTACGTGCAGCATCAAATATTACTTATAACATCACTTTTATAAAGCCAAAAAGCTAACCAGGATACTGTTTTTCGCTTCTCCTGCAAAATGCACATAGCAGGTTTTGAATTGCCGCCGACGATATATATATATACTAGCAGCGTTCACCCCGCTTCGCTGGGGTCACCCCGGAACGCAATAAACTTTGTTACTTAGATAATTTTTACTTTTTCGCTTTCAAGTGATATGATAAAAACCATAGTAGATTGCAGTAAATGTTAACATTATATCGCCTGTCATTTATGTTAACCCGCCGAGTGACACGGTCATGCGGGTTGCATATAAATACGTTTATTTTTACCTATGATGAACTAACAAAGGATTTGTACGTTATGGACACTTGAATGGTCAATTATCTCAAGACACTGGTAATTGAAAATTAAAGTGATATGATAAAAACCATCTAGGGTCCAAATCCTAATAACCCCCCAAAAATGAAAGAAATTGGTTCAGCCGTATTAGCGTGATGAGGGAACAAAGGATTTGTGCGTTCTCTTTTATATATAAGACTAGCAGCGTTCACCCCGCTTCGCTGCGGTCACCCCGGAACGCAATAAACTTTGTTACTTAGATAATTTTTACTTTTTCGCTTTCAAGTGATATGATAAAAACCATAGAAGATTGCAGTAAATGTTAACATTATATCGCCTGTCATTTATGTTAACCCGCCCCGCTTCGCTGCGGTCACCTCGGAACGCAATAAACGTTGTTACTTAGATAATTTTTACTTTTTCGCTTTCAAGTGATATGATAAAAACCATAGTAGATTGCAGTAAATGTTAACATTATATCGCCTGTCATTTATGTTAACCCGCCGAGTGACACGGTCATGCGGGTTGCATATAAATACGTTTATTTTTACCTATGATGAACTAACAAAGGATTTGTACGTTATGGACACTTGAATGGTCAATTATCTCAAGACACTGGTAATTAAAAATTAAAGTGATATGATAAAAACCATCTAGGGTCCAAATCCTAATAACCCCCCAAAAATGAAAGAAATTGGTTCAGCCGTATTAGCGTGATGAGGGAACAAAGGATTTGTGCGTTCTCTTTTATATATAAGATATATATATATATATATATATATATATATATATATATATATATATATATATATATATATATATATATATATATATATATATATATATATATATATATATATATGCAAGCCAACAACTGGGAAAATACAATAGGTCCTACACTGCGAGAAATCCAAACAGCTGAACACGTAATATGGAATTGTGAAAATTACGTAACTAGTGAAGAAATAAGGAACAGAGCATGTAGTAAGAAACTTATGGAATGAACGAATTCAACAAAGAAGGTAATCGAACAAATAACACTTTGAAAAGACACAAATTACTATAACATTACAAATTCTAGAACAGACACATTCAAAGTTCTGGCAAACACTCAGAAGCATAGTACGAACTTACATTTCTTTTATTTATTTATTTATGTCGTTTTTATTTCTATAACCTCTTTTTAATATTGGGTGATATCAATAAAACGGAGAAGTTACTCATTATTCCCAATTTTGTAGTAGTTACACGCATTCGTACCAATAGAAAGAGAACTGAGCATTACTCGTCTCGGCTGACCTCAGACAAGCTCTGCCCCTTTGGAGTAACCATGCCTCTATTCTCAAACCGAATAACTGCTCCGCGTTTGATATCAATAAAAATCAGAGACTCCTCTGTGATGCAAGTAACTTCTCCAATTTTTTGGAGCAAGGTCAGTAGGTGACTCTGTGCGAAATATGGCAGAGTATATGATTGTTTTGGAGCGTAGAAAAATTTATAAACTGCATAGAAATGTTGCAAATGGTGATTACAAAAAACATTATAGGTTCATGAAAGAAACTGTAGAGTGGTTAGCACAACATGTTTTAGGAAAATCAACCGAAAGTCGGGGTGGCGCTTTACGTAATAGCAAAAAGATGCGGGTTTTCTTGCGTTACGTGAGTGATCCGAGTTTTCAGGGCGGAGTGTCAGAAGATTCTGGTGTGGCTCAAAGTGTTAGAAAAATTATAATTGAATTTTTATATTTGGTTATGTATGTATTCGTGTCTACTGTTGTTCTTAGATGTTCGCTTTCTCGGGACCAAGGTGCGTTTGAGTATATCACCAGTTTAACCAGCTACAAGTCTATGTGGCCACCACAGAAGAATAGCTCGCAACCGGGGATGCACTCACTCGCTCCATAGTCATGGGAGAAAGGATCGAACTCAGAAGACCTTCCCTACAAGTGTATTATCTAAATGAAATTTTGCGCAACGAAAAAAAAAAATATAAATAAACTCGAAAATTTGGAAAAGTAAATAAAAAAAATAAATCTCAGGATTCGTGACATTCACTGATGGGTTCCCCGTAACGTTTCACTCATATCATTTTTCCCTCGATGATTCATTATCGGATTGATAGGAAGACGCACTATTGATCTCGACTAAATCATGTTTTACTATGAAATTTCTACTCTACTGTATCTCTGTTATATGGAATAAAACATAACTGTCAACTTGAAGCTTTACTTGTTTTACCGAAGCTTTATACAGACTGTTTACATTGAGTTTAGGGGCACAACAATACATCGCATTACACTTTACAGAATCATTTTTTACCGTGCGTGTCACAATTCGTGACCAACCATTTTTACAATATCACATGCACACCTACTCTCATGACTTTCAATTTTATTACCTACTTTTTAACAATATTTATTACTTTTATTAAATAGTTACGCATTCTCGACTATCTTAAGGAAAGTGCCTCTCATTGGCATTCATATTTTTCATTTAAAAAAAAATCTTATGTTTTAGCTGTTCACAGCAGCTACAATTACTAGGCACCCTTTTCTATATTTATTTATTTCTTGCCTACACATTTTATTACAAAACATACACATGAAATCACTAAAATCTTAACCTACACTAACCTAAGACACATTCACACTACACACTCACACCAACAAATTTATTTTATAACGTAAAAACGCTTTGGTTGGCAATCCAGGCCACATTTCTTTTAATGAGATTCTGTTACAAAAAAAAAAAAAGTTATATGAATGTTCGCACGGTGTAGAAAACCAATTGCCCCTATCGGAAATTTTTATGATAAAACGACCCATCGTGCTTCTTTTATCAAAGTACAGCTTCGGTTTCTTTCTCATACTTCACGGATACGTTAAGGTTAAAAAAAAAACTTTAAAAGAATAAAATATATTGAATATATGTTCTATACCGGAGAACGTCATTCCTATCCTATTTGTTTAGCGTGGTTCTAATGTACAGCCAAATGATGCATAGCCAAATAAAAAAAAAATCGCAACAATAATAAAGAATACTGCATATAGCCTTTCACAAGATTTTGCTTTCTTTAATAACAGGAATTTCGATGGTCACTCTAAATGAAAATTTTACACTTGCATGTATATTCCGTCAGTATTTGCTCTACCTTTATTTCCCCCCCCCCTTTATAGATAAGCCTAAGCCGTCACATATTGTCTCAGTAATTGTGTAGATCCTACGGGAAAGGAATTTACGAAGACATGGTTATATTATTATGTTTCACTAAACACCATATTCCAACGCGATAACTTGGTGAATTTCGAGGTTAAAAGAAAAATATCCATAAATCCAGGCTACCAAGTTACTTCGCTTGAAACCACTTTAGAAATAAGAAAAACTTACTTACAGTTCGGATGAGTTTGTATACAAGCAAAATCCAATGTCGTCCTTACAAGCACCCGTTCATGTTTACCTTTCTTATTTATTTTGTGATGGATTTCATAGTTCCAGAATAAACAACTATCACTCACATCCTCCACAACATACAGTCCATTTTGAACCATTAACAGGCCATTAACTATCACGGTTCTTCCAAAAAATTCAGGATCCAATCATACAGAAATCAGACCTCGTCCATAATGCAGACAGACAACTTACAACATTGGGCTGCTTCGCTTCACTAATTCCCCTCGCTACTCGCTCCGTTCCGTTCAATAAATAGCACAAAAATTATCGCAAATTTTGCAATCGAACCTTTTTAAATCTTTTAGTAGTAAAAAATCTGTTCTGGAGCGGCTTTCTTTATCACTTTATGCCGATAATATCTGACGGGCGATAACTGAGGATTGCTTTCTTAGGCTGACGCCATTACAGTACGACAACAATGTGACGTAACAGTCTGAAGATTGAAGATGAGCTAATTATCATAGAGTTCAAAGGAAAGCGACCAATTATAAAAAATTCTGTAAATCTGTGCTACTGACGTCACACAAGACAAGATTGAAGATGATGTACCAAAGCCAAGTGAATCTTGACGATTTTCTATCAAAATGGCTGAAAGTCTAAAGAATTTTATGAAGAATAATTTTTGAATAAAATTTTTAAAGAAATTTTTGACAGAATTTTCAGAATGATTGGAGATAGGAAAAACGTTCTACAGATGAAAATAAAAGAAATAAGCAGAGTATTATAAAAAATATAGGAAATTAAGATAGAAATAAACAAAACATAGACATTAAATACGAAATAAAATCCTAAACCTATTTTAATGCACGTCCTAACTTAATCCTACCTTTTAATACTACAAGAAAATTAAATGACAACATTACATCCTTGCATATCCTATATTATATATTATTTTACATTATTATACAGGGCGTTCGAAAATTTTCAACATGATAACTCCATGTTGGGAGGTATCATCTTCCGCGGTCCTTGAAAAAAAAATTTTTTTTTACATCATGAATACACTAACAGCATTTATCTACACTAAAAGAAAATAAACGACATTTATACTAATCTAAATCTCTTAACCTAATTAAAATCCTAAAATGTTTTATTTTCGCCTTTGAGCTTTTATGGATTCTCTGCCTCGCCAAGAAGTTGTCGTCGCTTGAGATCTGAACATCGAAAAAGTTTTAGGTTGTCGTAGCTTTGCACTCCAATATTCTCTCCTGATAATGTTTGAAGTTGAGCTGAATTCCTGAAAAGTTTAGTTACCAAATATGGTCCAAGATATGTGAACATGAATTTTGAGAATACCTTCTTTGGTACCGATGATAAGTAATGGGTCTTTAACATTACCAGAGAACCTTCTTTTATCTCATCTTTTCCTTTCTTTTCTTCTTTCCTTTCTCTTTTCGGTTTTATCGCAGGTATGGAAATAACGAATTTCTTATCGTCAGGTACAGATTCAGATTCCTTTGGCCAATGGAAATTTCGTTTGAAATCCTGAGAAGCTGAGTAAGAGAGGAATATCTCCGCCGGAGTGCATCCTAGGGATTCGCACATTGAATGATTGCATAAGATTTCTCTTGCGCCTCCTTGAGATAATAGCTCCATCTGGCTTGATTATCATGACAATATAGACGAAGTATCCGATGGAGATCTCGATGCCTTCTTTCGACAATGCCATGGGAAGCAGGATGATAAGAGATAAACCACCAATCGAGCATTGTAATGTCGGTGACGGGTATGTGAGAATGACCCCTCGGTCACCATCATTCTCACATTCCCGTTCATCGATCACGAAGCAAATCGAAAACACAGGAGCAATTGTGCGATGTTCCAAAATTTCTATATCTCTCGAAACGTTCAATTTTGAATTGACTGAAGGTTTACTATCCAAAACAAGATTATCCGCCAAACATGAATTTTGATAGGTCGAAACTTTACACAAGGTGGTGTTACCGTCTTCTTCTTCTTCTTCTTGGGGAGTCAGGGAATCCATCTCGCAGTTCGCAATCTTCCCTACTGAGAACTGCGATATGCATTTCCCGTCCAGTTTTCATTCGTTTGACTTCCGACTGACGTTGGTGCGAACGTCGGGTGAGATGGGTACGATCCCGCCACAGTCGCCATGTTCACCCCTGGGGAAGGTGTTGTATGGGGTACACTACCCCCTCCAGGTGGTGGTACACCCGATGCATATGGCGGACTGGCACGCATCCCACCAGAAGTTCCATTTCCATTTGGGAAAACCTGGGATCCACTTGGGTAATTCCCATATTCTCCACTATTTCCATAGCCATAGGCTACTCCTGGTCCCTCTCGGTATGGGTCATACCGCGGTCTTCCCGGGCCACGACCTCTCATGTTTCGGTTGTAGGAATTTCCATTCCTCCATCGATTCCTGTAAGGATATCGTGATTTCCGCTCTTCCGTACTGGAGGAATCTCGTGAATTACTCATCACAGTTTTTTCTTTAGTCTCTTCGGTTTGTGAGGACGACTCCTTGGTTTGTTTCCCTCCTTTTCCAAACCTCTTTTGGACCACTACTTGTCGTACGAAAGGTTTCCTCCATTTTCTCTCAGTCACGGCTCCAGTGTGTTCTGGGTAACCCTCTAATTCGGTTAATTTTAAGATTAACTGTTGTGTGGACTTGGGTTCCACAGCTCTTAATATCTTAGACTCATTCGGAGGCAAACAGTCAAGCAGGATTTCGATTAGTTCCCCTTCATCCGGATGATGCACGACCGCATAATATTCCGCTATCACCTTCCAAGCGAAGTCTCTCAAACGAGGGTATTTCGTCCGGTCATATCGCATATTTTGTACAAATTTCTTCTGTAGGCGCTCCATCCGTAAGGAGAGGAAACTGTCCCTGAATAATCGAACAAAATCATCGTAGGTTCGTATCTGTTCTTCGACCGTTTTATACCAAGCTCTAGCCCCCTCTGTCAAACAACGTGGCAATAATAGTAATTTTTCTCGGTCAGAAGCCTCTAATAATTGAAAAGTCTGTTCCAAGTTTTCGAGGAATAAACTAGCTTGTCCGAATTCTCCTGTAAACATGGGTAAGTTCCGAATTTCTGACAATCGGATGCTGATATGATTGTTGCCGTTTGCTGTGTCCGCACGTCCATTGGTGTTCTGAGGAGTGCCACACTCTAATACGGGGCCCCTTTCCGTCGGTGAATTTTGTCCAAAAGTTACAAGGTTATTTAAATTTTGACCTAATGAAGATTTCTCGGAGATGGTAGTCCCCGCATGATTGTGCCCCTCCTCCAGAACTCCAACGCTCGTACGCACCCCACTCGGAATAACCTGAGCTGACATTAGTGGAACATGCGTGAGTTGGCAACACTGATGAGGCAGACAGGTCACACTTGTCAAAGGAACGCGCCTAATTACCCCTTCATTTCTCTTTCCATCAATTCTTTCATTCATCCGTCTCACCTCCTCATTTGGCATGTGACTGGAAAGTTGGGTGACGTTTCCACAAATTGTATCCCTGGCCGTTGACAGGCACCCTGACACCGTCACTGTAGTGATGGTTGCAGTTTCCCCAACCGAAGATACTGGAACCTCCACTAAAGCATCAGAATCTGAGCCATCTGAATCAACGGATCCAGTATACAAACGTTTCCTATTTCCCTTAGGTACTCTATTCATGACACGGTTCGTAAGGGTCTGTACTTTGATCTCAAGTTGCCGATAGTCGTCTTTTTGTTGTGATTCGAGACGTGATATTTCCTTAGCTAGGGAGTCACATCTACGATTCACGGTGCATTCCGACAGACGCAACTCCTTTCCCACATCCGTTACGCGCTCATCCAATGTTTCGCGATAATTGGTGAAAGTGGACTGAAGGTCCTGGACGTCTTGACGTACCTCCTCCACGTCTTTACTTACACGTTCGAACTTCTCTGTGATAGTGGTATTTGTCTCTAACTTAAACTGTTCAAACCGGTTATTGAGATCTTGAATGCTATCAGTTACTTTAGAAAATCTGTCATTTATCTGCCCTAACGCAAAGTTTACATTTTCAAATCTAGTGTTTACATTAGCATTAACTTGTTCTAACTGATTGTTCATATTAGCATTGACTTGTTCTAACTGAGTGTTCATATTAGCATTAACTTGTTCTAACTGAGTACTAACATTACCAAATTTCTGATCAAATTTTAGACTTAATGTTTGAGTAAATTGCTGTAAAAATTCAGCTAAATTAGACGTGGACTGTGACTCTACCGATTCCTGCACTACAGTATCATTCTCTACCTCGGTCACCTGCGGAAGAACTACCAGTGAACCCCTCTCTGTGTCATTTTCTCCATTGGACGCCGGCAAGTCTACCTGTGCCGCACGTTTTACAGTACAATATTTGCAATACCACGGTTCCACACTTTGTTGCAGTTCGGTGACTTCCGTTTCCGACAATCCCTGGCATTGGGAATTAATCCACAATTGACAATCGTCACAAAACACGCTTACTCCTTCTATTAGCTCGTCACAACAACTCTACTTGTCCACAGACTGATTGGTCTCACTTAACTTTTTACACGACATATTTTCTCTTCCTTTTTACAAACTTTCATAAAATTCCCCGGATCTACCAATTACTCAGACAATATGCAACTATTCCTGCTCATCTATAAAGATTTACCACTTTCTTCAACTCGCTTTTTTTTTTTTTTTGTGACCATCCTTCCTTGAGAATGATATAATCGAAACATTACAAGTTCCATCACCGAATATCATCCTGGCTGGCGTAGCCAAATTTGTTAATAAAAATTATAATTGAATTTTTATATTTGGTTATGTATGTATTCGTGTCTACTGTTGTTCTTAGATGTTCGCTTTCTCGGGACCAAGGTGCGTTTGAGTATATCACCAGTTTAACCAGCTACAAGTCTATGTGGCCACCACAGAAGAATAGCTCGCAACCGGGGATGCACTCACTCGCTCCATAGTCATGGGAGAAAGGATCGAACTCAGAAGACCTTCCCTACAAGTGTATTATCTAAATGAAATTTTGCGCAACGAAAAAAAAAAATATAAATAAACTCGAAAATTTGGAAAAGTAAATAAAAAAATAAATCTCAGGATTCGTGACATTCACTGATGGGTTCCCCGTAACGTTTCACTCATATCATTTTTCCCTCGATGATTCATTATCGGATTGATAGGAAGACGCACTATTGATCTCGACTAAATCATGTTTTACTATGAAATTTCTACTCTACTGTATCTCTGTTATATGGAATAAAACATAACTGTCAACTTGAAGCTTTACTTGTTTTACCGAAGCTTTATACAGACTGTTTACATTGAGTTTAGGGGCACAACAATACATCGCATTACACTTTACAGAATCATTTTTTACCGTGCGTGTCACAATTCGTGACCAACCATTTTTACAATATCACATGCACACCTACTCTCATGACTTTCAATTTTATTACCTACTTTTTAACAATATTTATTACTTTTATTAAATAGTTACGCATTCTCGACTATCTTAAGGAAAGTGCCTCTCATTGGCATTCATATTTTTCATTTAAAAAAAAATCTTATGTTTTAGCTGTTCACAGCAGCTACAATTACTAGGCACCCTTTTCTATATTTATTTATTTCTTGCCTACACATTTTATTACAAAACATACACATGAAATCACTAAAATCTTAACCTACACTAACCTAAGACACATTCACACTACACACTCACACCAACAAATTTATTTTATAACGTAAAAACGCTTTGGTTGGCAATCCAGGCCACATTTCTTTTAATGAGATTCTGTTACAAAAAAAAAAAAGTTATATGAATGTTCGCACGGTGTAGAAAACCAATTGCCCCTATCGGAAATTTTTATGATAAAACGACCCATCGTGCTTCTTTTATCAAAGTACAGCTTCGGTTTCTTTCTCATACTTCACGGATACGTTAAGGTTAAAAAAAAAACTTTAAAAGAATAAAATATATTGAATATATGTTCTATACCGGAGAACGTCATTCCTATCCTATTTGTTTAGCGTGGTTCTAATGTACAGCCAAATGATGCATAGCCAAATAAAAAAAAATCGCAACAATAATAAAGAATACTGCATATAGCCTTTCACAAGATTTTGCTTTCTTTAATAACAGGAATTTCGATGGTCACTCTAAATGAAAATTTTACACTTGCATGTATATTCCGTCAGTATTTGCTCTACCTTTATTTCCCCCCCCCCCCTTTATAGATAAGCCTAAGCCGTCACATATTGTCTCAGTAATTGTGTAGATCCTACGGGAAAGGAATTTACGAAGACATGGTTATATTATTATGTTTCACTAAACACCATATTCCAACGCGATAACTTGGTGAATTTCGAGGTTAAAAGAAAAATATCCATAAATCCAGGCTACCAAGTTACTTCGCTTGAAACCACTTTAGAAATAAGAAAAACTTACTTACAGTTCGGATGAGTTTGTATACAAGCAAAATCCAATGTCGTCCTTACAAGCACCCGTTCATGTTTACCTTTCTTATTTATTTTGTGATGGATTTCATAGTTCCAGAATAAACAACTATCACTCACATCCTCCACAACATACAGTCCATTTTGAACCATTAACAGGCCATTAACTATCACGGTTCTTCCAAAAAATTCAGGATCCAATCATACAGAAATCAGACCTCGTCCATAATGCAGACAGACAACTTACAACATTGGGCTGCTTCGCTTCACTAATTCCCCTCGCTACTCGCTCCGTTCCGTTCAATAAATAGCACAAAAATTATCGCAAATTTTGCAATCGAACCTTTTTAAATCTTTTAGTAGTAAAAAATCTGTTCTGGAGCGGCTTTCTTTATCACTTTATGCCGATAATATCTGACGGGCGATAACTGAGGATTGCTTTCTTAGGCTGACGCCATTACAGTACGACAACAATGTGACGTAACAGTCTGAAGATTGAAGATGAGCTAATTATCATAGAGTTCAAAGGAAAGCGACCAATTATAAAAAATTCTGTAAATCTGTGCTACTGACGTCACACAAGACAAGATTGAAGATGATGTACCAAAGCCAAGTGAATCTTGACGATTTTCTATCAAAATGGCTGAAAGTCTAAAGAATTTTATGAAGAATAATTTCTGAATAAAATTTTTAAAGAAATTTTTGACAGAATTTTCAGAATGATTGGAGATAGGAAAAACGTTCTACAGATGAAAATAAAAGAAATAAGCAGAGTATTATAAAAAATATAGGAAATTAAGATAGAAATAAACAAAACATAGACATTAAATACGAAATAAAATCCTAAACCTATTTTAATGCACGTCCTAACTTAATCCTACCTTTTAATACTACAAGAAAATTAAATGACAACATTACATCCTTGCATATCCTATATTATATATTATTTTACATTATTATACAGGGCGTTCGAAAATTTTCAACATGATAACTCCATGTTGGGAGATATCAAAAGTACTGTGTCTATGATTACTACAAGTGTAATGGATGCGATTATTGCGAAATCTGAAGACTGGATTGTTTCCGGCAAGTGTGCGTAATATGCAAATAGCAAAGGCAGAGTGGCAAGAACACTATACACTTCCGGATGCTACCGTATTAGAGTACTTGACTATACACACGTAGCAATGAAGAAACCTAGTATTTTGGAGACGAATACATTAATAGGAAGAGCTCCTTCGTAGCTGAGCAGTTAGCGTACGTGCCCTTGGCGTGGGAGATCCGCGTTCGATTCCCGGCGGAAGCTCATGTGGTTCGGATTCCACGTTAATCAGTAGGTCCCGTCTTATATAGCCTCGCTACTGAAAGGGACATTAAACTCAAAATCAACTCAACTCAACGTTGATAGGAAGGGGTATAAATGTGAATGTATTTTGTTTATGTCAAGGCGAAAGTGGACACGCATGATATAGAAAACGCAATCAGATGGATGTGCTTTATGATGTGACTGGCTGGACTTCTTTTGAAAAAGGAAACAAAGGGATCAAGTGTCTGATTTCATTCTTAAAGCCAAACAATCTACAAAGACCTTGGACAACACGTAATATGCGCTTGTCGTGTTAATTTTGATATTGCTGGATTCGAATCAGTGTTGGGCAAATTTCAATTGAATTAACAATTAACAATTAATCTGTAAATTTAATTGTTAATTGCAATTAACAATGGAAGTAAGTAATGGTTAATTGTTAATTGCAGTTGGCCATTAATAATGGAGAATCAATTGCAATTAATCAATTGATTGAAAGTAATTGCAGTGGAAAGTAATTGCAATTGAATTCAGTCATTCAATTGCAATTGAAATTAATTGGCAATTAATTCAATTGCAATTGATTTCCACAGCAATTACTTTCAATTGATTGATCAATTGCAATTGATTTTCACTGATTAATTTTCAACACTGTTGTTCAGAGAGGGTGTGGGACAATGAAAACTTTAGCCACGACCAATTGACTCACCACCCATCGTGACCCACGACCCACCGTGACCCACTCTGGGCCATCACCCACCATGAACCACTCTCACCCACTGTGACCCACAGACCCACCGAAACCCATTGGACCCATGATTCACGCCCTCTTCTCTACTGACTAAAGAGTTTAAACTTGTAATAAAACAAGCCTATGAAATTATCACTCATCGGAGTTTGAATTTCTACGATCAATCGCTCAAGCATTCCTCTATTACAATAACGGAGGATCTGACCTTTCTAATATAAATAAAATAAAGAGTTAGTTTGTGTCTGTCTGTCTATCTTTGTGCGGCCTATGGACCAGACGAGTGGACGAAAACTTTTCAAAATTTGGTCACGGGTGGCTTGGTCTAGGCTCCAGACCAAGACGAAGAGTTTTTTTTTTTTTTTTTTCAAATTTCGAACTAAGGGGGTCTCAGGGGGACGTTTTCCGGGATCGGCCTGGGGACCAGACAAGTTGACCGAGAGTAACCAAATTTTGGTCACGGGTACCTTGGTCCAGGTCCCACACCAGGAAAAAGCGTTTTTGACAAAATTCGAACCAGGGGGTATCAGGGGGTCGTTTACCGGGGCATGTAAAAGTAGTAGAAAATGACCGATATTAGTGTCGATTTCATAGTTTTCGCGGTCGCTGAGATCAATGGTGAAACTCCGATCGCATTAACTTCCAAATTCACCCTATTCGGCTGCGGGCCGGGGGTCAACAGGGAGGGGGGAGGGATACCGAAACGTAAAAGTAATCCAAAATGACCGATATTAGTGTCAAATCCATAGTTTTCGCGGTCGCTGAGATCAATGGTGACACTACCATTAGTGATGGCTTTCAAATTCATCCACCGTTGTATGCGGGCCTTAGGTCACCAGAGGGGGGAATTCCGAGACATGTAAAATAATCGAAAATGACCGATATTAATGTCAAATTCATAGTTTTCGGGTTGCTGAGCTCAGTGGTGAAACTCAAGACCGCGTTTACTTTCACATTTAGCTCCCATTAGCTAAGGAACGGAGGCATTATATAGGGGATCAAGAGACATGTAAAAATAATCCACAATGACCGATATTAGTGTTAAATCCGTAGTCTCCGCGGTCGCTGAGATCAATGGTGATACTTTCATTAGAGATGATTTTCAAATTTAGCCACCATTGTATGCGGGCCGGGAGTCACCGGGGGTGGAAAATTGCGAGACATGTAAAAATAATGGAAAATGACCGATATTAGTGTCAAATCCATAGTTTTCGCTGTCGCTGAGACGAATGGTGATAATTCCACAGGCGTTGACTTCTAAATGCAGCCCCCCATCGGCTGCGGGCCAAAGGCGTTGTTTTTTGAAAATTGGAACCAGAGGATCATAGGGGCTTTTACCGGGATATGTAAAAAGTAGTAGAAAATGGTAGATGTTAGTGTCACATTCATAGTTTTCGCGGTATCGGCTGGGTGCCAGAGGATATTTTTTTTCACAATTCGAACCAAGGGGGTTTGAGGGGGCGTTTACCGGGACATGTAAAAGTAGTAGAAAATGAACAATATTTGTGTCGAATCCATATTTATCGGGGTTGCTCAGATGTATAGTGACACCCCCGATAGTGTTTACGATCAAATTCATCCCCCATCGGCCTTATCAATGAAAACACATGTACGTTGTTGGATATATATTCACACAAAATATATCCAATTTTAGAAATGTTTCTTAATTGTTTTCCCGTTGTTCAGTTTGTTTACATTGATATTTTATCTGATCCGTGCGAAGAACGAGCATAACAGCTAGTACGAAATAGTAAAGTGTTTGTCATGGACCAAATTACAATGAATTCAATTATATAGATAATTATTATAATTATCATTGATAATTATTTCCTTGTTGAATTATAGATACTTTTCAATTTCAAAAGGAATAAAATTTGAAAGTCCCAAATCAAAGTAAAGCAGACCAACGTAAAGGAAAAATGTATAAAATTTTTCATATAATTAAGCGTACCGTACAAACTTAAAATTTCCATGTAATTAAGCTAAATTTCCATTTTTTAATTTTTTTTTGTCGTTTTTTGAACTTATCATCACGTTTTGTACGTCACCGGAAATGGGTCAATGTTATCCTACAAGTATGGCGGAACAAGTTAATGCTGTTCCGTCAGGAACGATTTCGAGGTCATTTCCTTCACATCGTCTTGTCGTGTTTTCTACCGTTTTCTAAGCTTATTTCCACGTTTTGTGAATCGATGGTAGTGGGTCAAAATGGGCATTCAATGTGGGAAGAAAAATGACCCACTCTCCCACCAGTATCGAATTTCGAGGTCGCTTTTTTGGCATTGTTTAGTGCATGTTTTGTACCGTTTCTGCGCATATTTTCACGTTTTGTGCGCCACCGAAAGTGGGTCAAAGAAGACCTACAAATATGGCAGAAAAAGACATATTCATCCCATATTCAAGAGGGGGCGTGGTGGCTCAGTGGTTGAGCGTTCACCTCCGGTGCTTGGGGTCCCTGGTTCGATCCCAGCTCACGCCGTGTGGACTTTGTTGGTGGATAAACACCGTGCTCGTGGGTTTTCTCGGGGTTATCCCGTTTCCTCCCACTTTCTTCATTCCACCCTTTCATCCATCTCTCATCATCACCGTCTCCTTTAGCATAATCGGCATAACCGTGGGACGTAAAACTTAAAGATTTCATTTCATTTTTTCATCACACACTGAAGGACCATTTTGACCCACTTCCACTGATGCACAAAACGACACAAATCATGCATAAAAAATGTGAAGGAAACGACATCGACATTCGATGGTGACGGAACAGCATTAAGTTATTCCGCTATACTTGTAGGCCATTTCGACCCATTTTTGTTGTTGCACTAAAGTGGAAATAGGAGCACAAAACGGTACAAAACAGGCACTATACGATGCGAAAGAAACGACCTCCAAATTCGATAGTGGCGGAACAATGACTCTTTTTCCTCACACCTTGATGGACCATTTTGACGCATTTCTGGCGATGCTCAAAACGTGGAAGTAGGCGAGAAAGACGGTACAAAATACACACTAAACGATGTGAAGAAATCGTCCTCCAAATTCGTTGGTGGCGGAACAGCATTAACTTGTTTCGTTATATTCATAGGTCCATTTTGACTCACTTCCGGTGACGCACAAAACGTACAAAACAGGCACTAAACGATGCGAAAGAAACGACCCCGAAATTCGATAGTGGCGGAACAGTGAGCCATTTAACTCCCACTTTAAAGGCCCGTTTAACTCACCTCGGGTGATGCAGAAGACGAGAAATAGATGCAGAAAACTTTTTTTTTTAAAAATTTACTAAGCGATGCGAAAGAAACGATCTAGAAATTCGATAGTGTCGGAACAGTAGGTCATTTTCGTCACACCTTGGAGGCTAATCTTGACACACTTCTGGTTCTGGTGACGCACAAAACGTGGAAATTGGACACAAATGGCACAAAACAGGCATTAGTCAATGCGAAAGAAGGACCTCGAAATTCGGTAGTGGTGGAGCAGTGAGTCATTTAACTCCCACTTTGAAGGCCCGTTTAACTCACTTCCGGTGACTCACAAGACGAGGAAGTAGGCACAGAAAACTTTTTAAAAAATAATCACTAAACGATGCGAAAGAAACGACCTAGAAATTCGATAGTGGCGGAACAGTGGGTCATTTTCGTCCCATCTTGAAAGCCCATTTTGACCCACTTCCGGTAACGCACAAAACGTGGAAATAGGGGCACGAAACGGCACGAAACATTCACTAGTCGATGTGAAAGGAAGGACCTCAAAATTCGCTAGTAGCGAAGCAGTGGGTCATTTTCGTCCTACCTTCGAGGCCCATTTTGACCCTCTTCCAGTGACGCACAAAACGTCGAAATAGGCGCACAAAAGGGTACGCGATGTGAAATTAGCGACCTTGAAATTCGATAGTGGCGGAACTCTTGGTCATTTTCGTCCCATCTTGAAAGCCCATTTTGACCCACTTCCGGTGACCCACAAAACGTGAAAATACGCGCTCAAAACGGCAAGAAACTGGTACTAAATGATGCGAAAGAAGCGACCTCGAAATTCGTTGGTGACGGAACAGTGATTCATTTTCGTCCCAACTTGGGGAATCATTTTAACCCACTTCCCATGACGCACAAAACGTGGAAGTAGATACACAAAATGGCATACAACGATGTGTAGGCAACGACCTTGAAATTCATTGGTGGCGGAACAACAATAACTTGTTCCGCCATATTGGTAGGCCCATTTTGACCCACTTTCGGTGACGCACAAAATGTGGGAATAGGCTCACAAAGCGACACAGAACACGCACAAAAGACGCAAAACAAAGTACCTCGAAATTCGTTGGTGGTGGAAAAAGTTAATGATGCCGTGAGCACCAATATAAGTATATACTGTAGTTCTTACCATCAAGGCTGAGAATTGCACGGTCTAATTTTTAGCCAAAGTAGAAGCCCAACCGGGATAGTGATGTCAACCGGCTCGGCTCGGTTCAACTGAGCGAACAGCTTGAGCTGGCTTGGTTAGGATGACCCATCGACTGGGCTCAATTGAGCCGATGGCTTGAGCCGGCTCGGTAGGGACGAGTCATCGACTAGGCTCGATTGGAGCCAATGGCTCGAACTAGCTCCGTTGAAACGAGTCCATAGGCTGGGTTCGAATCAGCTCAACTGAGCGGATGACTCGAACCGGCTCGGTTGGGGTAAGCAATCAGCTCGGTTTGGTTCAGCTCGTGTGAGCCACCGGCTCGAGCTGGCTCGGTTGGATGAGCTGTTGGCTCGGCTCGATAAGTTAATGAGCTGTGAGAGAGCCGCTTGAGTCGTTAACAACCCTAAACCCGGGTCGAGCAGTTTTGAACATGTTTGGCTGGAGTCCTATAACTTTTAACGATTTTTAATTCGAGCCCGAATACTTGCTCCTCCTGAACTCAAACCTAGAACCTCGTGACCGATGTCCTTGCCTCCTGAAGATTTCTTGACGACCGAGATCGACAATCAACTAATTTCTAGTATTCAGATACAAACCACCTATATTCCATGTTTATACTCGGTGTTATAATAATTATTAGTTATAGAAGTAGTAGTAGTAGTAGTATCATGGATAATTATATTGTCTATGTAGGATACTTGAAGAGAGAAGTACTTGGAACTACACAAAGTATTTAGCTCGAATTGGCTCGTCTTGGCTCGACTCGACTTGAAACTCGATCCGAATTGAGTCGAGTTGGGGGAAATTTTTCGAGCCGAGTTCTCGAGTCGAGCTCAAAGATGTCTGCTTCGAGTCGAGTTGAGTTTTAAAGAAAACTCGCTGGAACTCGCTCATGTCCATCCCTATTGTATGCATGACGGGCATATAGAGTTCTTTCGAGGGGGACAGAATCATAAACATAATATATTTAAAAAATGCTTAGTTTCACAGCTTTCTTCCCAGGGGGGCGAAGGGATGGTAGTTATAAGTACCTTTTTTGAAATATGTAAAACAGTAACAAGTGGACAACACAATATACACATATCTTCTTATCTTCAGTTTTAATTGCTGATTTCAATTGCAATTAACAATTACAAGTTTCAACTGTCAATTGCAATTAACAATTAAATGTTTCAATTGCACTCTTTGCGATTGACAATTAATAATTAAAAGTTTCAATTGCCTGGTGACCAATTAACAATTAACAATTGACGAAAAATTAATTGCAAATTTTATGATTGAATTCAATTGCAATTGAAATTAATTGTCAATTACAAATTGAAATCAATTGCAATTGAAATCAATTGCAATTGATTTTCAGAGTAATTACTTTCAATTGATTGATTAATTGCAATTGATTTCAATTGATTTTGCCCAACACTGATTCGAATCAACATCCATCAGCTATAATAGGTTCGTTCCCATGGTTCCAGTATTACTTTCTTGTTTCCCGTTTTTTCAGTTAGTTTCTTTGTTTTATTCTCGCTCGAATGTTAAATATTTTATTTTGGATTTGTGTTTCAGTCATTGGTGTATTTGATATTTCGTTGCATTTCACTGTAATTGCTTTCAAAACTTCGGCTTTCCTTCGTTTACTTTCTGGTATCTGTGACTTTGAAATTACCACTGGAAACTCTTTTATAATATCCACAAATGCACTTTGATTTGAAGTGTCGTCGCTACTTGTCTCTTCCATGACGTTTAGGATACTGCGCCGTAGGTTACCCACAACGAAATGTCCGCGCGACGTATGTGACAAACGAATAATCACTCCTTTTATTGATACGACTCACTGCTACGCGCAGAGGAAAAGCGAGTGAACGTTCATAAATCTGGAGCAGTCTCGATCTGAGAAGTGGCTTCTTTTATTGATACGAAATTGAGGGAGGAGATTATTCCAGGTGTAGTTAGTCCGATTCTCGAGCAGGACTTCTCAGGAGTGGTTACTTAGTTTTGTTGATATCACCCATTGCTTGTGTGTGTCAGTGTTGTGAGTGTTAGTGTAATAAACACCTATGAGAAACAGTGTAATAAATGCATACGGAATCATGGAAGAAAGAAGAAACTACAAAACAGTTAACACCAAATGCGAAGGTGTTTATTACATTGTGTTTTGTTTATTTTCTATTTTTCTTTTTACTTTCAGGGTGGCGAATGGACTGCTTCCCAGTCATCTTTCTTCTTTCAGGTTATTTTCTGCATGTAAAAAGGATAAATAAAGAAAAATAAAACAAAACAAAAAAGAGAGATAAAATGGCATGGTTTTAAATATTAGGTGCCACGCTGAAAAGATATGCGCCTTACCTCAATCTGCTGAGGTGTGACAGCCGAAGAGGCAGGGAGATAATAAAGAAGCAACAAAGTATAAGAGAGAGAATAAAGGCAAGAGACAGTTGCGTCTGCCATAAATAAGTCGAAAAGTATTCGGCCAAAACAGGAGAAAGTGGAGCCTTCCTTTCCAGCCCGTTGATAACTTTTGGAATCACTAAGTATTTATAATCATAAATCCAATAATAATTCATACAGTTTTCTAGTGTAATCATTACACTTTTCATTCGGGTCGATCTCATAAGTTGGTAACTCTACTTACGCGCGTAGAAGCCAAACAAAGGATCCAGAGCGTCAATTGTCAAGGTCATGTTGTACTGCTGTGAAGGAAGAAAAAACGGCTATGTTGATTTCGCTACAAATGAGGTAAGCAAGTTATTTTTCGCAAATGTTTTCATGTTTTACTATCCAAAACAATCATAAATTACAATCGTAAAACAGACAATTGAATCCGCATGAATTTTCAAGGTAAACAATACGACCTTTTTCGTCTGTTGCCATATGTCCTCAACTGACAAAAGCAATGTAATGCCAAAAGTAATGTCAAAATGCAACCTTACCGGAATGTTGCGACACATCAAAAACGTATACTATTGTTTTGGTTACCGGCTTGTAGGTATGCAAGCTTTCTTATTTTTCAAATGCACACATGAGTGTAAGGTGTCTCTTTTCCTAAGGGAGGAGGTGATCTCTATTTATGTTTTCAATAGGCAGAAAGACAGCGACGTTTACGGAAATGGAGAAGAATTACATAGTTTTTTTCCTCTTACACATTAGAAAGAGTTTTTCATTTCTTCAACTAATATTACATACATGCATGTATGTATGAATCAATGAACGGAAATGAGTATATATATATATATATTTTGCGATGGGATTATTATTATTATTATTATGAGGAGGAGGAGGAGAAGGAAGTAAACTATTTCTTTGAATTATATTTTATTCATGGCCTTTTCGGCATTTTGGCCCAGGTCGAAATACGAGTAGAATAGGGTTCGGAAAGGCAAGATATCAGCCAGGGCCTTATATAAGGTACCATCTTAACACTTGCCTGGTGGAATTGAGGAAAATCTTGGAAAATCTGTCAAGATGGCCATTCTTGGGCTCAAATTCACACACTTACCCGCTGCAGCTTCAAAGACTTTTTCTTTGAATATGTATATTTACAACGAAGAACCTGTACATACATAACCCCATATATCATGGATGTAAATAAGCAACAAAATTTTACTCGCCCAAGAAAAAACTATTAGCCCACATCCCACAATAGAAATAATTCACTTACCTTCGGTATGATATTAAATATTCGCCCGCACCGATGAACCACTCGCCCCGGGCGAGTGGTTATTTGCATTCCTGCCATATATACATTATTTATTGAAGTTCCTTTCTTGTTTCTTACAGATGGCCGACACAAGCAGCAAGCCACTGCAACAGTGTGATGCTCTGTTTGAGGGTGACATCTGATGCAGACCTCGACTTATCAGAAGATGAAGACAATTAGTTGATACAACTTATTACTCAACCGGGCACATCTGCAGATAGGTCCACTCCAATTACAGTGTAAACAGAAGACGTCCAGTTTGATGACGTGGAATATGTACCTTTGAACGCATTGAAGCAAGGGTAGTTCCAGTTGTTAGTGCAGAGACATCTAGGCCAAACACAGTTCCAGAACCAGTTAGGAGGGATATCAGTGGGCGTAAAAAGATCCAGTCTTCTGTCCCACCTGCAATTGAGTTGACTCCGTTACAATATTGCAGATAATTTTGCACCGATGAAGGGATGGAGAACATTGTGAAACAATCAAACCTTTATTGTGTCCAGCAAACTGAGACATCCCTAAATACTAACAAAAATGAAATAGAACAGCATTTAGGAATAAATATGTTGGCAGGTATTAGACATTTGTGTTGTGAATGCCTGGATATTGTATCCTAGACACTGCATGCAACAAGATAAAACTAGATACAAAAGTTTGCTGCAATTCCGCTTTGAAGTGGCAGCAAGATTGATGATGTCCAATAAGGGTGTGACACGCAAACGAGGAAGACCTTCCAATGCTGATGCTAAATTTCTTCCAGCAGCTAAGCAGAGGAACCCTCGTGCAATAAACCCAATTGATAAGGTAAAATATGATGGTGTTGGTAATTGGCCAGAGTATGCAACACAGAAGCAGCGCTGTAAACTTTGTTCACAGAAAATCTAATCCAACGACTGTGGACAAAAAAAAAGTTTCATGCAAATCTCGCATGCAAAAGTTTCCTTCTTGCAAATCTCGCATAATGTATTTCTCATTAAATTAGATGAGGTAATAAAAAATATATTCATGTAATATCGTTACATGCCTTATGACTTGCCCAATTATGCCGTATGGCATCATAGGATTTTCGTACTACAAAACACAAAATTTGGCAATTTTTTGGGTTTAATGTCTTGCGTGCCACCATTGCAACAAGAAATGCTGAAAAAATATTTCCATCACACACGAAAATTCGGGCTGGAGAGGGTTAAAAAAAGTGCGAAGGTTGAAAATTACTGTCAGGTTTATTGTGCATCGTAATCCCATAATCCTTCTCGGAATTTGTGAATATGTGGCAGACTCTTGCTATTTTGTTTTGGTGATGAATTTCTCATTCTCTGATCACTGACTTTGATGACCCAAGCAATACAAGTAATAGAAATGCTGAAATACCGTATTTTTCGTGTTTGTATCTCATTTTTAATATTTTCTCAGGTTATCCGTGATTTTTGCTATCCGGTGCCCTTACCGCCAAATTCCACGCATAATCGGGACTTTACTGCATATATTCAATTAGTCGGTGAAAGTATGTAGTTTATAACCATATTCAGAACTCTCCGACGATAGAACTTAGGATCATGCAAGCCTAGAAGCAATGTCCTACCACGAATTGTTTTTTTTCTTGTCCCGAGATAAAGAAAACTTCACAGAAGGAAACTATGACGTGTTATTCACCAATCCGTAAAATATATTCATACAAAGTACACGAGGTCCCAGTGGTAAAGAACTGACCTTTAACACGAAGAATTCTTGATTCAATTCAAACCCTCACAAGCTTGTGGTGGAAACGTCTCCATGGATTTTCTAGGATTTCTTCCGTTTTCTCTCATTATCTTAATTGCAGTGATTCTTCTATCGCCATTAATTTGCATTTATTATCTTTCTACTTTAGCTGACAGGGCATAACTGGGTTGTTGCATTAAGAATATAATTTCATATCATGAAATATAAATAAATCTGCACTTAGATATTGTGTGCTTGTATTTCTTCGTTGCAATCAGAGATCGAGTCAATCGTCCTTACTTTCAGATTCTGGTCCCTTTTCAGGTTCAAAGCTTCCGTTTTGCAGGTTAATAATGATAAATTAGGTTCTCTCATCTCTCGCTTTCTCCTCTTTAAGTTCTCTTTCTGAAACTTCTCGACAGTGTCTCACACGAACCAGCCAGTCCTTCCGCGTAGCTTTATTTACTTTCCTTGGGTCAATTTTTCTACATCTGAAATAGATATTATAATTTTTTCTTGGAACTCCACATTTCTCTTGAGCCCAAATTAACTCAATCCGGTCATAATACTCATTCTAATTAATACTAATTCTCATTGGTAAAATCAACTTTCAAAATGAAGCAATGATCACAATAAGAAAATACAGGAAAATAACCATAGCTGTAAAATTCGAACAACTGAAGCTAGAATCATGCTTATTTCAGTAATATTCTCGGAAAAGTATATCAATAACTCTTAGCTGTTGTTTCAGATGAGAAACATCATATTTCTGTATTAGTTTATGGCGAAGCAGTCTTCCACTTCACTGCAGAGGCAACGTCGCTGCAACTGTGAGAATAGTACTCAAGGTCATACGCCAATTCGCTTGTCGCGTAATATAAATACCAAACTTGCATCATCTGGTAACTCCTCGAGTATATACAGTATGGGAATTTCTCGAGCACATACAGTATGGCAATTTCTCAACCTCTTGAAGGAAACTTCTTCTACTGGATTAGTCGTAGGTTACCAGGGAATAGGCTCCCCGACCCCCAGATTCCTAAAATTTATTTTGCAGCGTATAACTACTTAAAAAAGAAATGAAATCTGTAAGTTTAACGTCCCACGGTTATGCCGGTTAGGCTAAAGGAGACGGTGATAATGAGAAATGAGTGAAATGGTGGAATGAAGAAAGTGGGAGGAAACGGGAGAACCCCGAGAAAACCCACGCACACGGTGTTTGTCCACCACAAAGTTCACTTGGCGGGGGCTGGGATCGAACCCGGGACCCCAAGCACCAGAGGTGAACGCGGCCCCTAACTACTTAAAAGTTAAAGCATACAGTGTAAATATTAGAGACAAAGAAAACCTGCGTGAAAGAATTGACTCGCATTGTAGTGCTTTTCTGGCAGAATTGGTGACCCGAATACTACATGATAAAGGTCAACACCTACAGATATGTCTCGACAATTGCAACCACATAGAACAAGTATTGTAATTTCCTATGGTGGAAGTTTTGGCCCATTTTGAAGATAAATAGGTAGAGTGTTGAAAGTAAATAGAAACTTCATATATTATTTGTTAAACTTATGTATTTTGGATAAAAAATATTGACAAATCTTCTCGGATCCTCTCTAAGCATACACCTAAGCTACTATGCAACCCAACAAACTCAATTGTTAAATGGGTTGCATATTTTCCAGTTGGGTAGGTTCACTAAAAATTAAAATAGTTCAGTGCATTTAGGTTTGACCCGGAATTTTATAATTACAAGCTGAAAATTGGTGATGTTCACATTGTTGTTCTGAACAACACACTGAAAGTCCCAAAAAATTCCACTTGGGAAAACCAAGATATGACGCCATCAAGATGGCCGACGATAGAATTTATCCCTTAAATTTTAAAACGTCGCATCTTCTCGACATTTCAAGATAGAAACTTCGTTTTTGCTTGATTTCACTCAGAATAGATTCAAAATTATTTATAACGACTTCTTGTCATACACTATTGTTGTCTTTAAATATGGAGTCTTAAGGTGAAAGGAGTGTGTATTTTCAACTTGTATTTCAATCTTAACTGTGAGTAACTTTGAAACTGAATTATATACGGGAAAATGTTCAGAAGTAATCGTTATTCGCTGTTTTAAGATCTTTCCAACGAGCCCAAAACCATTGATCTATCTCTAAAATTAACGCAGCTAATCAGTTTTATGTTAAGCTAGCAGTGATCGCATACCACAATTTACTATTACGCTATATTAGTTGATCACTAGATGGCGCTACAGCTCAAAGTATTATTAACATTTGGTGACATAAAATCTAATGCATGAAAATGAATCAAAAATCATGTGAAGTAACATTTGATCATCCACTATATGATAAAGCCATAGACATGGTTCTAGCAGCAGAAAAAGACAGTCGTCTCTCGTGCGTGATTGTGCGCCTTGGTGGTTTTCACCTACTTACGTCATTTCTCGGTGCTGTTTGAAACATTATAGGTCGTAGCGGTTTGGAAGAGCTGTGGGAGACTATCTACGCAAAGAGCACAGTAGCCGACATGATGATTGGGCATGCATATGCTCTAGTTATTCGTGCGCATTTTCTGACTTAGGTTTCGCTTGCATAGCTGTTACAAAATGAAATGAATGTAAATGAACATCTTACTCATAGACTGAAAAGCGTGCACTTAGATGTACTTCGAAGTTCATTGTGACAGGAAAATATAAGCACTTCTCAATGTCTACTGGACATTCAAAATGTCTTACACGAAACATTGCACAATGTATCTGTCTCAAATCGAACAGGAAAACTGTGGGCGCAATATTTCAAAACGGATAATATTATGCGTCACTTCATTAGAGCAGAACGTTCAGGTAATTGAAACCTTCATCTTTATTGTGTACAATGTATGATCCATTTTTTGCATGCTGCAGGCCACTTCAATTATGCACGGTCAGCTCACATTTACTTTAACAAATGCTGAAAGTAGAAACAATCATAAGTCCTGAAGAATTTGACAAATTGGTGAAGCATAGCTATTTTACTATTAGAAGAACAGAAAAATTTTGATCCGGAATATGAACGGATATAACAATCGAACAAGTGTTAATGTGTACGATGAAGACTGCAAGTGGATTAACACATGGTCGAGGAATGACCGAAAATGTGGTTACACGTTGGGTCTGTGCAATGTTATAGACGCTGTTTTCATTACAACGTCCGAACGACACTGAGAGAATCTCGGAAAGCCAGGGACAATAAGGATCTTCAGGAGATGGTGACCTGGCTGCACTCGCACAATCCTTTTAAAATATCGTCAAATCTTTTAGTTTCCATATCTACCGGCCTGGTGGGCGATGAAAGTGTGAATTTTGATGGAGCCCAAGATCGAGGTGTAGCTGTGATTAAATCAATTGTGGGTCAACGTTAGTGACGTCCATCTGAAGCGAAGAGACAAGATTTTATCGCGTACAAGTGTAGCCAAAACTATAAAATTTAACGAAAGAGATGTTGAAGTTAACCCTAACCAACATTTTAATCGTATTCTATGAGTCGTGCGAAATGATGAGGAGTTGGCTGAATACTTGAGGTACGAGTTGACAGCAAGACCAGCTGCTCTTTTGGAAGGTTTTTCAATGCAAAAAGACAAGAAATCAGCATTGATCGCTGTTTTGGAGGACTTTGCTCCTTTCGAGAACATATTATCATCAGATTCCATATATAGGTGTACAACCGACGAAGGATTTCTATTGCATTGTGTAACGTGGATGCGCGCGGCCAACTTCTGTCAGATATGTCTCTAGTGTGATAAATATATTCAGCAACACTACGGACACTGAGATAATGTCATTTTTGATGGCTATTCAGGTCCAAGCACGAATGATGAAGAGCACGAGATGTGAAGGTGTAAAGAATCAGCAACGGAGACAATAATCGATTATTTCAAACCATCGATTGTATCCCAAGATCTGTTTTTGGGAAAGGTCTCCAACAAAGGAAGATTTATAGAACTTTTAACAGAGCATCTTCAATCAGTGAGTATTAAGGTATTTCAAGCTTCCACCGACGCAGACTTCTTGACGGTTTCAACATCAGTTACCGTAGCAAGAACAGGAGTATATTCAGTTCTTGTAGGAAAGACACTGCTTTGTTAGTTCTTTTTGCTGCACATGCTGATGTAGATTTCGAAGTTCGGATGCTAAAAAGAGACAATCCTCACGAATTTTTCAGCAGTAGAAAACTTCAAGCAGGTCTCGGAAAAGTTATTTCTAATATTCTTTTCCTCCATGCCGCAACTGGGTGTGATACAACTTCTACGCCGTTTGGAAGAGGAAAAAAGATGGCTTTTAGGAAATTTCGAGATAACTATCTTTTAAGAAAACGTGTAAGTGTATTTAACAGATCAGACACAACTCACGAAGAAATTGCGAATGCTGGGGAATCCTTTCTTCTAGATTTATATGGCTTCGATATAAATGGTAACCTGGATAAAGCAAGGTACCGTCAATACATGAGAACTGTGGCAATACAGTCTGTTAAGTCAGTATTTGACTTATCTTCACTTCCACCAACATCAGCTGCAACAAAGCAACATTCCTATCGAGTTTACCACCAGGTTCAGGAGTGGAATGGCGTGAATTTATCACCAACGGATTGGGAATGGATGTTAATAGATGGTCGTTACAAACCTATTCCAAGCGAAAATGCCCTGCACCTGAAAATATTATGCATATAATTTATTGTAATTGTAAGTTTGGTTCCGAACGAAATTCCGAATGCCGAAGGCGTGGCTTAAATCGTTCGACAATGGTGGTTATTGTGTTGGTCATGACTGTGAAAACCGTTCACACATTGTAGATGTGGATGATGACACGGAAGAGCTTGCACTCTATCTAATAATCATTGTTGCTTGCACTATAAGCAATGACATGAGCAGTTCTGTATTCCATTGACACGAGCAGTTCCAAACTCATTAATTATTTTTTATCTAATAATCATTGTTTATTATGTGATAATTTTCATGGTGAAGATTAACTTGTTTCGCTTTGTATTCATAAACATCTTGTTTCAGAAGACAATTATATATATATATATATATATATATATATATATATATATATATATATATATATATATATATATATATATATATATATATATATATCTTGTTTTTATAAGGTATAACCTATACATCAGAAGACATCATAGCAGTTCTGCTAGTATTTTGCATAAAACACCTCCAGAAAGAATTGAACGGAAAATATAATTTATTCTTTGAATATTTAATTTAAAAAGGAATTGTTTCAAAAGAAAACAATATGGACCAGTTGAATCATTAAATAGAGAAATGTTTTTCAGTATTGAAAAATTAAGTTTTAGAAAAATTATAACGTACACTCATGTCCAAAATTATTGTCATATGTCTATGATATTGTAGGAATATAATTAGAAAACGAGTTCGCCCAGTATTTCTTATAATGTTAGTATGTGTACAATCGGCAAAGACATGTATGTGGCAAATTTCATCTCAAAAGAGCAGTAAATAAGAACAATAAAACGAAAACAAAAGTTTCTTGTCCATTTAACAATATTTTGTTTTACTCATTCTAATTTTTATATTTTTTTTCCTATGAAATTTACCACAAATATACACTTCCCGATTATACACATAGCTTCAGTATTGAAAGTACCCTGCAAAATTTTTATCAAATTATATTCTTACAAGAAGACAGTTATAGATATGTGACAATCAGTTTGGACATGAGTTTACATCTGCCTCTTAAGAACATTCCGTAAGCTATATGTTTCACACTTATTTATGGTAGAAATATAACAGAAGTCATCCTGAATATTGCAACTATTATTTGCAATACAGATAATTTCTGTTTAGTAACGTCATAAGTGATTTTGCTGCGCTCATTTTTCAAGATAGTCGGTTACAGCGAATTCTACATTAAATTGACTAGCTTCGTTACTTTTAGAGGTAGAACAATGGTTTTTTGCTTGCTGGAAAGATCTTAAAACAACAAATAACGATTACTTTAAAACATTTTCCCGTATATAATTCCGTTTCAAAGTTATTCATAATTAAAGAATAAAATACACGACGATAGTGTATGATAAGAAGTCGTTTTATACAATAACGTTGAATCTATTCTGAGTGAAATGAAGCAAGATCGAAGTTTCTACCTTGAAATATCGAGAAGATACAACGTTTTAAAATTTAAGGGATAAATTCTGTCGTCGGCTATCTTGATGACGTCATAACTTGGTTTCCCCAAGTGGGATTTTTTGGGACTTTGAGTGTGTTGTTCAGAACAACTTTCAGTTTGTTATTATAAAATTCCAGGTTTGGATCATTGTTTGTTAATTGCACTGGACTAAAAACAAAATGTAACACTTACTCGGACAATATCTTACAAAATATTATAGAGAGAACTTGTTCTCATTTATTTTAAACTATCATGTGTAGCATTAAACAAAATCAATCCTGTAGTGCTCACATAGAGGCTTCCAATAATATACCGAGCTAAAGGTCGAGAGCCTTCCCCGTTTGTCTAGTGATTCGCATGTGCCTTTGATGCACGTGGTTTCGGGTTCGATTTCTGGTAAGAAAGCACAAAAATTTAATTACACAATTATACGCTTTCGGTAACTATCTATTTTTTTTAGTTTAAACGGTTTGACGATGAAACGCTAAACTTAAAAAAATACATTTCATTTAAAGGTTCGAGAGGACTAAAATTCCTTTGGTTTTCAGTTACACAGGTAGAATCAAGGATACTCATAAGGGGAAGAGGAAGTCCGACAAATGTCCAGGGACCTGTCAAAAATATTTTTAAATGTTTTCTTCATTCAGTTGAGATATCTTTTTAAATTAGAAATTCCCAACAGCAATTAAATAACCATAATTTTTTTCTAGAGATTAAATTAAATTAAATTAGATTTTAAAAATATGGATGTAGCGACTTTATACTTTGGTGACAAGAATATAGTTTAATCCATCGATAACAAAGAAATTTAAAGACTTTCGAATTGTTACTTGGCTATTTTATATATATACAGTGCTTCAGTAATAACTCTAGAATAATATGTAAATTATTTGATTAAATTTAATATGCCATTGGTGGAAAGTTTGGTATCTTTAATCCTTTTTCTTACTTTTGTTGCTGTAAATAAATACAAGTAACATGCATGCCACTGTTAGGAGTATGTATATCATTGTGAGGACTATTGTATTACTGTTAAGAGTATGTGTGTGTCACTGTAAGTACAGTTGTGTCACTGTTAGTGTTTATGAGTCACTGTGATGACTATGAGTCAATATCAGGAGTATGTCTGTCATTGTTATGATTATTGTGTTTACTGTTTGGTCTATATGTGTCCCTGTTTGGTCTATATTGTGTCACTGTTAGTACTATTGTATCACTGTTAGTACTACTGTGTCATTGTTAGGAGTATGTGTGCCACTGTGAGGGCTATTGTGTCACTGTCAGTACTAATATGAGACTATTAAGAGTATGTGTCACCGTTAGTACTATTGTACCACTATTAGGAATATGTGTATAATTGTTATGGTTATTTTGTCACAGTTACGAACGTGTGTGTGTCATTCTTAGTACTATTGTGTTACTGGTAGGTGTATGTGTATCATTGTTAGCACTATTGAGTCACTGCTAAGAGTATTGCATCATTCTTAAGATTATTTCAGTCACTGTGAAAAGTACAGTGGAGCACCGCTAATCCGAACTAATTGGGACCGAACTCTGTTCGATTACATGATTGTTCGGATTAGCCGGAATAACAGTAAAATCTCGTGTTGAAGCGGGTGAACGGGTCCATTGTGTTGTAATAAATAGCGTATAGTATTTTAAAATACGTTTTCTGATTGCCATATATGTACTGTACTGGAAGAATGTTTAAAATGTTGGAAAAACTTGATGTCTTTATTTTTCCAGTACGTACAGTAGTTACAAATCTTTCAGTTAGAGGTATTATTCTCTTTGTGTAGTTCACTCAGCAGAGGTTGGCAGTTCGTCAGCTGTTGTCTAGTGCAAACATTGTTTCCTCTGTTTTGAGCATTTTTCATATTACAGTGCGAGAGCCGATTGTTATGGCGAGTAAGCGTAAACATACAACTCTTTCTCTTAAAGATAAGTTAGACCTCTAAAGCGTTTAGATAACGGTGAAAGTGTGACTAAATTGACCATGCACATATTTTCATCCTTTTAGTTTTCATTTCCTAAAACTGTATTTTCGCCACAAAAAAATTCCTCCTGGACCTGTTCGGATTAACAGGATGTTCGGATTACCGGGACTCCACTGTATCAGGATTAGAAATTAGATTTCTAGGCTTTCGGCATCTGTAACCATGTTAGTTCGTCACATATGAGGGATGACTTCCCTAGAAGAAAACATGGGGGAGGGGGAAGGAAGCAGCCAGGGATCATTGTTTGAGGCATAATCCCGGCATTTGCCTAGTGTGAATGATAAAAGCCGAGAAAATATCAATCAGAATGACTGGCCTGAACAGTTTTTACACTTTTTCGATCGAGTGTCCCCACCTGGAATAGAACCCTGGGGTGTCGGCACTGATGTCAAAGAGTTAGGAACTACACAATGCGAGACCTCTAATGTGAGGGCTATTGTGTCACTGTTTATTTTCGTGTCAAGAAATATCGGATAAGACACTTCAACATTTTTTCTACAAGTACACAATAAACTGTATGTATAGTTATTAAAGTTAGGCTATAAACTATCAACGGCGAAGGAAACAGTTTTATACAATTCGAATGAAAAAAAAAAACTTAGAATATAATCGAGATTAGCTACATTGCCTCAAATTTCAATACAGAGTTCAATATATCAAAGTCAGACGCTTTTAAAACATTTATTAATTTGGGGGGAGGAGGAAATTATCCTTACATTTAATTTCTTTGTCAGCACCAAGGCTATATTGGACGGTATCTATAGCTTAAAATGCGGTCTGAATATTTGAAGTGCCTTTGATGCTCTCCCATCAGAAATCGAACATGGGATGGGATCTTAGGCACGAAAGGCATACGCACTACCAGTGGCATCGCCTTGTGAAGTTCGCAAGAGCACGTGAACCATCAAGTATCGTGAGCTGTTTGTTGTTCCTTAAGATATTTAATAATATTTAGAATATTATTATATTGTCGTTTCGTTTCTATTCTTCGCTTGCTTTACCCCTTGCATATATGCATTCCATCATCACACCACATGCACAAAAGAGCAGCGAGCGTGATAGGCTACTCTGTGTGTAGTACGGAAGCGAAACGCGGGCAGCTAAGAGGAGGAACTGCGGTCTCCTGACGTTCAAATCAAGATTTGCACGAGCAGCGTTGACAGCACTGTTGTTGACTTATTTCCAGTAATGTGGCGCTTTATACAGAAACAAATACAACTGCGTTGACAGCTCTTGTTGACTAATTCACAGTAACGCGGCACTTAAAACAGAATCAAACAATGAACTGCAACTTAAAATATATAGAAGAATATAGTAGTACTATATAACTCATTCTTTCAATCAGTTATCTATATTTATTTCTATCTCATTTTCTCGTAATGAAAATACATTAATGAAACAAACAAAATTACGGCTTTCTGAGATCGTACCAAGAGAAATGGGGGGCTTAAAACCCTTCCCAGAGATTAATTTATTGTTTAATTTATTTTCAAGACTTTTTAAAATATGTATAATATCTGATTTTTCTTGAGGCTACGGTTTTTTCTACCTAAATAAACTAAATGTTTGTAAGAAAAGCGAATAGCTTATCGAAACATGCTGCACTTGGTAATATTGCTACAATGGTAAAATCTTACCTTATGTATTGTGGAAACCTGAAGGAAATTTTGGTATTGATTTTTTCAACATTAATCTTTAACACATGAAAATAGAGAAAGACGAGTATTGAGATTTGCTGTAACCGGAAAGGTTTTTTCTTTGAAGGGGGGCGGAACATTAATGAAGTGCCTTGAGATAACAATGCAAAAGTACATAGACAAAGTGTTCCTAATTAAAGGTGCCTCTGTAACTATCATAATAATTTGATACATTGTATGTTTCGTGTATACTGTTAACAGTTCACTAAAGAGCATACATTGCAATTCAAATATACGAGTTGAGTTGATTTTGAGTTTAATGTCCCTTTCAGCAGGAAGGCTATATGAGACAGGACCTACTGATTAACCTGAAATCCGAACCACATACGGGACCTACTGATTAACGTGAAATCCGAACCACATGAGCTTCCTCCGGAAATCGAATCCGGGTCTCCAATGCCAAAGGCACTTACGCTAACCGCTTAGCCACAAAAGAGCTTTTCAAATATACGAGATAGCAGACGTTTGCAGTCTTCATACAAATGGAGATTACATTTATTATATTGTGAATTTGATGGTGAATCTGTATAAAGAGAATGGCATACAACAAAATTCGTGAAAATCATAGCAAATAATCCGAAGTTGACTTCAGAAACTGAAAGTTGTGTTACTATATTAAAGAATATGAAAGCATTTAGAGGAGTACCATAGCTCAAAATAGTCTCAGTGCATTAGCTATAGTATCAACAGAGAAAAAAAAACTAAACTTCAGAAGAGTTATTCACAAGTTGATTATCCAAAAGAACTTCAGAAGTGATTTCATATACGAATGAAATGGAGCATTTGTTTATAAACTGGCACTTTTCATTATATATATATATATATATATATATATATATATATATATATATATATATATATATATATATATATATATATATATATATATATATATATATATATGGTTACTTTAATTAATTATTTATAATTTTTCTTATTTAGAATACTGAAAGAATTCTAGAATAGTTTTCTAACGACTGTGAACTACCGAAAAATTATGTCACAAGACGTCACTGCGCACTACCCGTGGCACGAGAAGATCTATTTAAAAAAATCAAAAATGAACTGAGATCTGTACAAAAGATTTATCATGGGTTAATAGATAGATAGGTTGGAAATCTCTTTTCTAAAAAATTTAGAAAATTGGAAATGAAATTCAAAAGTGCAAAATCTTGTTTGGCTGGGATTACTTGCTCTGACTATGTTACCATACTCTTGATTTGCATAATAGTAATAACTAGCATATATTACTCGCTTCGCTGGGTTGAAATGAAAATTTAAATACACAACTACGTACCTCATGTATTTAATACCCGTGAAATATGCTGTTTTCGTTTTTAATGACATCAATTTAAACGGCATTGGAAAGATCATTGATCACTTCGGCGACCCCGAAAACCATGAATTCGACACTTATATTGGTCATTATCGATCATTTTCTTATCTCCCCGTCTCCCATCTTGCGGAGCTGAATTTGGTTCTAAACGGGATCTGAAGTGTCACTCTTCATCTCAGCGACCCTAAAAACTACGGATCAGACACTGATATCGGCCATTTTTGATCATTGTTATATATCTACTCCTAATCCTCTTCCATGTTGCGGGGCACGGCATCGGAAGTATCACTGCACCATTAGGATTCTGCCGCCTGTAGTCGGACAATTTGTCCATGCCGGCCAGATGTCGCGGTCAGATTGCCGGCGCCGGACACCGGCGTCTTTCCGCGCGACGAATAGCTGCCTTGCCGAGAAGTCAGCAAACAGCGAGAAATGAGCATTAAATGCGTCAGCGCCGCCGTCGGAAAGTTGCCTTGCCGAGCAGTCGGCAAACAGCTGCCGTAAAGACACAATAAATGCGCCGGCGCCGCCGTCGAAAAGAGGCCGGCATAAGGAATCGGCAGAGGATCGGAAAGAGGCCTTTTCGACTGTTTTGGCGACTCTGACGGTTGGCAACAGTCGGCAAAGGGCATTTTATTTTATGATTTTCGACGCTTGCCGCCTCGGCAAAAGGTCAGCAACTTTGAAGAAGTAGACCGTCGATGGCCACAATCCCTCTTTCCGACCGCGACTTCCTGATGGGGTGGTCATCTCAGCGACCCCGGAAACTATGGATTCGACAATAATATGGGTTATTTTTTTAAATCAGTTTTATGTATTTCCCTTTCCCCCTCCCCCAAGATGCGGAGCTGAATTAGGATTTAAACAGCATCAGAAGTATCACTGTTCATTTCGGCGACCCCAAGAACACAGTCCTCCTCGGTAGAGTGAGGACTGTGACGCTCTCACTGTGCTTTCTGTGAAGTGTTAATGTGAGCTGCAATAGAAAATCCTGCCTCTTGGGAAGTGCGTTTTGTTATTAGGTTTTTGTTCGCAAAAAACCACAAGCCAGTTGAAATACATCGCCAACTGTGCGACATGAAATAATGATTGTTTGATCACGAAAACGCATGTCCACACATGACCAAGAGTGCTCAAGAACTCTTGAATGGTTTTGGATGGGAGGTGCTCCATCACCAACATAAAGCGTGGATTTGGCGCCGAGCGGCTATCACTTCTTCCCAGCGATGAAGGCATGGCTCGCTACACAACGCTTTGATACTGACGCATGCCAGTGTAAGCCAGCGGTTGAAATCTCAGGTGGCAGATTTCTTCCGCGACGGTAAGGTAAACCGGCCAAATATCAGATACTTGCTTAATATCGTATACTCATGCTTCTCGTCAAATAGGTGCTGCCATCGGTAGACATGCACAGTAACTGCGTAAGGTAGTGGCGCCGTGTTGTCTTTGTGCGTTCGGACGCTGTTTCTTTAGGACGAAAACCAACGCTCGGTACGAAGATGGAAAATGAATTATCGTATTCGTATTTTAGCATACCAACTAGCAGTAAAAAACAAAGTGAATCACAACTTTGCAGCATCTACAGCAATGGCGGGTGAAAAGTGTCTCAAGAAGTTTCTTCGTCGCCATCCGTCGTTAGCTGTTCGTACTCCACGTGCAGTTACGGTAGCGCGAATGAAAGGTTTCACGCGTAAAAAAGTGAACACATTCTTTGACATACTGAAACCGGAGTTAAGTGCAGTAAAGTTTGAAACCGCATAAAATTTACAATGTTGACGAAACGGGGATCATGTATAGAATGGGCCCAGGGAGTAACTAACGGAACCGCAGACCTTGCAGTGCGGGAGGGCCCACAGACTCCGGGGGTTCCATAAAGATTAAGAGAAAGTTGGAGAGAAGAGGCCCAATAAATAGAAAATCAACTTTTTCTAGGGGCCAAATAAGCTTATTAATGCTTGCCCCACAGAAAATAATAAGTTACGGCGCTGTTCATCGGTTGCAGGGATGGTCCCGATTTAGATTACATTTCGTCTTCACCATAACTCCTAATTTCCAAAGAAGAAAAGACGACAGAAATTATTTTCACATTTTTTGAACTGTATTAAAACGTGTAGAAATAGACAGTTCTATATTTATGTTCCATAACTACTAGTTTATTTTCTTATATTCATATGAGAAGTTTGTGGCAAATTGAACCGCTGGCACTAGCCGAGTGATCCCGGAAGTTCGGCTTCTGATCATGAGGCGCAATTCACTAGAGGTTCGAATTCCTCTGAAGAGCAAGGTCGGAATTTTAATTGTCCTCATTATTTCTGTGTTCGTGTTCCTGTAGTGTTTGGAATACGTCGAAAGGACATGAAGTTCCAGTGGCGAACAATACTCCGGTTGGGGCGATTTGTTTAAAAACAATTGTGAAAGTAGGAAACTCCCATTGCAGCTATTTGGGTTCAAATCCCGTCGTGGTAATTAGTAGTTTTTTCTGAATGGGAAGATAATATTTATGTAATTGGTATTGTAATTATGGTATTCCTTTATTATTATTATTATTATTATTATTATTATTATTATTATTATTATTACCACAATGGAAAGAAAAAGTAAAATAGTCGATCGTATTCATAGGAACAGAAAATATATAGAGTGCCAGATGTTTTTTAGGTTTACACATGAACGCAATAATGTTATTACGTTTATGGATTTACAGGTAGAATTATCGTTTTATGACAACAAGAAATGGAATATAAATATTTGTTAGCTGGTAACAGTAATGCATTTTGTTTCGCCCTTCTTCTAGGTAAACAGGTGAGGTGACATCTTAAATAGGATCATTCTCATAACTAGCGACCCCTATTGTAAGTTCGATCACTATTTGCAATTTGTGCACAGCTAGGAACAATTCCTTGGAACTCATTTTTGGCCCATACTACAGCAGTAAGGACGTGTTTAGCCCTTATGTGTTCATCAATTCTTGTCCAAACACATTACTTGCCAGACAGTTACGAAGGTTGATGCAGATGACGTAATTTTGTGTTGTTTGCATTTCACCTGTAAAGGAAGTCGTCTCAACTCTTAGACCCGAATATTTTTCATGTTAGTATACATCAGAAGTATCAGTTTTGTAGATTATAAAAATGTCTTGAATTGCCACAGGTGGAATCGAACTCGCGTTCCCAACATCATGAAACTAACGCTTAAGTCACTACTCTAAGACATCACTGTGCTGGGAGAAGGAAAAATGGAACTGCAGTGAATTCAGTAATTACCCACTTTTACGATTCCAGTGTAAAAATACTGAAACTTTCTGATTTCAATCATGATAAAATAGTAAAGTATTATGCAGAAAAATAGTCTAGAGATGTCAACTTTAAATTGACAACTCATATGTACGGAGGCGCTGCCGTATGCTCTCGCCTCGGACCCTGATTTTTCATGGCATGGCATTACAGTATTGATTGGAATCTCGTGTTTCAGGGCACTAGATTATTTTAAGTTAATTAATTTAACGAACCTTCTCAGTATTTTGTTTCCTATTTTTACGCGTTTTACTCACTTTTGCACTTTCTCCACTAACTGTTTAAGAACTGGGACAAAAACAGAGAAATATGGTGGACAGTAAAAATCACAAACACTATTCGCGCGTTCTTCCCTTGCCTGAAGTAAAACAGTAAAATATGGTGAACATGCAATATTTGGTCTTCCATTTTCTATTTGGTGTCAAATCCAGAATTGGAGTGGGTCAAATTGATCGAGTTTGCTGAATGGGTTAGTGGGTCAACAGCATGTGACCCACTGCGACCCATCATCCACCGTGACCTACTACGACGCACCACCAACCGTGACCCACCACACACTATGACGCACTCCGACCCACCGATCCTCTCTGCTCACTGCATTGTAGGCAGCATCTTCTGACGCGACAAAACGCCAATGAACCACAAAATTACTCCCCCAAAATATGTTAAATCGCTCATATGTGTGATTTGTTTACATTAAGGTGAGTCTAAAAACACTAAAAGGAGTACCAAAAATGTACCACGGATGGAGCTCGAACCGACAACCTTATGATTAGTGGGAGGGTGTTCTTCCGACTTCTCCACGGAGGCGATGAAGGTGATATCGCTTGTAAAGGGATACATCGTTGAGATCTTTTTAATTTGGTCAATCACAGTGCTCTTTTAACCGTATATATGAGATGATAACTGTTTGGGATAAGATAAAATGCGTTTGCCATGTAATTTTATAACAAAATAACGCGTTTCTACTTTATTTCACAGTTCTCCCATACTAACTTTCTAATGATCGACGACAGTTGGCTTCTCAATTCATACAATTATCGCACTCAAGATTTTTCACTTCAAGATGTTGAAACAGAGGTTATTCTTGACCCCCGGAGCTCATTTTAGGAACAATTCGTCAGGAAAAAATAATATATAATAATAACCTCATGCAGATGAACGGCGATAGTTCGTGTTGGTCCCTTCGCGATTCTCAGCGACGAATCGAAGGAGCGCGGTCCAAAACGAAGTCCTCGCTGCTACGCGGTGGTAACTTCAACACCCCGACGCGAGATATCTGTTTCGACCCCACGAAACCCTGCCGGCAGTAGTACACTAGCGGCAATCCTTCGATTCGTCTCTATATTGACGATCGACATTTACAGGCAAGTGGGCCCCTAGGTGTTGGCGACGTTTACGGCATGGGGGAGGTCCATGTTTCATATAGCCTCGCTGCTGAAAGGGACGCTAAACTCAAAATCAACTCGACTCAACAAAAAATACAGTGCTTCGCATCATATATTCATATATGCTTACCATGCTCTTTATAATAATTGCTGAAGCTTGTTTATTATATGGAGCGCTTAGAGCACAGGGCAATCAACCCATAAAGTTGTGAGAAATATAGACGTAAAATTTGTAATGAAAACTTCTGTATGTTGGTCTACGCACCTTGATTTGGGATTTTCAAATTTAATCCTTTTTCCACTGAAAAGTATCGATAATTCAACAAGGAAATAATTAGACCATGATAATTTAATTGAAATTCATCGTAATTTTGCTCATTACAAACACTTTACCATTTTATATCGTAAATGTCAGATTCATCATTATTACAACAGAGCGGTGCTTGAGGGTTTGACCGTAGAAATTCAAACTCCGATTAGTTAGAATTTGACAACCTGCTTTTATTACAAGTATACTCTTTAGTCGGTAGAAAAGAGGACGTGGATCATGTGTCAGAGTTGATGACGATGTGTTTTGGTGGGTCAGTGGTTCATGGTGGGTGGTGGGTCGGAGTGGATCATGGTGGGTAGTGGGTCAGAGTGGGCCAATGTGGGTGGTGGATCATGGGTCAAAGTGGGTCGCGGTGGATGGTGTATCAAGTTTTCATTGACCCACGCCATCTCTGATCAAATCTGAAAAACCAAACCAAACAATGAACAATATTACTACACAAAACGGTCAACATCTTAGCTATTCGTGACAAACTATTGCATGATCCGAATAACTCTAGCATACCCACAAACCATCATTTGTCATATTTTACCGAAATACGTCATTACTTTTCTGACAACCTGATACTTTAAATGTTGTTAATACGTAAAGTTCATTGATCTCATCACTTATTCTCTTATGACCATCACAACCTTTAGGATACTTTTCGTAGATATAGAAAGGTGAAATGTAGTATCCAGACTTGCTGTAGCGTGCAAGTAAACAAATGAAAAACAACACGATAATATTTCCCTCCGCCAAACCCGCTAAAGTGGAGTGTGTTGATTATTCAACAAAAAGACTTGAAATTAAATCAGAAAATTCATAAAATATAAGGTATGTAGCCGTCTCGACTTTGCAATAATAATAATAATAATAATAATAATAATAATAATAATAATAATAATAATAATAATAATAATAATAATAATAATAATAATAATAATAATAGAGGAATAACAGAATTACAAAACCAATTACGTAAACAATACCTTCCAATTAAGAAAAAATGATTGCCATGACCAGAGCCGTAACATGTATGGGGGCAGGGGGACTACTGCCCCCCCAGAGAAGCTCCCGCCGTTCGTGGTGTTCCCATTTTAAGACAAAATTGTCTTACTCCATATACGATACGAAAATGAAATATTATAAGTGAAGCATCAAACAGATTCACTATATTACATAAATAGAACAGCACACTAAAGGTAAATAAAACAATGAGTCGTGGGCCCATTTCACTAAAAAAATGTCTACTATTAGGGGCATTAGCAATGATATATATTCGTATATTATTGCGAGATTTGTCTATATTGTCCCCTTAATTAATTTGTCGTGTATGGAATGGGCCCAGATGTGTAACTAACGACCCCGCAGACCTTGGTGTGCGGAAGATTCCAAGAATTTCAGATATCCTCTGATCTTATTGGCCGATACAGATAGGACATTAGGAGTCATGACCTACATATAACGGAAACTAAGGCCAACTGCTGTCGGCCCTCGTGGCCGAGTGTTCTAGGGCAACGTTTTAGTAATGAAAATAGTTTTTGGCGTGGGTTCGAACCTTGCCCAAGTATTTTTTAAAGTTTCATAACACTTTTTCATTAAAATAAGCTTACAGTTTTACTATACGAATCCATAGTAAAAGTAATAATAATAATAACCATAACAACAATAATAATAGTAATAATAGCAGCAGTAGTAGTAGTAGGAACGGGTTAGAAGCCCCGCACGGGTTGGTTAGGTTCTGTTCTCTTGCTCAATTTTTTCTGTACATTTTACATGACCAACTTCAAACAGCTGGCTAGGGTAGCGCGCGAATACTGAAAGTCTTGGGATCGGCGTAAATGCTGCCGGCTCTTCTTCTTTGGAAATTAGAAGTTACGATGAGGAAGAATGGTAGTAATGTAAATCGGGAGCAGTTAAAAACGATGAGGTAGCCTCAACTTGAAGAACGTTTCGTGATATTTTCCTCATTGACACGATCCGAACTATAGAGATTCATCTTAGAATGGAATACTGTTTCGTTAGTCATCTACTTCACAATTTTACCTGGATAAACACTTGGATCAGGGCAACCAACTGCTGTCAGTGCCGAGAAAAGTTAAGTGTAAGTTGGGTTGCATCTGTCTAGGCGTTCTCACAGCTACAAATGACCTGGACACCAAGTAATGAAATTAGAGCACTTAGGGGGGTGGGAGATACTTTTGTGGCTGGGTGTAGCATGTGCTTGTTCTAGGCACATGAATTGTGTGAGGGTTGTGACGACTGTCAAACATATTTGTGACCGATGCACACAATAAATGCTAAAGAAGCAACCAATAAATATGTGAACTTTCAGAACGAGTGTTTTTCACCTTACTTGTATTTTCCCTTGTAAGATCCCTGTCCAATATTAGGCATTCCCCTATCCGATATTGGGACATTTTTTTTCGTGGCCAAACTTGCACTTTTTATATACTGTTCAATAACACAAAAAATAACAATACGAGAATCTCTATGTATGTTTTAGTTACAAGGTAAAGGAGTAATCTAGCATATTCCCAACTATTCCCGATTCTCTGCACTTTTAATAGCTTTTCTGCAGTGATTACAAAATGTATCCGATATTTGGCCGGTTTACCTTACTGAAAAACTTGTCCGACAGTATAAGTGCCTTAATTTGCATGGCGATTATGTGGAAAAATAGCTTAAGAATGCACTTTTCAAATCTATATAATTTGGTTTGTTCATTCTGTTACTTTTTTTATTTCAAAACATTTGTTATTTGTGGACAACCTCGTATTATTAATAATGGGTGCTACTGTTCCTATAGCTTTAGAGATGTTCCTAGAATAAATCAAACTTACTTATACAATACTAATTGTATATACAACTCACTGCTCTATGTTAAATATACACGCATTTTTTTTTACATGAATTATGTCAAAATTGTAAGTTGTCAAATTATATGTATATGCGTTCTCGCTGTCCTCCTCCACATAGTCAATATAAATATAAAATTTTATCCGCCTTCAAAATTGCCTATTCTGTAGTTATCGTCGTTTCATTACTATATGTATATATACAACCACAGAAGGACAAGTAGTGTTGGAAATAAAACAGTAAAAACAGACGGATCCAATACTTGAATCAAATATGGCACATGTCATTATTTGGTTTATGATGTTATAAACCACAATCGCAATAAAATTGGAGAGGAAGAACAATTTTTTTCTGTGTTTGTATTAGGGGGACATTTTTTGTATTGCATCATAAATGCTATGAACTATCCTTACTTTATTCTTTGCTTATTCATACGTTTTAAAAAAGAGCAGTTACAGATGTATATATGTTTTAGACTTTTGCTTTGTATTTTGTTTTTTTGAGGAGAGAACGACCTGTGACCTGAGGTGAAGTCCATAAAATTGTGGTAAGGAATAAATAACATAACATTACACGGACAATATAACTAGAAATACATTTTTCGTCGTATACACATTGTAGATTCTAAAACATTTTGTTTTTCCACTTTTTTCACATAAAAGATTGCTACTTTTCTTTCGTTTTTATATGGAAAGCAGACACACACACACACACATACACACACACACACACATATATATATATATATATATATATATATATATATATATATATATATAGTGTTGTGGTTTATAGCTCACAAGATAAAATTTAGTATTACATTTAAAAAAAGAATATTAGTTATTTGAATATTTCAAATAAGCAGTTTACATTCTTTTTAACTCTTTTAAAATCATGGGTTTGTAATGAGCGTTTATTTTAGACTTTCACTTACGAAACTACCTCTTTTACCACGATAATTTTAGATTCATGACTTCCATATCAGTGTGTTTGTAATGATTCATGCTATCAAATAAAGTTACACACATCTCTCTTGAGCGTGAAATTCGGACATTTTCTGGACTTTACGTGTACATGAAACCTCTAACACCGCAAAAACAATATACGTGTTTGAACCATTATTTTATTTAAAAATGACATTTGGTTGTTCTTATCAACATGTTCAAAAAGTATCCTAAAAGTGTTGTATCAGTGTGCATAAATTGTCTACAGTGAGTCAGTTAATGGGAAATGCTCCAAGAGTGTTCAAAATGTACCAATAGTGCTGATGTATTCAATGAGTATTCACGAGCAAAACGAATTCTGAATTTGTAGATGATAATGTATAATGTGTCCTAACACTGTTTAGAAGTCGTTTCTGTGACCGTGTACTCATTGAACACATCAGAATTTTGGAAGTGCATTTTGAACACTCTTAGGTTAGTTCTTATTAACTAGTGTTAGAAAGCATTCAATACATTACTTTTGTTCACAGATAAAACACTTCAGGACACTTTTGGGACATGTCACACAATATACAAGGTCGTTTGTAAAACATGTCCAAGTCATGTTCCAACACTGATTTATTTTTTGCAGTGAACCTATTGGGGTGTCACTAACAGAACCCAGGGTATTGAAAAAATAACACTTTCCTTTTTCAAATTATTCAAATGTGGGAACTATGAAGATTAAAATCAATATTTTCAAACAAATGTAGTAAAAATAGGTAAAAAAAGGAAATAAACAAAAAAATGCTTCTGCTCGTATCTTAATTACTTTAGGTTCATGAATCGTACATAATTGACTTTGTAATGAGCCATGCTTTCGAACGTTACCACATATATATCCTACGGATACAAAAAAAAAAAAAAAAAAGGTTTTGCTTAGCAATCGGGTCACCTCTTTTGTGACCAGGGCAAATTGAAATAAATGATTAATGAAATTTAGAATTATGAAATAATTTGTGGAATGAAAATGTGAAATGAAACTGCCCTAGTAGCAGGCAACTTACAAACCAGTTGCTACAAGCTTGCATCTGACTTGATTGGAAAGCATGTAAGCATGCCGCAAGCTGGATTTCAGCAACGAAGTTACACTGGGGCAATCTTGCACTTAGTGTTCCACTCAAGAGTGACGCAAACGTTTTACGCTGGTGCAAGTCAATATCCAATGAATGGCCAGTTATGTTATAAAGCTTTACGAAAGGATGTAAAGTATCGCTTGCACGTATAACAAAAGGCAGATTGTATAAATGAACACGTTCAAAGAGCAAGCGTAGAAAGCCCAAACCCAAGCACGCACCAACTGGCCGAAAGCTTTTTTCCTACTTGGGAGGAAAACATTGAAAAGATCCATGGATACTAAATTGTCCATAAATTCATATGGCCCGGTATCGAAACGAAGACCCCTCGCAACAGACATGAGTACATCGCAGCTAAACTGTTATCTTGTTTTATGGAATATCATGGTCGTGATGCATCACCATAGCTTTCAGTACAGATCTCTGTTTAATGTCACTCTCGTAGAAAACCTCTTTTTTCCCTACAATCTATTTCAATCTCAATGTTTTAATATCCCGCTTCCGCAAATTACCGCCTATGCATAAATAATGGTCTGATCATAGATCATGAAAATCACATCAAGTACATTCAATTCCATTTGATAAATAACAAGGATTATCCTGAAGCCGAAGCCATCTCGATGATTTACTTCAGGCACCGTGATCAGCATATCATCTGTATAGTTTTTCACTGATCAACAGTTTCTTATAGACGAGAATGAGCCGTCGTTACTTCCAGGCCCGTGTTGGGATACTAACGAGGGTGGTGGACAAGTCTACCAAAAGGGCGCCCATACAAACGTGAATATGTATATTATATATATATATATATATATATATATATATATATATATATATATATATAGGCCTATATGGTGTAAGGAGTAAACGTCAGGAGATGATTCCTGTCCCTGAGATAAAGCGAAAAGCATAGACAAACCTGGATGTAGAAATGCGTCGGAGCTATGACCACCCGAAAACTTTTGGAAAAATGCAAAAACGGTCATACTCGAGAACAAACTGTCGGAACGAAATCGGGTAAAAGGGAATGTCCATTATCTGTTGTCGTGGATTCCATTAGTGTACAATCGGATATAGTACAGGAGTTGTGCAAGGGTGACTCCCAAAGAAATTGGAGTATTCCTTCGAGTATTTTAGCAAACGTTGAACGAGGAAAATGAACAACAATCGAGTACGAGATTTCAACAATCAAAAGTAATAGTACATCGTTCAAACTAGAACAGTTAGAATTTGAAAGAAAGAGAGATACACATGTGTGATTGATCTATTTTGTCTCAGTACAGAATAAACTCTCGGAAGATAAATTTAAATGAAACGCTCTTTAACGTATCATAGTTACATATTCTAGGTAACGGATGATAAATGAATGGTTTCCTGTGCAAGTTACGAATGTGTGAAAATGGAAAAAATAACTTTGATCCAGGTTAGGTTTATAACGATTGTGCATAAGACAGTCAGGGAGCAAAGATAATGTATGATGAACGAGAATACAAGGGATTCTGCACTTGACAACAGTGATTCTTACAAATTATGTGAATACAATTTGGGCGAAAGTAAGCTGCATTAAAAGATTTAATCCTCGTAATACGTTATTCCGTGGAAGATAATAATTCCGAGCACAGAAGCAATGAAACTCAACGAAACACAAGCTTAATACTCAGAAGTACTTTATACACTATTTGTGCAATGCAGTACGTGTATACGGGACAGCTGTGAATAATAACAGTTCACAGTCTGATATTGTCAACCATTGACCGCATTGCAAAGATCACATCAGCGAAGCAAATTTATCCGCGTGCGGTCAAACACATCTGAAATTTCGGAGATGACTGCTGCAGCTATATTAACTCGAGCAACAAGTTCTTCAGCTGTTGTGCCTTGTGTTGCATATAAAAGGCGTTTCATACTCCCAAAATAAAGAAATTAAGGAGAGTGAGGTAGGATGAACGAGGTGATCATAACACTGGTCATAACGAGGTGGTCCTTCTTCCCCAATCCAACGATTTGGGAATGTTTCATTTAGGTAGGTATGCATATTCCTGTCAAAATGTGCAGGTGAACTGTCATGCTGGGATCACATCTGCTGTCTTATGTTCGAGAGCACATGTTCTAACAATTTTGGGAGAATATTAGGTAAAAATAAAAGATATGTACTCCTACACAAACGGGCTGGTAATGAATAAGGTCTCACCATAAAATTGTCTACTATACCGCAACGCATGCTCACACTAAATCTCTGTTGCTGATCGTTCACTAGAGTTGCATGTGGCTTTTTACCCCCTACAAATGACTGCTGCTAGTTTCAGGACGGTATCTGATCATTCCCAGTACATTGTCTTCAAATTCAACAGTCCACATTATGCGATTTCCTCCGATTTCAAGTAAGGAAAATTGAAAAGACCCATTCTCTCGAATGCGAATAGTGAGACGTGGAAAAAATACAAGGAAAGTTACTTTCATTTGAGGGGGGCGGTCAGGATATAAACGCTTCGCCTCTTGGTTATTTCCCCTTGCCTTCCCATAAAAATGAGGTGCATATCTGCCAGCTCGTGTACAAGGTAACCTGCCATTGCGCAAGCACATACGGATTAATACAATCAATTTTACTTAAATACCAACGTCTACACTTTTACACGACCGTGAATACTTAGACACAACCCTCTTCCTATCCTGTTATACAGCATTTCCACACATAACACCAGAGCATCGGACTATGTATATCACTCACAAATTATGTAGATACCTACTACAACACAACCACGGTAATTGACGTTATTCTACAACAAAAGTGCAGGACAGCCTTCTGCGAGCCACTAGCAATTGGCACACAAGAGACGATAGTTCCGTAATGTGCGAACAAAGCATCATGCCCTTAGTGAAAGTACTATGAGATACGAACGTGCTGCTACGTGTACACAAAAGTGCCACACTCTCCTTCCTCCGTGTTGGTATTCATCCAGGTCCAAGGTACATTAGAATATCAAAAAAATATTTCCCCCCATTTTTTGGATGTTATTCCAACGAACTTTCTTCTAGAAAATTTCTCCAGCAGTGACAACATCAAAATATAAGTGGGCTACACTAGAACGCTATTTTGGTATATTAACAATAGCAGTGTAGTTTTTCGTAGCTCAGGGGTAAGGGGCGGTTTTTCAACTCCAAGGAAAGGGAAAAGCCCCTCGAAAGTATATCTGGAAGTTTTACCTAACGGATAAATCAAGTATATTGTCCCAGCACATTTCTTTATATCGTTACACATCGTGTACAACATCTCATGTTTCGTCCATTTTTGTTGCCTCTGTGCACAGAAGTATAATATACCACGGAATTACATATTACGAGGAGGAAACCCTTTAATGCAGCTTACTTTTGCACCATATGTGTTCACGCAGTATGTCGAAACCCCTGTGTCATGTGGAGAATCCCTTGTACACACGATCTTTGCATTTTTGGATACTACAAATTATGTTTCTTTACATGCCGCCTGACTGTCCTATACACAGTCGTTTAAACCTAATCTGGATCAAAGTTATTTTTTCCATTTTCACATACTCTTAACTTGGACAGGAAGCCGTTCATTTATCATCAACCATCGTTAGCCTAGGACATATAACTGTAATACTTTAAACATTCCGTTTCATTTAAATTTTTCTTCCGATAGTTTGTTCTGTACTGAGACAAAATATATCAATCACATATGTATTTCTTACTTTCGAATTCTAATTGTTCTAATTTGAACGATGTACTACTACTTTTGATTGTTGAAATCTTGTGCTTGATTATTGTTCATTTCCCACATTCAACGTTTGATAAAATACTCAAAGGAATATTCCAGTTTCCTTGGGAGTCACCCTTGCGCTACCACTGCGCCATATCCGATGTACATTAATGGAATCTACGACTAAAAATAATGGACATTGTCTTTTATCTGACTTCGATTCGACGTTTTGTTCTTGAGTTATGGCTTTTTACCTTTTCCGAAAAATTTTCGTGCGATCAGGGCGCCAAAAGGAGGCATTTTTACACCCAGGTTGGTGCATACTTTTCGTCTTATCTCGGTGTTAGGAATCACCTTCCGATGTTTGGTATATTAATTAATTTACATGCTGTATATATAAGGGCTCCATTCTATGTATTGATAAATTTTTTGTCAAACAAAATGAAGCTAAATATATACCAATGAATCAATATGTTTTAGAAATACAATAGCCACTGATTACTCAACAATGTTCTAAAACGCACAAGAACAATCAAATTTGTAAATGAAAAGCTTAGAAAAACTTGAATTGTTTAAATTGCGCAATATCGATTGTGCTTAGCTTCTAAAAGCTTTTTGTGCAATAAATGAGTAGCAGCACGAAAGACTCCTATATTACCTTACCAAATAGACCTACATGTTAATTTCTTTACTGGCTTTATACATATGTTTTGAAAAGTGATTGTACTCTTTACCTGTTCTCTGGCAAAAGCAACTATATGAATGTATAATACAATACTGGTATACATAATAATAATAATAATAATAATAATAATAATAATAATAATAATAATAATAGTAATAATAATAGTGTATTTTTGAACTTACAGGGCGAAACTACTGCATTATATGTTTTTATTTCTGTATTTTTCCTTGATTGCATGTTGTTTCCTTTATTAGTGGGCACTAATTTAGGTTTCCGAATAAATGAATTTCGTTGTGCACTTAGGTGCAAATAACCTTACAGGAAGAAGCGTCATCGTTCCAAATGATCAAGGCTAAAGTAAATAATATTTGGCTTCTAGTGTCAGGTGACATGGTAGTGTAGAAGTAACGTAATAGAGTTACGATTAATAAAGTTGTCCGGCATGGGTTCAAATCCTGCTCATGCCAAAACTACATTTTTACAAAGTGATATTGAAGAATCGATTTCTCATATTCGACATGAAATGCTTAAGAATGTGGAAGCAAACACCTTTATCATGATAGAGTCGATTTACGAATGTTGGTTGGGAAAGGGCAAGGGATTCACCAGGATATTCGAAACACTTCATTGATCTGCAGTAAACACTTTTCGTGTTATCGTTCTCGGAAAGAAATATTACAGCATTTGTTGAACAAAGTTTGGGTAAAACAATCGGTGGTGCAGTGGTAAAGTACCAGATTTCCAAGCGGTAAATATCAGTTCGATTCCCCGTCAGGTAGTGTTAACTTTTTCGCATAAAATAATGGCTGCAAACAGAGATTTATCATCTGTTGGAGAACTTAAAGCATCACTGGCGAGAATTCGAATAAACAGTGTTTGCGTTCTTCATCACTGTAATGATAAGTATGTTTCATATTTATATTCGTCCCTCTCTCTTTCTTGACGTTTCCTTGTCCTGTCGTTGCAACTTTCACTTCTCTCCCTTCTCTCTCACGTACACACGCACTTCATGCTCGTGTGCGTGTTCCAAAGTTAAAACGGAGCAATAGACCGATAGACCTAGTCTGGAGAATATAATTAACTGGCAACTTCAGCGTCGAGGTATTCGTGCTCTGGGGATAACATCTTCAGTCCTGATCATCTCTGAAAGAAATAATGTTTAAACTCAACGAAATAAGCAAAACATCTTTTTTATCATCTGGGTTACCGAGTCTCAGTCGAATACTACGGGTTTGAATTCTCGATCCAGTGGTGGTCTATAATCTAACCAACATCATCCGACTGACATGATGATCCGTTTGAGCTCTTAGCGTGTTCATTCTATCTGTGCAAATTACAACGTTATATTCGCAAGAGATGAAAGTGATTATGGATGTTCGGAAGAGATAAATCTTCGGAAAAGACTAGAAAATGGTAACCTATTAGGTTATTTGGAAACAAAATTTCATTTATAGTAGTTCGACACAAAATTTGTTCCCATCTTATAATTCAATGTGTTTTTTCACGTTGAAATTTGAAACATGCTACATCTATGAGGATACTTTTCTTTCCAACATTTGTAACTTTTCGTTATGACACAGTTTGGACTTTTAATATAGAGTATTTCTGATAGAAATTAGCAGTAAAATAGTACTCTTTATTTTATCTTTCTTTCTCTTTTCTTTTCTTTTCTTTTTTGCTTTATTGCTCAATTTGCATTAGTAGTCTGAAATGGAGGATATGCCCAACGGTATCTACTGGGTATATTAGAATGTATTTTGGAACAGTACGCCGAATGAACACTACCGAATTTGCAATCGAAGCACGCGGAAACAAAGCATGTGTGTTAAACTTTTGACATCCTAGATGTGTCTCGGAGATCTGCAATTCTACTTGCAATTGAGTATGTTATCCATTATGAAAGTGACATAATGAATGCTTAAAGCATCCTCTATGTATTCGAATAGTTCTGAAAAAATATGTAAAAACAAACGTTATTTCTACATTACTGTTGGATTTCGGAACTTTCTATATTACTGTTGGAAATGAAACTTTATAATGTTAGGTTCTTTTCTTACTACGTTTGAATTCCAGTTTTATCTGTTCTCCCTTTTCTTTTTCTTCTTCTCTCCTCTTCTCTCTCTCTGCCTCATTTCTGAATCTCTGTGTAATAGATATCCATTGGTTTCAATTTTTCATTGTTTTTTGTTTCAGTTTCTCCGTACATCAACTTATGAATACTGTTTCTTCTAAGTTTTGTTATTTCATTTTATCGAAACTAATACATGTGTAGATTGAAATAAGAATTGCGCTCATGTTGTTAGCTAATTTTTGTACAGGAGAGAAGAAAGGAGGAGAGAGAGGGGGTCTCTTTACCAGACACGATTATGGGATAAGAAGGTGTATATTGGGTGGCCTAACTGCACGGAGTTAGCTGTCGCAATTTTTTTGATGCGGAGTGTACAAGTAAAGGGTTATTCAGAAAGCACGCTAGTTTTGGATTGCCTGGCAAATTTTTGTTTCTTGGTTAGTGACACTATTTTGTATTGTTGTTCTAGACAAAAACATTCCGATTGTCGCCTTAGTCTGAATTTCTCACATTTCTTCAGTCTGTGTCTAGTCATGGAGCAGTTTACTGTAGGACAACGTATGCTAATTGTGAAAACTTTTTATCAGAACAGATCGCCTCATTTCGCGTAATGCTGACAAGCAATGGTCCCCGAGGTCATGCGACTTAACTCCTTGTGACTTTTTTCTTTTGGGTACTCTAAATCATTGGTGCATGTCAATAAATCCCGTTCCATCTGTGAATTAAAGGAGGAAATTCGACGAGTCGTCGGCGAAATTTAAGTGGAAACTTGTCAGGCAGTCATAACGAATTTCACGGACAGAATTATTGCATGCCAGCGTAGTAGAGGTGGTCATATGCCCGACGTCATTCACCGGAATGTGTGATGAACACGTTTATGAATTTTGTTAGTATGTTTGGAAAAATTAAAGTTCGTAATTTGATGTAACAAAACCGGTGCGCTTTTTGAGTAACCCTATATAAAGGTTTGGGTGTTTGACTTAAGTTGCTTGAATTAAGAAGTAGAGAAATCCAATTTGGAAAACCAAATATACTAAAATTGTGAAGTAATGCAATGACCAAGCATCGAACAATTGAACGTTTGCCAGTTCTGATTAATTCATCAATCAACAAATACTTATGCACATAGAAATAAATTAAGTTGTAATGGAATTTCCTTTAGATTTTTTTTAAAAACAGAAACGGATTGAAAACTTCTTTTTCCTTCAACATGTGCCAAGTTTCTAGACAGAAAACGAAAAAAGAATCGAGAGGCAGAAAGAAAAATAATGCTGAATGTGGAATTGTAAAGAAAGATTTTTTCTTTCAGTGTTGGATAAAATCCAACGCATTTGGAACATGAATGTTGTTACACAATCATCAACATCTGTAGTTTTTTATATATATTTTTTGTTAAAGCATGAAAAGAAAGAAAAGAATAAAACGTTCTTTTATTATTTCAATGATTGAATTTTGTTTTGCAATACTAAGCTTTCTAAAGGCATTCACAAAGCATCTTAAGATTATTTGACGTCATTCTACAACTATATGGGTTCAAACACAGTAAATGATCAATATATTAGGTCATTTAATATGATTATTCGTGTTTAATTATGGTAAAAGTTCTTGTACTTTCAAAGAAGACAAAAAGATTTGATTATATAGGGCGATTCACGAGGAAGTGGTAATACTTTGGGTGCTGATAGTATGGGTAATTCTAAGCAAAATAATCCCATGAACTTAGTTCCGATTCTCAACAGTTTGCGAGCAACAGATTGTTAACAATTTTGGACACCTCCCTACCGAAAAGTACTTTTACTCCGCAAGTAATTGCAGTTCAGGGGAGTGCTATAGCGCTTTGGAAAAGTAATGGACCTTTCGAATGGTGTATAGTATGGTTCGCTCATGTACATCGTAATTATAAAGGAAAATTTCCAAAATTGTCTTGAAAAATTTAACCTTTTTGAATAATTTGTGGGAATTGGATGGAAACACTGTCGCTGAGGCAGACATAAAAACAGAACCGTTGGGTGCTACGTTGTGTTGATGGAAAGTTTCAAGTCCTTAGTTTTCATAGTAAATAAAAAAAAACATATAAAATTGATAATTGGTAATAAAAGTTCGTCCACTTTTAGAAATCCTGGTAACTAGTTGGTAGAAAGAGGAACAAATACAAAAGTGAATAATCATAATAAAATGGAAGGCATTGTCTACCATTAATTTATTCTACTCGGTACTTTACTTCGTGATAGGGGTAACGTCGAAGGCTTTGCTTGTCGTTATTTATTGTAGTTAATTCCTTATTTTGTGATTTGTTTTTCGTTATTTATTCTATGTCTTTTTTTGACAGAACAATCTGCGATCCACAGTTATATCCCTGTTTTCATTTTACTATTATTCTATTACTAACAAAGTTACATGGTTGCTATCAATTCTATTATGTGCTACGGTCCTTGCCATTTCATTCAACGTAGGCACCACCATTAGTAGCACACCGTTATAGTCGAGGTCAAACGGTCTGACAGACCGTTGCAACATGTCGTTTGGTACCCGCGCACACTCTTCCGTAATGACTGCTTCCGAAAATGTTCAAGTCACGCGATTTTCTGGCATACACTTTCTCTTTCAGATACCCCCAGAGGAAATAAATCTAATGGGGCAAGTCTGGATTTCTCGGTGGCCACTCAATATTTCCGCGACGTCCAATAACGCGGCCTAGAAAAGCATTATCAAGCCATTCTCGGGAAATAAACGAAAAAGGTGGAGGTGCCCCATCTTACATAAATTACAAATTGTCCACTCCGTCTCAGGTTAAAACAATGGGATAAACAAACGTTTGTAGAATGTGCACATACCTTTCCGTATTCATTGTTTCACTAAGAAGTGTCATCACGAATATCACACCACATAATCAGTGAAGGACGTGACTGCAATTTTTCACTGTAGCTCCAGTACTGTTGTCACTAGGGTCCCGTAATGGCAGTTATGGGATTTATGTACACACCCACATGGAACACTGCTTCGTATGACCACAGAATGCTACTCAGGATATTTGGTTCTTCTTCCATCCGTTGTAAAGTTGATTCAGCAAACATCCAAATACCACAGTCTTCCAGTGACAATGCCTTGACAAAATGTGGTTCCCATGGTCTCTAGTCAATCTCCTTCATTAGCAATTGGACGAGTCATACGATAAAACTGATTCCTTGTGATATTGTCTCACGGATTTCGTGGGACTTTGCGCAAACGCCGCAGCAGCTTTGGCTTTAGCCTCTCTTTGGGGACCCAGAACCCTTTTGATGAGCAACCGAACCTCTAAGCAACCAATTCGCATGCAGTCTCTTTATTGTTTTCATGTCCAGAGTCCCGTGTCTCCCCTTCTCCCGTCTCCATCATCTTTGCACAATTACAGGCGCCTTCCATACTTCCGTCCTCGCTGCAATCCGAGCACGGTCAACAATGTTCAGTCTGCGCCATCTTCAATTAATTACTGGTTAGACGTAAACAGGACCATCTCGTGGGCAGGGCAACCGGGGCAATTGTATTTTGTTTTTTAAAAATCTGTAATGTTGATAATTTAGTGAATACAGTGATATAATGCCCTCCGAGTCAATTAGATATTCCTCTGTTTTGCCAATCAATCTGACTATTAACAAGCTACTGTTTTGAGCGAACAGGAAAGGCTCTTTATTTATTCGAGCCAGAAGGAGTAACGCTTTAGATGAGTGGTTAGAGTTGTAGTTTCGTAATCCAGCAATCCGTGTTCGTTTCTCGCCTTTGCCGTTTACACTTTTTAAAATGTTTCATTTACAAGGCTGAGCTCCAGTTGAATGTTGCTAAATGTAAGATAATCTTCAGTGGAGAGATTCAGTGATGATGTAATTCTAAAAATAAAGGAAGGGAAATGAACGGAGAAAATGTGTTACAGAGTTAATTCTGTTAATGGTTCTATATTTGATATTATCCGTTACTTCAGTTCATTTTTAAGTTGATGTTTATTCACACAATATTCTCCTCTTTTCTCCTTGTGTCACTGTAAAATTTCACAAATATTATATAACTCATGAACCCTCAGTTATATTTGCAAGTTAACGGGAGATAGGCTTACTTTAATATTTATAAGTTCTCCAACTCGTTTGAGTGTTATCGAAGTTTTCATTTTTAATATTTACAAATTGATTACCAATAGTTAGCATTTTCAAAAATTATTTAACGAATAATGAAATCAACAATTTCTTCTTTCGAAGTAGTATTACGTACGAACGAGTAGCGCCAGAACCTAGGAGCTCAGGCCCGGTTAGACCCCCAAAATCTTCATTGGGGGTTGGGTTCTTCCCCCTCAAATGATCATCCATACTTTTAATTGATTTGCAGGTAGGAGTACTGTTAATAGTTTCAAAACTCAGCGCAAAGCTTTGAGTTAGTTAAAAAAATAACCTGAGATATATGCCGCATAATCTACCCGTATATTATTTGATACACGGGTATGTATAGTAAGTATGTATTTGAACTAAGTAAACTTGTTTATATAATCCTTATATAAGTTAGTTATAAGATTAACTAAGTCCCCCGATTTTTATCTTATCATCAGCGCCTCTGATATCTGTATATTTTTTCAACTGGCTGTGTATAGTTTTACGTGTGTATCATACAAACAAGAAGTACTGTGAGTACAAGTATCCAAATACTCCCCTTTGTCATTTCGTCAGACAGCGTTTCGATTTACTTTTCTGCACAAAAACATACTTTACGATTTATGCTTTTAACAGGTAGAGCAACTTCACGCTGCTCTGCTAGCTAATACCAGGCGTAATTTATCTTGGAGCAGGCGGTAGTTGGGTTGCCTAACTCATGGACTTTGTACCTCAAGAATTTCTGTGGCCCGCTGTACATACTTGTTTAATATACACTATTATAACACACAAATATACGTCGTTTAATTAAGCAGAAGTTATTGCCTGACAATTGTTTTGAACTTGTTTTCGGACATTACTAAATAAAAAAAAATCCAGTTTTGTATTTAGAAGTTCTCTTCACAATATTTATAAAAGTCATAAAATGTATAATTAAAAAGTAAAATGGCTAAGTATGAATATTATATTAGTATCCTTGTAAAATTTGAATTTTAGAATTACTTAATACTCTTCGTTGTTGATATAATGTTGTTAATAAAATATGAGTTCTCCTACATGAATATTAGATTTTTAAATTACTGGATGGTAGATTTTTGTATGTATGCGGTGATTGATTTAGATTACTTCTTTTCATTGTTTGGTATTATTTTCATATTCTTTGATTTGTTTTACTTTTTACTATGCATATAATTATTATTATTGTGTGTCATTTAACATGTACATTATTTTATTGTATTGCCTATTAATGTATATCTAATTTGTGTAAACAGTATTTGTAAGCCTTCTTTAATTGAAGTTTTTTTTACTCTGTTGAAGGCAAAAATAAATAAATACATCTACTGCAATCATTTTTTTATATGAAGCACACATGGACAGTCAATTTTACCGTTTATTAATTTATGTAAGATCAATAAATCAAAAACCCATGTCCTTTTTTCTAATGTTTCAAAACTAAAATTCATTACTAAGTCTTCATAGGGGGCATACTTTGCGTACAAACAGGTTTTCTTGTATGCAAGCAATTTTAACATTTTAAACTGTATATTTTCTATTGCATCAGAATATTTAGTGACATTTGGTTTCCAAACAGTAAAATAGTATTCTAATTTTGACCCCACATACGAAATATATAACCTTATAAATGTTGACTCTTTGTAGAAATCCTATTCTATCCTATAAATTAAACTTAGGTTTCTATATCCACTACTCGTTATTGCGTCAACGTGTTGAGTAAAAATTAGTTTGCTACAAAATATAACTCCTAGATCTTTGATAGTATTTGGGGTAGACAAGGAAGTGCCACTTATTGTATGGGTAAAGTTAAAAATACAAATTTACATTTGGATATATTCAGGACTAATTTGAACTCTCTGTAGAGTCTGCTGAAGTTTTACGCAGTCATCAATTGAACTTACTTTTGAGTATAATATGAGATCGGCGGCAAAAAGAAGAACTTGAGAAGTTTTAATATACAAAGGAATATCATTAAAAACAATAAGAAACAACAGGGGACCTAGATTAGATCCTTGAGGAATTCCCGATAGAGTATTTAACTTGAAAATTACCGGTAATGTAAAACATCGTATAGGATTATTGAACTGAAACTCTCTCCAGGCCTCTGTGAGAAGTTTTTTTTTTTTAACTTCGAATTTAATACTTGCATCGTTTATTTGTATATTCTATTCTATTACTATGTTAATGTGTATGAAGTTCAAAACAAATTAGAATAGCACTCAATTTCAATAACTCAAAAACCATGTTTTCATCAACTTTTATGTTTTAACTACAAAAACCATTCACTCTTAAAAAATTGGCACAATACCAACTTCTTTTATCTTATATTATTATCTTACATTCCATATTTAATCTAGGAGTACGGAATAAACTCTGGTAGAGGTACCTGGGAATTCGCGTACATCGTTTGTGATAAAATAGCAGTAAAATAAAAATAGGGACATAATTGTGGATCACCTCAAGGTCTGTATGTATGTGTGTGTGTTCCACAATAGCTCAGAAACATATGAAGTTATTTCAACGAAAGTAGGTACACATATGATTTACAATCTGAGAAAAGTTGCTATGGTGTAAGATATCCCTAGCTTTATTTGCAGTAGAGGTAACGTAAAAATAATCAAAAACGACAGATATTAATGTCGAGTAAATGGCTTTGGGGGCCACTGATATGAATATAGACACTCCGGACGCCGTTAAATCTAAATTCAGCCCCCAGTGTGGGTAAAAGTATCCCACCCCTAGCACTTCAGGGTGGGGTTGGAATGGGCTAATTTGTAAAAGTAATTGAAAATGACCCTTATAAGTGTCGAATCCATAGTTTTTGGATCGAGAAAACGGCTGACCCATTTCAGATAACTTATGGAACATAGTATCTACGCCAAAGTGTGTTTTTATCACGTCACTTAGATTAAAGTTGGTTCCTTATGAGGGTAGAGGGTTTCAAAATTTATTCCAACAGTATTGTATCTTAGTGATTATTATTATTAAACTTTGATTGAATACATATCCTAAGAGGGAAGGGGATTCACATATTTTCCATGCACATATTATTCCCGTGCGCAAAACATGCACTTCAGCTAGTGTATATAAGCTTGATTAATTGGTTTATTGACTTAAGAGAAAAAGAAGAAAAATTATCTACATTGGATACTTGCACTTACGATACTAATGGAAAAAATATATCATATGTTCCAAAAATAGCTCTCACGGACTACAAAGCACTATTTTACAAGTGAAAATAAAGCGAAAAATACATATAATTTTATACTTTTCTTGTCCTCCTCTGGATACACGAATTGCACTATGTGGTAACGTCACAGATAAAGAACCACATAGACGATATAGGACCAATTCGTCAAATAGTTACACCGATGGCTTCCAGATGGCAGTTAAAGTTGATAGACGTTGACACTAGCACTACTTATTTGCACAGCAATCGATGTAAGCACTTGATGGAGCAAGTTAATTCCAAGCTAATGGTTTCAAGTTAATTTACAACGTTGCCACATAGTGAAATTTTTATTCCCCATTACCGCTGAAGGAGGTCTCGGAAGGTATACCATCACATAGCAATTTTGCTTTATTTTGACCTGAAAAATAGCGTTCCGTTGTCCTTGGGCGCCATTTTTAGAACACCCGATATATAATTATCATGTAATAGAATCACGGTTAATATGAAATTATTACATTTTAAATATCATTAGAAATAACACTGTGAAATAAGGAAAATTAATGTAATATAACAAAAAAGACAATATACTATATGCTGTATGGCGTTTCCCCTTCTCTTCTGAACTCCAAAAGACAAATTACCCCGGCGCGGCGTTGCGGGACACTATACTCTTCTAACAAGTATTATAGCAGTAATATAATTGAATATCTATAAGTGTTTTGAAAGTAAAGAAAAGGAAAGGTCTTAAAAGAGAAATTGAAAACGGTAAGGAAATCTTTAAGAGAGAAAGAGATCAAAATGAAGAAGGGTACAAATAGTAGATTGTGTATTCTAGAAGCGATTGTCTTCAGAATTCCAGAAAATACGTTCTGTCGATTTAAAACGCTATTATTTATTAAAGTTAAAGAAAAAATGAAAAAAGCGCATATAAGCAAATCTGTGTGTGTGTGTGTGTGTGTGTGAGAGAGAGAGAGAGAGAATGATAGCCATGCTGTCTTTTTTACCTTAATTTATAAAATTTATATTTAGTTTTTGGTAATATTTTTTTGTTTTAATTTAAGCACCAGTACTGTCAGTTACATTTACCCATTTTAAAGTTATTCTTTTTGTATATTATTATGGAACTGCAAGTACTTTTGCTTTAATCGTATAAGAGCACACAAGAAAAAGACCGTTTTAAATGATTCTTTTCACAAATTACATTTTAAGCAGTTAATGACATTTTATTTGAGATGTCATATCATTACCATGGTATCCATCACTGAGGTGCTGAGTTCGAAACACTGAATAAAAATAAGATTTTGTAAGTTTTTGTTTGGCATATAGATGTGAAGCACCTAATAATTATACGTAGTATCACTTGTAAAAATATGACTTTGTATTGAGTTGGCAACACTGTTCAATTGTATATACTGCAGATTGCGTCAAATGATTTCCCTTTGTTGATATATGCTTCGTACAAAATTTCATCGTTCCAATCCAAAATTTCAGAGTTTCTTATGTATGGGTTTAATTAGACGGTTCGGTTGTCTCAAAATTCACCACGTATACACTGTCAAGGGCGCCGATTTCTCTATCTCTGGGGTGAGGGCATTCAGATACAGAAGGCATATATGAGGATTGTGAGACAATTTGAATTCAAATTATGCCAAATATTGTATATTCATAAATATAATGCAGGGGCCCACTCGAGCTTTGGGGGCCCGTCTCCCCTCCCCAGGATCAGCGCTCTTGACTGATGTTCAAACTTAAAAACAAAACGAAGTTTCGCATACTGTGTCACTCTCAAGTGGCATAGATCGATGAAACTTGAACTATACGTAGAAAGTAAATTATAGTATAATATAGGAAACAATAGGAAGTATCACGTGATTAGAAGAACAAAAATGGCACTTTTATATATAGACAATAGATTACAGTGAAAGCACTGTGACTCACGAATTCCACCCAATCCCCCTTGAGATTTGCAGAAGGAGTAAAACGGTCTTTGGAAGGGAATTTGTACTAATATGCTGTTCACAAGGCTAGTAATGAGATTATGTGATAAGGTGTTCCATTATTCCATCAATTGCTGCATGATATTTGGTGCATCGGGACAAGCAGTAACATGTCCCGCGATAGCATTTCACATGTGCTTGATAGGATTTAAGTTGGAGGAGCGACAAAGCCAATCCATTCCCTGAATATATTCTCGTTCCAGGAGCTCCGCAATCTGCATTGTTCGATGTAGTTGTGCAATTATCATCCACAAAGATGAACTTGCGGCAAACTCCTCCTCTGAAAAGATGCACGTAAGGAAGGAATATATTGTGATAATAACGTTGACAGGTGAGTGTACAGTGTTCAAAACTCTGGAGGTCAGTATCTTCACAAAAGAACAATTGGAACAACAAGACAATAATGTTTGACAATGTTCCTGAGTTTGTAGCGACAAAATCAAAATGTAAGTAGGCTACCTTACTTCAAAATCAAAATAAAAGTGGGCTCCTATTTTCGTATATTGTCAAAAAGCAATTTACATCTTCGTAGTTCAGCGGTAAGGGGCAGTTCAGAGGTAAGGGCAAGTTCAAAGGAGAGGAACAGCTCCTAGAAAGTATTCCTGGAAGAAACATTGGATTTCACCTAATTAATAAATTTAGTATAATGTCCAAGCGCAATTGCCTGTATCATTAGTCAACGCGCACATCTCCATTTGTCCACTTTTGTTCAGGTTTGTCGCTTCTGTGTACAGAACTATCATCTTCCACGAAATTACATGTTACAAGAAGGGAATCTTTCCGTACAGCTTACTTTTGCCCAAAATGTATTCACGCAATTTGTGAGAATTCCTGTTGTCATGTAGAGAATCTCTCGTACATTCATTCATCATATAAATATTATGTTTCTTTACATGCTGCCTAACATTGCTGTCCTATGTACAATCGTTTTAAACGTAATATGAATCAAAGTTCTTTTTTCGATTTTCACACACTCTTTAACTTGGACAGGAAGCTGTCACCACTAGCCTAGAAGATATAACTGTGATATGTCTAAGACTTAGTTTCATTAAAATTCTTTCTTCGAGAGTTTGTTCTGTACTCAGACAAAATAAATCAATCACACATGTGTTTCTCTATTTCTTTTGAACTTTGAGTGTTGTTCTAAATTGAACGATGTATTATTACTTTTGATTGTTGAAATCTTGAACTTGATTATTCCTAATTTTTCTCATTCAAATTTTAATAAAGTATTCGAAGGAATAGTCCAATTTCTTCGGGGGTCACCCAAGCACCGCCTCAGCACTACATTCAGTTACACATTAATGATTTCTATCACTAAAAATAATAGACATTCCCTTTTATTTGACTTCAATCCGACATTTTGTTCTCGAATTCCGGCTGTTATTGCATTTTTCCGACAAATTTTTGGCTGTCTGTAGCGCCTAAAAGAAGCATTTCTATACCCATGTTGGTCTATACTTCTAATCTTCTCTCGGTGTCAGAATCACTTTCCTACGTTTGTTACATAGAGGATTGAAAACAAGTAGAGGGAATAAAACGCTACAGCTAATGTAGATCCCAGCACATAACTCCTACGTTAACATAAAAAGTTAGCAGCAGGGATGTAATGGGGCGTATACGAAAGTGTACGGCGTATCTTCACATAATGTCTTTTATAGTCCAGCATAATTTCCCTTATATTTACGAAAGAAAGAGCATACATAAACTACAGTATATTTTCGAAAACGGTAGAACGTATATCTACCAAAAATGTTAGCATTATATCGCTGGTTAGAAGACCTTGTATACGTGGAGTCTTCTCAATTTGCGGCAAGTAAGCTGTCAATTTCAAGTAACAGCTAGGATTATACAGGGTATTAATCCTTACATGAAAACATCATACTGACACACAATCATAGTCATACGTCTTAATAAAGAATAGAGAAATATTATTGATAAATACAGAAAAATGTATGTGAATTAATGTATTCAATGGTTGCTTGCTCCTTGTTGTTTCTTTCTAGTACAATGTTATGTTTTCCCATTGGTCAGTTCAGATAGATTTTCACGCTCCTGATTGGCTGTTTGAACGGGCCAATGAGAGAGCAGATAGAGAGATCAATTGTGTATATATACTTGAGTAGTTTTCTGTATCACTCAATGTACGTCTGATGAGGATCTTGGCTAGAAGATCGAAACGTCACGTCTAAATGTGTTTTTATATTAAATAAGTGCAGTCTTGTTCAGCGTGTGCTTATTTTAATGAAAACATCATGAAAAACAAGCAACAATGTCACGTCTACACAACCTTAAGAAGTTTGGTTTGCATAACATGACATTTTCTCAGTTAATATTGAAACTGGAAGAGGCTGTAGATTTCTATCACTTCCGATTTTAATAGAGACAACGGATATAGAGTATATTCTTGGGACGCTTAATTGATTGCCTAAAACCGTTTATTTGCTACCTATAGCGATCAACATTAAAACCACAAGTGATTTATTTCTGGTACTTTCTTTATGAATAGAGTGTTAAGAGAAAAGATAGCTTTTCGCTATTTGTTATCGTTTATGCTCTATGTCGATCAATCGCCAAGTGAACTTTGTGGTGGACAAACACCGTATGCGTGGGTTTTTCTCGGGGCAAACCCGTTTCCTCCAGCTTCCTTTATTCCACCATTTCATTCATTTCTCATCATCACTGTCTCCTTTAGCCTAGTGGGCATAACTGTGGGACGTAAAACTCAAAAATTCCATTTTCTATGTAGATCAATTGTGGAAGAGAAATTTGTAGTGGATTTCTATCATTTCCGGTTTTAGTAAAGGCTTCGGAATAAAGATGGGCTTGTGTATAGCCCGCTCCCCCCAGTTCTTTGTCACCGGAACTGGAAGAGTCATTACTACTACTAGTGCTACTACTACTACTACTACTACTACTTATGTCGAGAACAGAACCCAACCAACCCCTGCGGGGCTTCTAACCCGTTCCTACTACTACTACTGCTACTACTATTGCTACTAACTACCACTACTACTACTACTATTGCTACTACTACTACTACTATACTACTACCGCTACTACTACTACTTATACTAAAGTTTCCTTACCACAAGATTTAGATCTTAAATCTTTATAACATACGATTCCGATTCATTATGAACTGGTATGAATCGTTAGAATCACTATGATTCGTTAAAAATCACCGGGGGGAGCGGGCTATACTCAATCCTAAAGATGAAAAGTATTCTTGGGACGTTTAATCGTTTTGCAGAAAACTGTTTCTCGATTTTTATTAACTTCCTACTCTACAGTAATCAACATATAAACCGGAAATGGTTTATTTTTACCACTTCCTGTTTGAATATCACCGAACTTGATTCCTAACTTTTGATCTTATACATCTTAGCCGAAACTGATTGATTATCCAATAAGTAATTCTTAAGATTTCTTGTTGCCCGACAAACACTTGGACAGATGCGGAAATGCAAGAGTTTTGGTTGGTAAACCGAACTGCTTAATTATAAATCTAAATGTATAACAGATATTTTCGTTATATTTGTTTTTATAATCCTGATTCTAACATTATACTATCTTATTGAGCTACACAATGAGTAAACTAAATTGACATAATACAAAATGTCGTTTATTTGTATACCTTTCTTTCATAAACGTTATGATTCTTAAAAGGTAGTTGACATTATGTCTAACCTGGCTTCTGTTACCATAGTAATATATAAATATGTCGTCTTGGTGATAACAACAAAAACATTCATTGATTTAATCAAGGATGTTATAAATAGAGGATCTGCCCATATGTATCTTCATCCTATTAAATCGATGAAGCAAAAAACAACCGAGCATCGGCACGTCTGATTGGCTACTCTCGTTTCCGACATCGTCTGATTGGCTACTTTCGTTTCCGCCATGTTTGTTGGCTCAAAACATTGCGATCCTATTGGGCGGAGTGGGCAGAGTAGGGGTGGCGAAACTGTGACGTATGGCTTCAAGATTTTATTGTAAGGGCAGATCCTATATATATAAGATCCTTGGATTTAATACATTGACTTATAATATATATTTTCTTTTTCTTCTTCTTCTTAACCTAGCTGGCTAGTGCATATTTTATAGACAAGATCACACATTTTGCCCAAAGAATACAAGAATACAATTAAAAATACAACATATCGTTGTAAATGCACGCACAAATTCATCATTTCGGAGAAACAGCACTCCGAAAATTAGTTGGAACGATATAGAATGTGTCATAGAAGGTCAGATGAAAGTCGAATAAAATAACATTGTAATTATTACATTGAATTCTAGATTACATTATTGTATCAGTGGGTATGGAAGGTAGGCTAGTACCCGGTCTATCATTTTTTGTTTTTGTTTCTAGAAGACCTCAAATGGATTTCCTTCTAGGTTAACCCTATCACTGTCAGTTTCACATCCATTGGAATCTAAGGTCAAAATATCACTAAGTCCCTTCATCCAACCTTAATGAAACATTTCATTCAGGATTTATGACTATTTTACCGTTCCTACCCATTCTCAACGGGCTATAACTCCGAATTAATATATTTGTGCATCCATGTTGGTCTATATTTTTATTTCATCCTTTCGTCTAACAGTAAGAATTCATTTCCCAAAGTTTCTTCGTGCTGTGCATCAACACTCTGTACAGTAAATATTGATAAAAGGTGAAGTTCCTTGATGTGTAATTCCCCCATTCATCAGTTTTTATTCCAAATACTTCCCTCAAGAGGTTTCGTTTTCACGAAACCTCAGTTTATGTTCATTTTTCCATTAGGAGTAACCAGAGATCGAATGGGTCAGTGGATCGTGGGTCAAGATTTGTTGAGTTGAGTTGATTTTAGTTTAGCGTCCCGTTCAGCAGCGAGGCTATATGAGACGTGGACCTACTGATTAACGTGGAATCCGAACCACATGAGCTCCCGCCGGGAATCGAACCCGGGTCTCCCACGCCATAGGCGCGTACGCTAACCGCTTAGCCACGAGGGAGCTCAGGTCAAGATTTGTGAATGGGTCAGTCAGTCGTGGGCCAATCGGAAGTAACCCACTGCGATCCACATCCCACCGTGACCCTCTCTGACCCACCGATCCACTATATTCAGTGGATTGTACACAGTATTTTCTGAACACTGGTGAATTTTCTACAGTTTACTTTCAAGGCCTCCATTTTTTCTTCCTTTCCATTTGTTTCTATTTATTTATCTGAGATGAGTATATCTAAGTGAGAAAAAAATTGAGGCACTTTTGAATATTGATATTTGTAATTGTAATAATAGCAATGGAACTTACTACGTATCTTTCCAGACACAGCCTGAGTGTTTGTAGAGGAGTTGACTACTGGGAAAAATATATTTTTGACTCTAGTATGTGAATATTATTATATATAAAAAATGAATTTAACTATGCGTGTGTGACCATCACGCCATGTGGTAAAGCCAAATGAATGACTTATGGTATATAGTTAGGCTCCAACCCAAACAAGGATGTTATCGCATTGCTTTCATTATAATACATATCTAAAGGGGGTAAATATGGGTCCGAATTTTGCGAAAAATTTAGTAGCTCACAAGCCGTTCAACTAAAGGAGCTGAAATTCAGTATATTTCACAGCCTTGTTTTATTACAAGTGTAAGCCCTTTAGTCAGTGGAGAGGAGGGTGTGTATTAGTGGGTCAGAATTGATGACGATGGGTTTTTGTGGGTCGTGAATCAAAGTGGGTTGTGGACCAATGTGGGTCTTAAATCAGAGTACCGGTATGTCATGGTGGGTCGTGGATCACAGTGGGTGGTGGATGAATGGGCCATGGGTCAAGTTTTCATTGACCCATACCATCTCTGGGAGCAAGTACCAATTCTATGTGGTTGGCATAGTATTATCAGTAGTTTCTTTTCATTAACCTATTTTAAATTTTTTCGCTACCTTCGTTCTTAAAATATTCGTAATTATTTCGCCTTACTACCGTCGATTACAATCAGGGGCGGATCTAGGACCGACTTCTGGGGGGCGTTGGGTTATCATACTGGTACTTAGAACTACTTTTAACAGTTTCAAACTCTGGATGGGTTTTATTTATATATATGAAATAAAAAAGTTTCCTCATCTCGGGCAGGGGGAGATCGCCCCTGGATCCGCCACTGATTACAATATGCCCTTGCTGCTTGACCTCTTTCCTTTCCCTACTTCATATTTAATTTAGTTTATTCCTGGAGTTAGGAATCTGCATTTTGCTAAATTATTAAACATTTCAAATAATAATAATAATAATAATAATAATAGTAATAATAATAATAATTATTATTATTACTTGATACAAATTTGTATTCGAAAACAGTTACTGATATAATCATCCGTAGCCAATCTTACTGTACGTCTGTGTTACAGCATGTGGTGTATTAAACTATTTTACCAAACCATAGTATGTTGTCGGAACAAGAACACGATTATTAACTTCAATACGTTGGTGGCTTGTATCGTGCATGCAACGTTACATAATGCATAATAAAGCTAGAGCTAAAAGCGGTGACGGTCTCTTCTGCTCTTACTCAGATTTCAGTGCAAAAGCCTCACTGCTAATTAATGCAGTGAGTGTCCCCATCTAGCGACATGTTTGTGAAACAACTTGCTCCCTATTAAACGGAACTTTCATTATATGAATGAAACCATGTGTGGGTTATTTTTTTAAGCCATCTTGTAACGAAATAAACGGTGCGCATCTGTGTACACAGCAGTACAATGCAGAAGTCCAGTACACAATTATGACAGTAAAAAATTCCAACATATTCTCATTCTTAGTTGCCGTTGATTTCACACTTGTTAAAAAGAGTTTAATAAACCTTTCTTTAACAATTCAATAAAAAAGTTTGTATGCTAGAAACCCACTTTACATTCTTCACAGACGAGGAACGCGGGTGGACGCCGTTACCCCACTTCCAAAAACTATCTATGACGTCCCCCCGTTTTCTTAAAAATTACAATGGGAAAAGATAGGCACGAGGGACGGGGTGAGGCCATCTGTCCCCTTCTTTTCCAGATCCACTTTTACCTCTCTATATATAAGTATTTTGTTAGAAAACACAGTCCTCTTAAATATATTTTATTATCCGGCAACTTACGAAGAAAGAAACGTCTAAATAATACAATTCGATATGATCCTGTTCTTACATTAAATACGTAGACGTATCATTTAAATATTACCTAAGTAGAAATCATAAATATACGAGCAATTATGACTGGAATTACCGAAAAAAACTGTAGATATATACTTTGTGTTTGTGTGTGTGTGTGTTAAGAATACTTTGGAGGCTTTTCTATTGTAATATAGGTGTGACAATTATTATCATGTGACAGTAATCTCAATAATAACACTCCACTACCTGCAACATATTTTGATAGTTGGTACTTATGGGATTTATCCAGGTTCATTTCGTTCCTATTATTCTTCTCCGCGAGTGATATTTTCTGGGAACAGGACGATTTTGCAAAAAATCAAAGAAGTGGCGCTTGCATTTCGTGGAAAGTGTTCTGTAGAATATCTCAATTGATTGGGGGAGACGCATTTTGTGTCAAGTGGACAATTAGGAACGGCTCATCAACCACAAGTGTGATTATAAGAATTATAAGGATAACAAGACTTTTTACACATCTACTAGCTCGAACTATCAGATGTCAGGAACCGTTAGATCTCAAAAGCTGCACTATATACAGCAGATTGTTCATTGTATATCCGACCAGTTTCGATTCGGTGCTGTCACCTGGTGTATCATGCTGGAACTATGATTTTGCTGAAGGGAGCAGTGATGTGTCTGATCTTGTAGGTGCATGGTGCATGGGTTATCAAATGGCACTGAAAATCAACCGGTATTGGAAGAGTTACGTAATGGCCCTTTTCGATGCTAAGTTATCGTACTGGAAGTATGGTTTTGCTGGCGGGAGCAGTGATGTGTCTGACCTTCTAAGTGCATGGTGCATAAGTTATCAAATAGCACTGAAAATCAACCGGTATTGAAAGAGTTACGTAATGGCCTTTTTCCATGCTAAGTTATCGTACGTACGCATTGTGAGATAGTATCGGTAAAATTTATTAACACTCGGGGTGACTACTGCGAAAGCTATTCTGGCCCGTTACACATAACAGGCTTCCCTTGAGAAATATTCACCCATGAAAACCATCGTAGGAGAAGAGCTGCAGGCAAAGTGATACCCGTAGTGCTAGCTGATATCCGCCGATTGGCATGCCAAGAAATTCCCCCGACGCAACGTGATATGGGCCACAGATTTCACCTCACACCATCAACTATGAACAAAGCAATTTGCAAGCGCCACAGGTTGCAGTATGTACGGAATGCCCGTGCACACCATCTGCTACCACTTTACATTACCAAACGTAAGACGAACTCCCGGAAACTGTATGAAAAGCGCCTGGAGGATTCCAAATGGAAGAAACTTGTCACAATAGATGAAGCATATGTCCCTCTCACTGCTGGTGGTCACATTCGAGCGATCACACAACATGACATTGACAGCAAGGGATGTAGCAATTTTGTTCGTCAGCAGGGAAAGTTTGCGATCTGCCTTAGAAGTTATTTACCTATTACCCTATCTATATCGTACCGAGATCAATCAGGAATGGTAGAATGAAGGAAGTGGAAGAAAACGAGAGATGTTTAAGGAAATCCACGCATATGTTGTTTGCCCACCCCAATGCTCGTTTGGCACGGGCTATGATCGAACCAGTGATCACATGTACCAAAAGTGACTACTCATGTATTTAGTTTTGTAGATGGTGATGAACAATTAATTTTAACTGAGCAGTGGTGGCTTAGTGGTAAAGCGCTCACATCTGGCGCATGAGGTCCGTGGTTCAATACTAGCTTGTGCCAAAGAAGGTCCTGACAAAAGTTATGTACGTGGGTTTTCTCGCAGTTCCTCTGTTTCCCCCACTTTCTTTATTCAACCACTTCATTTATCACCGTCTTCCTTAGCCTAGGTTAATAATTGAGGAACGCTAAACTTAAGAAAAACTTAGCTTAGCTGTGTAACGTGCTTACTACCCAGAAATTGGACTTCGGCATCCTCACTGGGAAAATAAGTGTACAACCCCTTTATATTATAATTAATGCAGGTTTTATAAGCTGTTGGAAAAATATCAATAGTGATATATTCGAAACGGGCTCAAACCAATTGCTTGATTCATACAAGACTTCGAAATTTCTAGAATTTATACGAGGTTTACATAAAGGATAAATGATAAAGCTATAATTCTCAAAATTGAATAACACGATATATATCATTTTTTTTGAAACTGGATAATTCAAACAAGTCCATAAAAAATAGTGAAAAATTAACTAGACCCTTACGAACTACCTTAAGAGCTTTAGACTACAATTATCGGTAAATATTCAAATGGCCCTAAAGAGAAATACCAATATCAATAGCAATCTTACTGAATATTAAGAATAGTGAAATGCCCTTTACATATAAAAAAACAGTCATATAAAGGTAAACAAGAAAGTACTGTAGCTTTTTCACCCACCACCTTCGAACATCGACATGTCATCTAAGACGTACCTGGAAAATTAAAAATAGTCCCCATCAGCATCGACGACCTTCTGCCAACGTTCTGGAAGAGAATGGATTTCATCGCGGTAGAACTTGGTGGACCGTGAAGCGAAGAAGGTGTCAAGTGCATTTTGCACCTTTACTAGGGATTTGAACTAGCGTCCTCTAGGTGATTTCCAAGGAATGGAACAGTGATCATAATCGGACAGTGCAATGTCCAGATAGTATGGCGCATGCAATAGTATTTCCCATCCAAGGTGTAGAATAGTGTCTTGCCTCATCCTAACCACGTGGGGCTTAGGGCTTACCGTCGTCCTGTAACAGGAGGATCCCTTTGCGATTCAGAAATGCTGGCACCAGAGTTTTGAGTTTTTCTTGAATACGGTTCAACTGCTGACAGTACAGAGTTGCATTGATGGTCTGACCAGCTAATAGCAGTTCCCAATTCACGATGTCGCGAGCAGTCCATCAAACACAGAGAAGGACCTTCTGGTGCAGTGCTGGCTTCGGCAGTTTTGGAACCGGTTTATGCAACCAGTGATGACGGCGCCGTGGAGCTTCGTACAGGATCCACTTCTCATCATATGTCTATACCCAGTCCAGAAATGGCTCCTTCCTCAGACGAGACAGCAAAGAAACACAGGTGTCTGCTCGCGTTGCCTTCTGGCCCGGAGTCAAATCATTGACCCAACTTGTAGTGCTTCCAAAGTTGGAGGTGCTGCCGAATGGTTTCTTCACTCAGACTAAATTGTAATCCCAGTTTCTCACATGTCTGGCCTCTGTCCACCTCAATTGATGCCTGAAGACCTTCACTTTGTACATGTGTTGGTCTCCCGGCACGTGGCGCATATTCGAGTGTTTTGTCACCGTCCTTAAACTTGTTAAACCATCGCTGCACTGTCCGCGAAGTCACGAAACCCTCACCAAAGGTACAATGTTGTGGATACTCATGATATGTTGTCTTGAAAGGCTGAATCCTTTGCAAAAAACCGCTTCTCGCTATCTGTTACCGTTTTCGTTCTGTGGTCACTGGCGCGAATCCAGGGGGATAATGGGGACATGTCCTCCCAAATCTTGGAACTGGGGAGACTGTTCCTCGCAATAATCAGATTTGAAATGTGTTTTTTGGGGAAAAATGCGATGATTTGTGTCTGACTGCCACAAAGGAAAGTGAGATGAAAGTGATGTTCCCCAGAATAAGTCTTAAATTTGCCCGCCTCTCAACGTTGAAGACACGGGGATGCGATGGCTCAGTGATAAAGCGTTCACCTCTGGTGCTTGGGGTCCGATTCGATACCAGCTCACGCCGTGTGGGCTTTGTGATGGACAAACACCGTGCTCGTGGGTTTTCTCGGGGTTTTCCCGTTTCCTCCCACTTTCTTCATTCCACCATTTCATTTATTTCTCAGCATCACCGTCCCCTTTAGCCTAACCGGCATAATCGTGGAACGTAGAACTCAAAGGTTTCATTTTATTTTCCAATGTTGAAGACAACTCTACTCCCCTGATACTCCACAGCATTGTTTTTCAACTTCATAAATATTTTGAACATCGTTATACATATAAAACGAATTGTCTTACCCTCCCTTCCCCCAATGTTGAAGATAGATTTGCGTGGCTGTCAGTGGTGATAAACTTTGAAACCTTTAGATGGTTAATAGGTGAGATGGAACTTATCCCGGGACGCTGAATCGATTGCAAAGAGCATCGCGATATATCTTACCGTTTTTTGCTCTGATACCTGTCGACAGACAAAACCGTTCTATAATACTTCCGACACTTATGCATAACATAGTTTGGTAGTCAAAAATTTTAAATGTTAAATTAGCTCAAATGCGCTATTGTCTGGATTTTGACCGGAATTTGATTTTTACTTTTTCTCCTGAGCTTTTCAAATGAAACAATCATTATTCAAGTGTTTTACTGGAACTGTTTTTCCCGTTTTCTTGTTATTGATAAAAGGTAAATTGTAATAATTGAAATCGCATCATTGCGTCTTTTGACTTTTTATCTTCTCCAACTGAATAAGATTTCTCAAATTTCAGTTTTAACAGGTGCTAGGTCACTGTACTGTAATGTCAAGTTATTTTCTGCTTGAGGTATTGTAGCTTAATGCCTTTTCCGCTACAATGTTACTGAGAACAGGAACCCCACTCTCGCTGTTCGATGAGTAGAACTGACGAGTTTCAAATCACGCATATTTTGGGCCAACGTGGCTCACTGGAGAACCACTAATTCTGGTGGGCGGTTTCTCTGGTTCGATACTATCCCCACCAAATGGTGGTGTTTCTTCGCAATAACTTTATTCCACTGTTGCTTTCATTTACCGCCGTATGAAATTGCCTCGAGAAATAACCATGAATCATTAAAATTAAGCTAATCCTTTTTCTTAAAGCTTGAATAGGAAAATAGTCGTAACAGCTGCAGTTGTTCGTTTTGATTGAAGAGAAAAATGCAGTCTGATTTACCGTCCCATGATTATGCTCTTCAGATTAAGTAGATGGGCAAATAATGAAACTGAATAATTGTGAAAGAGTTATTGGGTTGAAAATGTGGAAGAAAAGAGGACGACTTCGAACAATGTCAGAATTCTTTATTTTGAATTTTGGCCAACTTCTCGACTGAAATACGCCCACTATCTCATGGTTAGATATTGTTTTCACAAATGTTGTGCATATAGTGTTGATATTTCGTTGTATAATGCTTGAATATTCAGCAACAAAAGTAAAAGTTGACGAAATGGTAGCCGAACCGCACACAAAAGTAAATTAGGCCAAATGATTCTAACCCAACCTTGGTCCAACGATTGAAAACAGTTGGAAAAGGGATGGTTCTAAAATGGGCGAGAAAATGGACATCGTCAACGTTGTCCAACAGTTGGAAAATGGTTAATGTCTCAAAAAAAAAAAAAAAAATCAACTTTGGGTCATGACTTGTGTGCTACTTGGATAACAATGTCCCAAACCATCCGCGTGTTACGTGACAGTTAATGCCACATACCGCTCATTCTCCATTGCATTCTCCTGATGTCAGTCTCTCAAACTACCAGTTCTTCCGCCATCTCAATCATTTCTTAGGAGAGAGAAAATTTCCTGATTATTGGAAGGTGCAACGTACGGTCGAGGACTTCTTTTGCTATGGGAATCCCATCGATAGCTGAGTAATGGCAAAGGTGTTTGGTTGCAGATGACAACTATTTTTGATTATCCAATACTGTAGTTTCACTTATTTGGTCTTTGGAAATGACGTATTCTGGGCTGAGATTAAATTCACAATAGGGTCAATCCATCTGAAGTGGTCCAAAAATGGTGAAAATGGTTGCTCGACCATCTCGGAAAATTATAAAAAATTGAGTGTGACGAACCTTGTGTATGAGAAGGTCAATAACATCATTCACATTTTCGTATGTGCAAGTGTTTCAAAATGGCGGGTATCTTTGTTGTCTGTGCAGTGCCAATTTTTGCATTTGCAAGTGTTTACGAAAATTACAGTTACTCAAGGCGCACGAATCAGTGTTGACAGGAGAGACTGAGGTACACGGAGAATATAAGCTTTTGCGTCAAAATAAATATGCAGAATTGCAAACCAATACATGAAATCACCAGAAAAACTACAGAAAATTACACTTTTGAAGGGGCTGTATTTTGGAATGGCATAAAGTTGGGGGGTCATAAGTTTTGTGCTGAACACTATTGCATGTAAAGAGTCTGCAAAAATATACACGACTATGATACTACCAGCACCGTAGATTTATGGGAGTCTGAGAATTGAAGTTCATGATTTTGATGCAATTTTTGGCGGGTAATATCTCAGGAGAGAACAGTGCTAAAAATTGCTGCTTATGCCAAAAAATAATTCTGTATGTGACTAAACTATTGCAAAAAAATCATGACTGATATTACATGAATGAAAAACTGAGGACATGGTAAAAATGCGAAGAAAGCACGTGCGTGACGATGGTCGTAGAGCGCAAAGATTTCAGTGTTTGGATTATGTTTCATGCTAGATCTCAAGATCTACGCAAGGTGCAGCAATTAGGCACGCTTTTGTTTGTGTTCAGTTGTGCAAAAGCTTGCGAGTGGTATTTGTTCCATCTTTCTAACTCCATTATCATTGCCACGTCTATATGGTAAAAGGGTTAGCTCCCCCTTGCACCCACGACATCCATCGTTGCACGATATATATAGTTAAGGCACTACGTTACTTCAAAAATTACCTTTATTTTAAATCCACGAATCTCAACAAGAACCACAAACTATAAAGATATATCCTTTCTCTTTTGTTTCCTTTTCTTTCTTATGTTTTTACTGTTTTCCGCAAAGAGGAACAAAAACACAATTGTATTCCCAAATGGCCACTTCTCGATTGACGATACAATGCGTTATCCCACGTAATACTCTTACAAACTCAACTGGTAAATGGTACGACACTTATTTTTATTTGCTCATATTTTTTCATCCTTCCTAAAAGATGTTCCACTGGGCCTCATATACGTTCAAACATACTATCTTTATCACCTTCCTTTATATTGCCTGTATTGAAACAACAACAAGAGTAAAAAGAGAGCGATTGGAGCTAAGGATGGCTTGTTTTAAATGGTCTACACGGTTTACTACTTAGACGATAGAGTTCTCTGATGGCGCTGTAAGTATGGTAATTCTGAGTGCACTGTTAAAAATGATTTATTCAAAAATGAATACATTTTACTACTCAAAAAAAATTGAGTAAATTAGTCTCAATTTTGAGGAGAAAATAACTCAAAAAATGAGAATGAGGAAATTTAGTTGCATATTTGAGTCAGAGACTGGTTCTCAAAAACGAGTAATAATGTAGTCTTAAAAAATATTGTTTTATGATATAAATATATCATTGAATATCGTGAGATATAAAAGACAGTTTGCAAATGCAAGACTATGGAAAACAAGTACGAACAAGCTAACATAAGAGCACAAAAGTCCTTTATAATCCTGAACTATATGTTCTCATTCTGGCTGATGGAGGAACTACTTAGCGGATAGATAAAGAGAAAGTTAGAAGGCAGGCAACATGGAGATCATTCAAAACAGTGTTGTTTATTTATTAACAATATGTTATAAGACAAGAAGATAGAGGATTTCGCAGGTAAGTAGCCTACTGCTAGCAACATGAATTTAGTTTTAAGTGTGAATGCAACATTGCTTGTGTGCGATAATCGATTGACGATTAATCACGACAATCCATTATTTTCCTTCGAAAATCATGAGTAATGCTTCTAGGTACTGGTTCCCAGATAGAATGCCCGGAAGCCTCACTCTATGCTTCTGGGCATTCTATATCTTAGACAAAGTTGTTGTGTTAATGATATGCGACTTTCCAATATATTCAGTAAATGGTTTACTTTTTTTTTTTTTTGGTGAATTGGGGCGTGCAGGTTTACTTTTGGCGCTGCACTCTAAATAACTGTTGGAAAAATACAATTCTTTTAACAATTTCCTTCTTATTGTCCCCTAAAAGATTTGTGGTGGGTGACATGAAAAAACTCACTTGCGGGAAGGTTCTAGATTACTGGTCCCCAGTGGCGTATTTACGATTTTGTTTCGAGAGGGGCTTTGCCTGGAAATGTGAAAATTCTGCAAGATATTTCATTTACTTTACTATACTAAGTAAGATTTCGGGGGGGGGCTTAAGCCCGGAAGCCACCCCCCTAAATACGCCACTGCTGGTCCCCCATGTAGGTTAGTAGCTGGGTTGGTTTCTTTCTCTACTAAAGTTTATACATTTAATGTACACAGTATTGCCGAGCGAGCGTTAGCGAGTGAAGGCGGGTTAGAGCCCCGCAGGGCACGTTTTCTGTCTTTATTATTGCTCAATGGGATGGGGGACCAGTAATCTAGAACCTTGCCCTCACTTGCAGGCCCGTATCCACGCGGGGGGGGGTCTAGGGGGGTCGGGCTCCTAAATTTTTACTGCCTGCCTAAAATGTTCACGGTAGACTTGCAAATGAACTATAATATGGTTGGATCCCCCCCCTTACATTTTTGGGCTGGCTATCGGCCTGCTCACTTGCACAGATAAAATTTCAAGGGACCACCAGAAGTATTAGTTGAAAAATTGCAATTCCTTTACGATTGCCATATAAATACGGATTCCGTATCTGTTGCATAAAAGCTACAATGTAATAAAAACATAGGCATTACTCGAGCAGACTGTTCTATCAAGTTTTGACACATTTCTTACATTCTCAGGTTGGGTTAAAGTTCTTTTTTTTTCTTTTTTTAGCAGCACTAAATAAGAAGCTCCAGTACTACATACAGATTAACTTCAGAAGAGCTCGATGTAAATACAGTATGGACGTATGGCATAAACACGAACGAACTTGTGCTAGGTGGCAATAAAAAAGCATGAATGCTATCTAACCGAGTCAGTGCAGGACGAACCTGGTGGCACTGTTCGTAGGGAGTATGTTTAGTACAAGGGGTCCAGAAGCACGTAAAAAACACAAAATTTACAGGAGAAATGAATGATGCAAGTACTGAGACGTAACATAACGTAACCAAATCTAACCTAACCAAACATAAACGAACGTAAGCTAACCTGTACTAACCTAAGCTAACGTAATATTGGTAGAAATAAGCGAAATTCTATCATTTTTTGGAAAATTATGCGTGACTCCTACACTAATATAACATAAACTAAACTAACCTAACGTAACCTAAACTATCCTAACCTAACTTAAACTAACCAACCCTACCTTAAACTAACCAAATGTCAACAGAAATTAGCAAAATAGAAACATTTTTTAGAGAAAAGAGCTGGACCCCTTCTGCTAAACATAGGCCGTTCGTAGGTTTCTTTAAGAATATTCCCTCGACTGACACAAACTTTTCACTTTGTCAAATTTTCCGTTGTTTGTTGAGTGTCCAATACTTATGACAGAAGTTATGTATATTAAGGGAACTACCACCAGTGGCGTCATTTAGGGGGCAGGGAGGGGTAATTGCACCCCCTGAGATTGAGATTTATATAGATTTTTTGAGTAGAATAGTAGTCAGTGAAAAACGCACAATTTTCTTATATCAAGGGGTCTTGCCCTCCCACAAGCAAAATGTGAAATGACGCATCTGCTACCAACCACATTTGTTTTATTCATTTACTTTTTCCTTCTATTTTTACTTTTTTTTTTTGCAAAAGTATACACACAGCCAACAAAATGAAATATAGTGAAATCTTTCAGTTTAACATCCCATGATTATGCCTTTAGGTTAAGGGAGACGATGATTAAAGCAAGTGAATGATAATGGAAGAATGAGAAAGTGGGAGGAAACGGGAGTACCTCGACAAAATCCACGAACACAATGTTGTTTATCACAAGCTTGCTTGGGTGAAAATCGTACCAAGGAAACCATGCACCTGAAGTAAGCGCTCCCCACGAGCCACCGTGCACCCCACTAGCTAACAATGGGTGCAAATTATGCTACTTGCAGCACACACAAACTATTGCAATTGTATTGGTTTATTTCTGAATAACAAAGAACAATTTAAGTAGTGATGTTCGTTAATCAGTCAACTAGAGAATTCCCCTGAATTTTTCACGTTTTATCGAAAAATTCCCTTTTTTCCTTTTTGCTAAATTTACCTATGAAATTTCCCTAGACTAGGGAACTTTCCCTCAAACTACGAACACTACGGTGGCTGTTTCAGCTTAATTACTTATTGTTTAACACGGGTGTTGGTTTTGTTACTCATTGGGAAGTGTGGGAGCCTGAAAAAATGAAGGTATGCGAGTTGCACAGAAGGTTAGTTTTTTCGAGTTTCATGTCAATTCCTTCATTGTACCTATTTTTGTATTATTATTCATACGTCTCATCCATCACTGTCTCCCTTTACCGTCTGGTTAGATTCTTTGGATTGGTGCAGTTCAACCTGGTTAATGTCTTGTCCGTACAATGCTGGGACTTTATACTGGTACATTTCAGTCAGGATATGAATCTGACAGTACAGTGCTTTTGAATCCGTCTTACCAAGGGCCGAGGTGGTGCATAGTGTTCTTCGTTCGATCCCAACTTCCGCCAAGTGAACTTTGTAGTAGACAAACACCGTGTGCGTGGGTTTTCTCGGAGTTCTCCCGTTTCCTCCCACTTCTTCATTCCCCCATTTCCTTTATTTCCAAATTAATATAAAACTAAATGTTATTAGGTAAAAATTTATCATACTAATTTCGGGAATATCTGACTTATTAGTTGTACGTACAACCAGTAACAGCACGATCTGCCTGGTTTTATCATAGTTTACTTTGCCTGAAGAAGAGTCTAATTGCTACTTCACATTATTCATGTATGCGCATTTCTAACATTGCAGTAAAACATTATGACAATGAACTACTTTGGAACTTCATGACTAGAAAAAGGTAAAATATATTATTTAATAGAATATATTTGTATAACAATTAAATCTTTATATTTCAGATGGATGCTGAATTTAAAAATTTGTTCGGCGCGACAGAGTCTGTTTTCAATGTCATCTGTTTGGCAGTGATAATTTTCTTTAAGGTTTCGCTAGAGAAAGTTCTTGGTGAGTAAGATCAAGTTTTCGTGTATATTTATCATATTTCAGGTTGCATGTATAAATATGTACACAAGAGTCTATGTGTCATCAACACAACCCTACTTCTGGCAAAGCACCCATTTGTTTTTTTTCTTTCTTTACATTATCTTTTTATAGTGTCTATTCACAAACATTGTTTTATTGTTATAATTCAATCGCAGCAAATAGTAGCTTTTATATGCTTTACTTTGAAAAGTAAAAATAAGTCAGTATTTTGAAACACGTAATACCTTTTAAATAAACGTACTACCATGAGCAAAATAAATGACGCGTCTCTTTATTTTGAAGTTTTTTGAAAATATCTCCGTTTTCTTTATATGTTCGAAATTTCGGAAGGTTTCCCCAGTAGGGCAGGTTAATAACAAACCCGTTTTTAATATTTGTGTTAGATATTAGCTTAAAGTAAAGAAATTAGAAGCAAAAAACATTAAATCGACAGAAATCTCGAGAATTACCAACTCTGCTAAAGTGGGAAATTTTCAAGAACGCGAGGGAATTCTGCAGTTCAACACGAAGCAGCGACATCTATGTCATTGAGAGAAGCGTACAAACGAAAATTTTAACGAAATATTTCTAGTATGTCTATTATATGCATTATCAGCGAACTCCAAATATATGAATCTATGCTAAGTATTAACGTATAGATAGTGCAAATAGTGGAAATTACCTATGGAAAAAGACGAATTGTTAGCCCAATCGTAATGAAAAATCGTCTTTACTGTAGAACAGGTTCAGCTTACGTAAGAGAGCAAATAGCTCAGTTAGGTAAAGCAACGAGTTTGTATACTGAAGGTAGACGGTTCGAATCCCGTGGAAGTACTGTTGTCATTTTTATCACTAAGGTTATTTTATTTATTTTTTATTTGGGAAAGAATCAAATTGTAACATATGTGTAAAACTCATGACGATACCAAAAAAAAAGAGAGAAAATATCGTCGCATTTGCATTAGTGTCTCTAATTTTTGTTTGCAAACAGATTCGTAATTATTTTCCCTGTGCTCACTGATGCATAACGAATGTTTTCCATTCGATTCCCGGCGGGAGTTCATGTGGTTCGGATTCCACGTTAATCAGTAGGTCCACGTCTCATATACCCTCGCTGCTGAACGGGACGTAAAACTCAAAATCAACTCAACGAATGTTTTCCAGTAAATGTTAATTCTAATTTGGTTCCACAATGTTTCTCACTAGATAGTCTTTTATCTACGTGTTTGGATATTTTGATAACAGATTTCCCTATTAAATGTTTAATTAAATTGAAATTGTTTTGAATTTACTACATAAGCAAAGTTGCCCGAAGGAGGGGAGCTCAAGTAATAGATATTCTACGTAAAAGCAACCTATTGTAGAATGATGATGCTTCTTACCTTCAGCACATAATCTTAACGTTAGAGAGTCAGAGAGAGAAAAATCCTGGTTTTTCCTCCTCTATGACCACCCATCTTAAACCTCTACATATCATTGTTCGTCTCACATAATTTCGGCTCTCCAAAGACATTCATATTTATTATTATTATTATTATTATTATTATTATTATTATTATTATTATTGAATATGCCACCCTTACATAATGTTGTAACTTTACACATCTTAGTTTAAAGTGCTTTCTTTAGTAATAATTTGAGCAACCACGTCACAAAATTTAAAATGTATGAGGGGGCACGACGTTTTATTTCCCCTCCTCTCTTTTCAGCACCCTCCAACAGAAGGTATATAATTTCTGAGAAGCAGGGCAGACAAAATGAATAAGAAATATATTTAGAGCATCCTTTCCTCCTTCGTGAATGTAATATCACGTAGCATTTTTTATTCTACTGAAGACAACCCTAGGCCGTTATGGTTAGGTAACAAAAGAAATACCTAATATATTTATAGCGCCCCTTAACTGTAATATTACCTCTTCTTTATTTGTTCGAGGCTTCCCTATACAACCAAGGGTGACAAAAAGAATAGGAAAAGTGTCTAAAGATTACAAAAGACTTTATATTTTGTCAGAAACAAGGCAGTATATACACAACATTGCTTTCGTTAACAAGTGTTTCACCCTTGAGTCGCTTATAAAATTATGCAGAATAACTTTTGCCGATCATTGTTCTACAGGGATTTGTCCAGGATGGTTTGGTGTCGAGCTAATAACGATAAGTATATTTATTTACATCACTGTTAAAGAAATAGCAAACTTTCTGAAAGAAACTTACTTAGGAAACAGATCTTCCTTCTACTTAGCCAGAGCCCACTCTGAAAAATTGCATCTGGCATTCTGAGTGAAAGTTCTATGGGACTATTAGAAAAATATATTCCCGTTTTCACGCTGATGGTAGAATTTCTTAAACAGTTATTGAATTACGTTCGAAGGGTAGGCGTAAATAGCGCCCCCGCAACAATGTGGGGTGGGGACCGCACAAGCTGCAAGGCCAAAAAATATACAGAAAGTACGCAGGGGCGGAGCAGGCCAAATTTTCACACGGGCAAAGTGACTTTTTGGCGCCCTTCCCCTAGTAGTAGCCTATATTTTACATTTTATCATAGTGTTTTTAATAGTTTAAACCAGGAGCGTCATTTCAGATTTTGCTTTGGGGAGGGGGGGGGGGGGCAAGACCTCTTGATATAAGTAAAATTTCGCGTTTTTCACTGATTTACTACTATTCTAATGATAAAATCTATATACATCTCAAACTCACGGGGGGCAAATGCCCCTCCCTGCCCTCCCTAAATGACGCCCCTGTTTTAAACCCATTTTCAAAAAGAAATCCATTACCTAGGAAAAGTTCCAAAGAATATGGCCCGCTATAAACAATACCAACTCCACCCCCCCTGGTCTAGTGGCTAGCACGCCTTCCTTCTGTGGTACCGGGTCCAATTCCCGGTGGATTACTGTTGAACGATAAAAGTGGTTCGGATTCCACTATAATTAGTATCCACATCTCCCTTGCCCATTAAGGCATAACCGTGGAACGCTAAACTCAAGCAAACAAACAAACAATACTTAATTCCCGGCACTCTTTATTCTACATGCCATCTCTCAATTTTTCGATACAGCCCCCTTAGTACTATGAAACTCTCTTCTTCCATAGTGAAATGGAAAAAGATCATATAATTGCCACTACTTTACAAGAATATAAACCAAAAACGTCAGTAGAAAGCACATTATATAATTTACTTTTTGAGGCTCGTTTTGGTGCCCCTCTTTCTCTGGCGCCCCGGGCAGTCGCCCGGCCCTTAGTCCGCCCTTGAAAGTACGGACGCATAACTAAGAACTGCGGAGGAGAGGTTAACCTTCATGTTATGCCACTGGTTTGACGTGTTTGAAATGTTCAGTAAGTGATCAGTTGGTGAAATAATTTCGACGGTTACTGATGTTTAAAGTTTAGCTAAGACAAAGCTACCTAATCAAATACATTTGATATCGCGATGTCACAATTTGATTTTTCCTCACATAAAAAAGATAAAAACAATAGTAATAAAAACCCTTACTCGTACTGGGCTCCTAACTAACTAACAACCTAATTCTTACAGACTAGTTGCTCTGACCAACTGAGTTTCGATTTCTTACGCGAAAGAAGTCTGTTATATTAAGAGGCATGCTTTTCATTATCAAAACTGTTCGAAGTAATACGAACATGGCTTAAGAACAGAGACGGAACTGAATTACCACTCGATTGACCTTGAGGGCAAGTCACCAAAGCGTAGCTATAAACGTAAGTTCAGCATGCATTTCTCTGGAGTTGTGTTCAGTATTCCTATCTGCCAGTCATGCTTGTTCGTAGGAGTAATATGTTACAAACCTAACCTTTCGATAGAGCACAATGACAGACAATCAAAATTAATGAATTCTTGCCCTTGTGAACTTGGGATACCACCATGTGCAATAAAACTGTCGCGTCTTCTGAAGTGATATTTTATCGAAAATAACTCGTTTTCCTTTATATATCCGAAGTTTTTGAGGGTTTCAAAATGAGAAAACGTTACTGACAAACAAGGACGCATTTAGGGGTGGGTCCAGGTGGTCCGGACTCCCCTCTGAAATCCCAACTTCTATGTAAATTTAGCCTAAATTTAAGGATTATCTTTTAAATTTTATTATAATTTATCCTAATATTGAAGTCGGACTTCTCCCGAAATAAATTACTGCATACGTGCCTGCTGACAATTTTCAATATATTCCTTAAATAAGTAAAATAACTAAATTAGGAGCAAAAAGCTTCAACACGGGCTAACTTTTGTCCACTGCCAATATTGTTAGAAGGGATATTAATAGCAAAAACTGCTAGGCAATGCTGAACCTTGGAACTTCACTCCGAACAGCAAGCTTATTATTGAGAACTACATATGAAACATTTTATCAAAACTTATCTAGCTTTTACCTGGCATGAAATTATTATATACACCAAAATTCACTCTCCTAAAATGTGTATCTAAACATTGCTCTACGTATCTACGAAGCAATGAAAATTATTTATCGAAATATGTGAGCAGGGAATTCTAACAGCCAGCCATTTTATTTAAATCGTAGTAAACCCTGTAACCGGGCGTTAACGTGAAGACAAAGCTTGGTCCATTGGTAAAGTGTTGGAAGAATATAAACTCAATGTTCGTAGGTTCGAATCTATCCACTCACCATAACATTTTGTTCTTATGTGTAACGATGAAATAAGAAAGAAAAAATGTATAACGGTTAAGACAAAACTTCAACCAAGTCTGAAGAGAACAATACTAAAATAGTAATACAATGACATCAACCAAAAATTATTTCATGTAGCGTTTGGACGAAATTACAGCTGTTAACAATTGCAGAAATAAAAACAGGCTGTAATGCAGTCTAGACTTCTGAATGCATTTACTTCCTGAAAACTTCCGTCTCGTCATTGGTATGCCGTTAATCATTGTAAAACCTTTCAATTGGAAGTGAAATGACACAAACTAAAACAGTTTTAAATGTCTATGTGTAAAAGTAGGTGTCTTTTATCTGTAGTTCAGAGTTCCTTTTACTTTGAAGTGACAAATGAGAGAAGAAAGTATGGTGTTCGAAAAAAAAATCAAATTTGAGATTTCAACGAATCTACATGTATTATAGCCCCTAACACCGAAAAAGTTATTTTTCGATACATGTCCATCAGTTCGTCCGTCCGTTCGCTACACTTTTCTGTGCACTCGCCTAGAAGCCATACCTCGCCTAGAAGCCATACTTGAACATACCGTAAATTAGTTGAAAAATTTACGGTATGTTCAACTTATCTGCACCAAATTTTAGTTTAAGATTTTCATAGTATTTCCTATAGTTTTTTTTATTTCCCTCATACTCCCAAAACAAGGGTAGTTTCCTGTACGATGAAAATAACAAAAAGATATTTTCTCATAACTGGCTCTAACGATCTTGTTTTCTTTCTTTTTTTATAAATCAATATTTAATTAGCAACCCTATTTTGTGGTATAAGGCATTTATCTGAGAAAAATCTACAAGGGGTAGTTTATACTAAGGGGGTTAGTTTTTTCTCAGTGATTTTCTCAAAATGGACTCAAATGTTTTCGTTCATATTTCATAAATAAAGATTTCATTAATAGCTTATCAATATGGCATAACTCGTTTGTCCTAAAAAAATGCGAGGGGTAGTTTATTCTTGGTGGAGTGTTGTCTGGGCGATTTTCTCAAAAATGACTCAAAAGAGTTTATTCATATTTCAAAAAAAAATATTTCGTTAATAACCGAACAATATGGCAAAACTCGTTTGTCCTGAAAAAATATGCGAGGGGTAGTTTACTCTTGGGGGTGTGTTTTCTCCACGGTTTTCTCAAAAATGAGTCAAGCAATTTTGTTCGTACTCACAAGGGACATCACCCAATTGTCCGGCTCCGATTTCAATGAAATTTTTCTAGCTCATAGAGGACATACATGTATTATTTGTGATGACAGAAATTTTTGCCATGGTGCATGTTTCCTATTTTTTTATAATTTTTAAAAGTTGTGATGTGGTTATTAGAGATTACTGCAGAAGTCCCTTACTAACCTTTGTAAACGGAACGTTAACGAAAGAACAACCATGTAGATACACATAAGGTCTAGGGGAAAGTTGTATGGTAGGTATGACCTTGACGGCAGCCATCTTGAAATCCGCCATTTTGAATTAAGGTCAAGTTTTTTAAATGGGAATAGGGTAATATGATACATAATTTCGGTCTAGAATTTAATCAGAAAGACAATGGTGAAGCTAGTTTTGAGATACACCTATTTGGGGAAAAGTTACAGGCATTTGATTGTTCACTTACTACATGAGAAAGTCCCTTACCTTCGCTTCTAACCCACGTATTAAAAATAATAAGTGGATAAAAACTTCTGTAATACATATTTTTCCTCGAGGGAAGTGATAAGGTAAGGGTAACCTTGACGGCAGCCATCTTGAAATCCGCCATTTTGAATTAAAGTGAAGTTTGAAAAATGAAAACCATAGCATGTGACACCTCATTTTAATAGCAAATTTTCCCAAAAAGCCTATGGTATGCTTAGTTCTGTTCTATAGTTATCAGTATGAATTTCGATCCATTATTCGATTTTTCAAATTGGCAACCAGTAACGTCCATTATTCGATCCTTCAAATTGGCAATACTCCCAATTTTCACCGCATGTTTTAAGATTCCAACTGGCACTTTGCAATTGTTGTCATGACTCATGTTTTCTAAATTTCTTACATTTTTTAAGAGTTGTAATTTGTCAGTTCATGAATAGTGTTGGAATAAGCTTCCAGCAATCTGAAGGATCGAATAATGGATCGAAATTCATACTGGTTAACTATAAAACAGAAATAAGCATACCATTGTTTTTTTTTGGGGGGGGGAAATTTGCTATTAAAATGGTGTCACATGCTATGGTTTTCATTTTTCAATCTTCACTTTAATTAAAATGGCGGATTTAAAGATGGCTGCCGTCAAAATTACCTTTACTTTATCACTTCCCTCGATGCATAATATGTATTACAGAAGCTTTTATACATTTATTATCATTAATACGCGGGTTAGAAGCGAAGGTAAGGGACTTTCGCACGTAGTAAGTGAACAATCAAATGCCTGTAACTTTTTCCCAAATGGGTGCATCTCGAAACTAACTTAACCATTGTCTTCCTGATTAAATTTTAGCCCGAAATTATATATCATATTACCCTATTCCCATTTAAAAAACTTGACCTTAATTCAAAATGGCGGATTTCAAGATGGCTGCCGTCAAGGTCATACCTACCATACAACTTCCCCCTAGGCCTTATATGTATCTACATGGTTACTCTTTCATTAACGTTCCGTTTTTAAATGTTAGTAAGGGACATCTGCAGTAATCTCTAATATCCACATCACAACTTTTAAAAATTATAAAAAAATAGAAAACATGCACCATGGCAAAAATTTCTGTCATCACAAATAATACATATATGTCCTCTATCAGCTAGAAAAATTTCATTGAAATCTGAGCCGGACAATTGGGTGATGTCCCTTGTCAGAAATAAATATTTCATTAAAAACCTAGTAATATGGAATAACTCGCTTACCCTGAAAGAATCCTCAAGAGATAGTTTATTCGGGGAGTTATTTTTCCCTCACGATTTTCTCAAAAATTACTCGGACAATTTTATTGATAATTCATAAATAAGTATTTCATTAATAACCCTATATTTTAGTATAAGTCATTTCTATGAAAAACAATTACAACGGATAGTTTATTTTTGGGGTCAAGGTTTTTTCCCCGACAATTTTCTCGAACGACAGGCGAGTTTGTTCAAATTTCGCAAATAAATATTTCATTAATAAGCAAAAGTATATCTTAACTCATTGTTCGAAACAATTCACAAGAGGTAGGTTACTTCTGACGTGTTCTTTTTGAACGACTTTCTCGAAAATGACATTTGATTTTTTCATATTTCATAAACAATTATTGCATTAATTGCTCTATTATATGTCTAATGAAAATGTGCTCAAAGTGTGAGTTAGTTTTGTAGTGTGGATTTTCTTCAATCGAAGTTTTTTATTCGATAATCTGACATTCGATGTATTTGAATAATACGATAATTTTATTCGTATTATCCAAATACACACTTCAGTAACAACTGCGGCCTAACACAGTTAAGAAATTGAATTGAAAAAGTTTAGTGCCGTGGCCCTGTAATTGAATATTTTTTGAGAAACTCCCTAGCTTTTTGTGGTAAACTCAGGCTTTTCTTTTTCGAGCGACAAAAGAGAGAAGAAAATATAGTGATTGTGAAAATAATATCAAATTCAGATTTCAACGGATTTACATGTTTCATGGCGTCTACATACCGAAAATGTGACTTTTCGGTCCGTCCCGTCCTTCCGGTCCGTCCGTTCGGCACACTTTTATATGCACTCGCCTAGAGGCCATACCGTTCAACTTATCTACACCAAATTTTAAACTTAGGGTTTACTTAGTATTCTTACAGGAGCTTTTCCATTTTTTCCTACCACCTAAAATAAGTGTGGTTTACAAACAGCCGAAAATCGAAAAACGCTATTTTCTCAAAAATGGTTTTAACAATTTTGTTTATTTTTCATTAATCAATATTTAATTAACAACCCTATATTGCAGTATCAGATATTTCTCTTAGAAAAATTTACGAGGGGTAGTTTATTCATGGAGGTCACTTTTTCTCGACGATTTTCTCAGAAAAGACCCTGGCAAATTTTGTACACACTTCATAAATAAATATTTGACCTTACAACATGGTATAAGTCAATTGACCTGAAAAATATATGAGTAGTAGTTTATTCTTGGACTTGAATTTATTCCCAGTGAGTTTCTCAAACACGACCAGTTGGCAACCCTGTATCTCGACAACGAAGCTGAATTCGAAAACTGCAAGAGGACCATTTGTCTCCTTTTGATGTCACGAATCACCTCCTAAAGTTTGTGGACATCTTTCAGGTTCACCTTTAATGAAGCTTCTTTTCGAAAAGTTAACTATTAACTTTAGGCATTGTTTATCTTTTTTTTAAATCACAAATGTCGTTATTAATTTTAAGGCAGAGAACTACTTCTGTGAGAATAGATATTGAAAAATAATTTTAAAACTTAGACTTTTGTTTTCGAGACATTCCAGACAAGACGAGACATTTTACAAGCTATCTCGTGTCCAAAACATTTGCCTCGTATTATCTTGGATGTCACAAAGCGCGTCTTGTCTCTTTCTCGAGACATGTCTTATCTCGTGCGCATTCGTTAACACTTGGGAAGGATTATCTTTCTACTCAAAGCATTGTTTTTATAATGGTTGCATATTTATGATAATTGCTGTCCACATAAATTACAGTCCTTTCAGTTGAATTAATTTTTATTATTATTATTATTGAAATTGCAATATCTAGTTTAACGTTGGACGATTATGCACCTACGCTAAGGGAGAATGATGATGAATGAAATGATGAAATGAAGAAAGTGGGAGGAAAATGGAGAATCTCAAGAAAACACATACCCATGCACACGGTATTTGTCCACCTCAAATTTCACTTGGCACGAAGTGGAATCGAGCCACGGACCCCCTGCACCAAAGGTCCCTGCAATGCTTTATTATTATTATTATTATTATTATTATTATTATTATTATTATTAATAATAATAATAATAATAATAATAATAATAATAATAATAATAATAATAATAATTGAAGCGAGCTTAACGAGTTTCAACCGTACGACTCAACCAACGTTTGGGTGCCTGTTCGTTCGTCTGCTCCTCTCATAAAAGACATTTCATTTTAATGAAACTAGTAAGTGTCCTCTTTTAGCTCTGCGAATTAACTATTGCTTGGAATATGAATCTGCAAAACATAAGAGATAAAATTAACCAAATGGTGCAAGTTTCCACTTATATATACAAAACAATTTTGCAATATCAACTACGTGAATCTTGTCCCATAAAGAAGCCGAAACCCCTACACCGAAGAGCCCTCCGAGATTTGATCATTGTCCACACGGACTGAAATTGTCATTTGAAGCCAAGACTTTAATATGAAGCCAATAATTTCTTTAAAATAGACGGAAAATTCGGAAGTTATAAGCATTTTCATATTTTTGCCTTTTCCCATAAGGGAGCCGTAGCCCCCTATACTGAAGACCCCCGGAGATTTGATCATTGTCCACTCGGACTGAGTTTGTCATTTGGAACCAATACTTTAATACGAAGCAAAATATTTCTTTAAAATAGACGAAAAATTCGAAAGTTATAAACATGTTAATAATTTTGCCTTTTCTCATAAGGGGGCCGTATTAGCCTACACTGAAGAGCACCACGAGATTTGATCATTGACCACTTGGACTGAAATTCTCATTTGAAACCAAAACTTTAATATGAATCCAAAAATTAAACTTTTACATCAATTTAAACTGACTGGGTTCCGGTTCCCCCCACTATTGTTTAGTTTAGTTAAGTGGTAATTTGTGACAGCTTCACATCATCAAAAGAATGTTTCACTTCCCCTCCCCTCCCCCAGGAGTTCGTGCTGGATCCACCACTGGAATCAATAGACACACTTCCTATTCTTTTTGTCACCCTTGATTGTGTAGGGGCTCCCTCGTACAAATAAAGAAGCGGTAATATTACAATCAAGGGGCGCTATATATTAGGTATTTTTTTTAGTTACCTACCCCTAACCGCACAGGGCCATCTTTCGTAGAATAAAAAATATTACGTGATATTCCAATCATGAAAGGGGAGAGGATGCTGTAAATATATTTCTTATTCATTTTGTCTGTCCTGCTTATCAAAAATTACTTTCTGTTGGAAGGCTACTGAAATGAGAGGGGCAAAATAAAAAGTACTATTGTACCCCTCCTACATGGTTGCTCAAATAAGTACTAAAGAAAGCATTTTAAACTAAGATATTTAAGATTTAAACTAGGAAACTAAGATATCCTACATTATGTAAGGATGGCATATTCAGGATTATTATTATTATTATTATTATTATTATTTGAATGTTTTTGGAGCACCGAAATTTTGTGAGACGAACAATGATATGTAGAGGTTTAAGATGGGTGGTCATAGAGGAGGAAAAACCAGGATTTTTCTCTGTCTGACTCTCTAACGTAAAGATTATGTGCTGAAGGTAAGAAGCATCATCATTCTACAATAGGTTGCTTTTACGTAGAATATCAATTACTTGAGTTCTCCTCCTTCGGACTACTTACCTTATGTAGTAAATTCAAAACAATTTCAATTCAATACAAATACATTGTAAAACTTTTCCGTAATTAAACATCTAGGGAAAATTAAACATTTAATAAGGAAATCTGTTATCAAAATATCCAAACACGTAGATAGAAGACTACCTAGTGAGAAATATTGTGAAACTTTATAAAATTCTGCAAATTAGAATTAACATTTACTGGGAAACATTCGTTATGCGCCAGCGAGCATATGGTGAGCAGTGAGCACAGGGGAAATAATTACGAAACTGTTTGCAAACAAAATTAGGGACGCTAATGCAAGTGCGACAACAGCATTTTTTCTTTTTTTGGTATCGTCATGAGCTTTACACATACGTTACAATTTGATTCTTTCCCACATAAAAAAATAAATAAAATAACCGTAATGTAGTGATAAAAATGACAACGGCATTTCCATGGGATCGAACCCGCTACTTTCAGCATACAGACTCGTTGCTTTAACTAACTGAGCTATTTGTTTTTTTACGAGAACTGAGCCTGTTCCGGTAAAGACGATATTTCATTACGATCGTCCTACCAATTCGTCCTTTTCCATAGATAATTTCCACTATTTGCTCTATCTTTATGTTGATACTTAGCATATATTCATATATTTGGAGTTTGCAGATAATGCATATAATAAGACATACTAGAAATATTCGTTAAAAGTTTAGTTTGTAGATTTAATCCACATTTCTCTCAATGACATAGATGTCGCTGCTTCGTGTTGAAATGCAGAATTCCCTCGTGTTCTTGAAAATTTCCCACTTTAGCAGAGTTGGTAATTCTCGAGATTTCTGTCGATTTAATGTTTTTTGCTTCTAATTTCTTTATTTTAAGCTAATATCTAACACAAATATTAAAAACGGGTTTGTTATTAACCTGTCCTGCTGGGGAAACCTTCCGAAATTTCGAACATATAAAGAAAACGGAGATATTTTCAAAAAACTTCAAAATAAAGAGACGCGTCATTTATTTTGCTCATGGTAGTACATGAACTCAAAATAGCACATCTTTGGCTTATTATCTTCACGTCTTAAGACAGTGATGGGCAAAGCATGGCCCGCGGATTAGATGTAGCTCCTTAAACGTTTCCACCCAGCCCACGACGTGATTCATTACCTGACGAATATAACTTCACTTCTGAGAATCAGTGGATTATACTTCCAGCCAAATTATGAGAAATGTTTAAAAATGCATTCACAATACCATTTATCACATTCCCCTTCATGATCTTTCGAGTACTAATAGAGCTTGGTTTTACAAGTGATACAATCACTGTTGTTTTTTTTTAAATTATATTGGCCCACCTATATTTTTTTCGTTTTTCTTTAGCCTGCGGCCCAAAATGTTTCCCCATCATTGTGCTAAGGAGTATAACAATTGTCTAGGGCTTTAGAAAGCAATACACTTTACGTAAAACCTTATTTCAACTCATGGAAGTAGTTTTTGACTAATTTAGTGTGATTTACATTGTACTTCAAAAAATATTTTGGCAGACAATAGCAATATCTACTAATTCCAAACATTATTATATACTGACTTAGTCATATTTTCTCTCTATAGCAATCAATTGCGCACTACATTTGCTTCCATTTCTACTGCCACAAGGTGTAATCATACGTAAGAAAGGAGCTAAAATAGTAAGGAGAAGGCCGGCACCTTACAGGAGCCACGAATATGTCATTGGGACACATAATTTTTGTATACCTTCCTGATTAGGAATATGTCCATTATCATTCAATTGTAGTCATAGTTTCATAATTACAGAGTTAATACATTTACTTTCCAGGTTATACGTTTTGGAAATATATTAATAGAAGAATGGTTTTATAAATAATTTGATTTGCATACTAATGGATGGTTCTAACGTCATCTGTATATGTAGCAGGGTTGGCAAAAACCATGGCTTTTATTGAAAAAACAAAAAAAACGTGTTTTTTGGTTTAAACCAGGTTTTTTTTTTGGTTTAAATCAGGTTTATTTGGTTTAAATAATTTGCTCTATATATTCATATCATATATGGACAGAAATAAATTTGTTTCGCCTTGATGTTATTATGCAACAGCCGGGTTATGCTGGAAGGGGTCACATAAGCTTAAAGCGGAATAAAAACTGCTTCTCGAGTTACATCCGAGAAAAATTGTCCTCCATTTGAACTCGGAACCAGGACTAATTGGCCACAAATGCGATACGTCTGCCGACTCACTCACGAAGGAATCCTGATAAAAATACGTTGTACTGATCTTTACATGCTTCTTAATATAGCTCTCAAGAGTCATTTCAGAAGGACAAAAAGATAAACAGTGCACAAGTGAAACCATTATACTGAATTACATATGGACAATTTCAAAGTACTACGGAGTACAGACGAACTAATTTAATTCAAGTTAGTTAACAACGACTTTTATTGGTCCAAATTAAAGAAATGCAACGACTTAATTTGCATATCACAAAGATACGAATTATTTGAGTCCACTTTGGCTCAGACTCATTTATACATAAATAGATATCGAAGATACTTCTCATTTCACTAAATGCCTCTCGTGGGGTCTGTATGACCCTCCTTCCCCCCCCCCCCACACACACAAAGTACGGCATTTCGATGTATTTTATTAATAGTAAACAAAACAATATTTAGAATGTTTCTTTGATTGCAATTACATAACAATAATAACTACAAAAAAAAATCACAAAACAAACATTTATAAACTTACATAAAAAAAAGTTGCTTTTGTAGTATAATCTTTTTGAGTAATGAATGGGGAATTTAGGTCTAAATATAATACGAATAATATACGGGAGTGAAACGTGATAACCCACAAATGTGTGTTCATCAAGATTTTACAAACACTTACACTTTTACGAACATTTTCGTTATTTGGTTTAAACCAGTTGGTTTTTTTGAAAAAACCAGCTGCTTTAAATATTGGTTTAAACCAGCCAAGAATAAAGAATCTGTATTCTCAAGCAGTGGCGTAACTAACAGGCTCCCGGTATTTAAGTTTCGGATTATAACTTTATAATGTTTGGATGTTAAAAGCACTTTGCAGAGTTCCTCCGTGGCTAAGCGGTTAGCGTACGCGCTCTTGGCGCGGGAGACCCGGGTTCGATTCCTGGCGGGAGCTCATGTGGTTCGGATTCCACGTTAATCAGTAGGTCCACGTCTCACATAGCCTCGCTGCTGAAAGGGACGCTAAACTGAAATTCAACACCATTCAAAAGCACTTTGCAGGTTTCATATTACTGCAAGAGTACTCTACTTAGAGGAAAAAGAAATCACGGAACCAGCTATAATAGATTTAGTGAATTCTACTCGGAAAATGTATCGCCTTTTGTTGCAACAACTAACAAGTTTCCGATGAGTAGTGAAGAAACAATTTAGTGAAATTTTAACTTGGAATTAATTAGCGAATTATTTAGTCGTAGATAACTTCCTATGTTAGTAGTGTTCTGGATTTGTGTACTTCTTTGCAACTGTATCTCACTGTGCCTCTGACGAAGTCAATCCTGAGCGATCATTCAGTACACTAAAAGCCATCAAACTTTATATTCGTAGAACAAGGTCGAAGATGAAATTGAGCTCAGCCCCGTAACTTGGGCTTTTTCTTGAAAGACCAAACATTAATTAGACCTCCTAAAATATGTCAAGTTGAGGCCCCCTAGAATAATGATGGCATTTGAAGTGAAATCCTTACTAAACGTGTTCGATATTTCTTGGGGCGCCAGTTGATGGTTTACTAAAATAAGATCCAGATTACATATATGCTACATCTTAAAGGAATGTATTTCGTTCAGATAGTGGGGCAGCAGAAACTTCTTAAATTATTTGCAATGCTTTTGAAAATATTTGGTCTAGGAATTAATTCGTGCGGGTGGACAAGAGATGGCGCAACGAACGGAGCGTCCCACAGTTCCGTGTATCCACACATGTGTTGCAAACCCCTGTCATCGCGTATCGTTCGTAGTATAGGGCAGTGGATTAAAGCGTCAACAACACCAGTTTGTAGTTAAGTGAACATGGCGCAATTTGTGCCTGATAAAGTGTTTTTGCGGGGTGTCCTGCTGCATTACTTTAACATGCAGAAAAGTGCGACTGAAAGTCATCGTATTTTGGTGGAAGTGTATGGTGACCATGCTCTAGCTGAGCGAACGTGTCAGAAGTGGTTTGCACGGTTTAGAAGTAGTGATTTCGGCTTGGCAGGCCAAGAGCGAGCTGTACAGGCAAAAAAATTTCAAGACGAAGAATTGACAGCATTGCTCGAGCAGGATTCGTGTCAAACGCAGGAACAACTTGCAGCAGCATTAGGCGTTGATCAAATAACAGTCTCCAAACGCTTGAAAGCCATGGGAATGATTCAAAAGATGTCACATTGGGTTCCACATGAATTGAAAGACAGAGACGTTGAAAGACGAAAAACCATTTGCGAATTGCTGCTTCAACGACAGAGCAGAAAGGGATTTCTGCATCGAATTATTACGGGTGATGAGAAGTGGATCCATTACGAGAACCCTAAACGAAAAAAGGCCTGGGTGAAACCAGGTGAACCAGGTCCATCACAACCAAAACGAGATATTCACTGTGCAAAGGTTATGCTGTGCATATGGTGGGATATGAAAGGTGTGGTGTACTATGAGCTGCTGCAACCGGGTGAAACTATGAATGGAGAACGTTATCGACGACAATTAATGCGTTTGAAGCAAGCTCTGGCCAGAACACGACCAGAATGGGAGAACAGACATGATAAACTTATTGTTCAACATGATAACGCTCGCCCACATGTCGCAAAACCGGTCAAAATCTATTTAGAAAATGTCGGATGGGAAGTTTTACCCCACCCGCCGTATTCACCAGACGTTGCTCCCTCGGACTACTACTTGTTCGATTGCATGAACAACGATTTGATTGGACAGCGGTTTACTTCTTCAGAAGATATCGAAACATGGGTCTCTGACTGGATCGCTTCCAAGGATGAGGACTTCTTTCGCCACGGAATCCGTACATTGCCTGACAGATGGGCGAAAGTGGTGGCTAGCGATGGACAATATTTTTCTTAAGGTATTTATGTATTTTGTGTTTGTACTACAGCTTCAATGTGTGCGTACCAACCGCACGAATTAATTCCTAGACCAAATAGTACGGTGCTTCACAAGTTAACTAAATGAGACAATATGTTGAAAGCCTTACTAAATATATATTTTGTCTGGGGCTCTAATAGGACACATTTTACTGAATGAGGCTCGGAACACATTTTCGTTTCATTTTTTTTCCTGTTATGTGGTAAAACTATTCCAAGCTTTATTTATAAGTTCCTGTTCATATCACATCATACAAAGCAACAAAGTTTTAACTCAAATGAATCCTATCAAACAACTGGAAGCTTAATTGGGGGGGGGGAAGTTTCCCCATTCCCCCGCAAAAGTTACGGCATTGGTTGAGCCCTTTGCTAATCCTGAGCACTGAAAGCGAAGAATGGCACCACGTTGATATTGAGAAAGTAGTCAGCGAATTACTCTCCGAAAAAAAAAAATACTCCGGTTTAGAAATATGTGAGCAAGTTCCACAAGTTTTGACGAGTTTTCATATGTTAGTTGTAATGTGAACGTTAGGAAGAAATTATTTCTGCTCTTGCCTTTGAGGTGAGCGGTCCCAGGTTCGACTCCTGGTGGGGACACTCGGCCGAAAGAGTGTAACAGCTTTTTCAGACCTGCCATCTTGAGTGAAGTCTTTCTTGGGTTTCGTTCATTCATACCATTCAAATGCCGGGATGGAGGTACCTAATATAATGGTCCCAGGCTGCTTCCTTCCTTTCCCAATCCTTTCTTCCTTCCCTTTCATCGTACAGTGGGCTCGCTGAGGGACGTCATCCTTCATACGGGATGGGCTAACGTGGCCTTAGATGCCGACAGCCCAGAAATCTAATTCCTAATTCCTAGAAATTATTTATTTTAAGAAACTTTTTAGTCCCATGTAATTGCTTAATAATAATAATAATAATAATGTGCAATTTTTGTATATTAGCAAGTAGTGTCTGACTAGGTGGAAAAATAACTCTACTACTGTATAAATTGTACGTGTGCCATGAACGTAGAAACAGGAAGAGCCCTTTTGACATTTTCGCGGATGGAGGGGGGCATGCATTCTTAGTTACGCTAGTGTTCTCGAAGCATTCTAGTAATTTGTTTAACAATTGCTAAAAAAGTAGAAATCGAATAACGGTGAAATTTTATATAACTTAGAATTTGTGGTGTGATTCATTGTTTGTTTCTTTTTTTTTCCTGGAAGGGAAACAGTGAAGGTAACTGATCAGAGGATTTTACTTAAGTTGGTGACTCATAGCCTTTCTGTTCGACTTTGATTAAATGTATTAAGTGTGTCAGAACAAGCATTGATTCAGGAAGCTCCGCTAAAAGACGCCACTGATGTTTTTTTTCCGTCACACATAAGCAGAAATGACAAATTTTCAGGTTTATTGTTTCCTTGTCTTGCATAGATGAAACAGATCGAAATGTTTTTGGTTACCTTTCAATTTTCTTATTTTTATAATCTTATTTCAATTGATATTAATCCTTCCAGAACGTGACAACCCTACTATTATTATAAAGATCGCCATAGACGAGTCAGGTCTTAAGTCTTTCATTTGATGTTTATTAGGATCACGCAAGTGCGATATATATAATATTGTAATGTTAGTACCATAGGTGTTCATTTTACTCCGACCTCACTCACCTTCATTCTCACAGTGAATTGGCCCTCGCCCTCACCTTCGAAGAGAGTTGACCATCGCTCTCGCCTTCGTGTTGGGAATTTGTCCTCGCTCTAGCCCTGACAGTGACAGTTGGCCCTCGCCCTCGCTGTCCAAGCTTGTCATCGCCCTCGCGTCATTATGGTTGAGAGAGAATTTGAGGGTGAGGATGCCCTCGAGAGGGCCACCCTCGCAAGGGTAAACACCTCTGGCTTAGTACGTCCGTTACACCGCTCAATAACTCTTCAACAAAAGATAATTTTAAAATTGTTTTCTGCAATCAACAGCTAGATAATTATCTCGGAGGAGTTCGTTAATGGATGTGATCCACCTACTTGTAGTGATAGAAATAAACCATTTCCGGCTAACGTTGATCACTATAGAGCATAGACAGTAATCTCACATTGTATATTTTTTAATCGATTAAGCGTCCCTAGAATATATTCCATTTCCACTCTAATCACTCTGCTAAAACACTAAATGGTAGATCTACTACAACTTCTGGTTTCAATATTAATTGAAGAAATATTGCGTAATTCTCTTTACTGTCTTTACCAGAGTCTATATTATCGTATTTCAATTGATACTAATTCAAATTAGAACGTAGCAACACTAATATTATTCGAGATATCGCCATACACGAATAAGATTTATAAGTATTTCATTTTATTTTTATTTCTATTGTCACTAATTACACAATCTCTTTGTTTCCAGGAGGATGAAGGCATAGACACATTTATAGCAAATGAAAAACTTCTGGGAGGATCTCGTGTCCATTGGCAGTCGACACAGACTGTTTTCCAACGAATGCATACATCAGTCATAGTACTTTGTAGGCATATTCAGAGGGTTCATGTATCCTCATTGTCTTATCTAAGTTGTTATAAAAATTGTGCTCATGTATAGACTTAGTTTATTATTTGGCAAATAAAAAATACAATGTACAAACATATTTTCCTTTAATCAAAATGAAACTAATATATATACATTTAAGTTTGTGTGTGTGTGTGTGTGTGTAACGTCGCATGATTATGTTTCAAGGCTAAAGGAGAAGGCAATGATAATGAAGTGATGCAATGAAGAAAGTAGGAGGAAACGAGAATACATCGAGAAAACCAGTGCACATAAAATTTGTCCACCATATCAGGCTTACTTGTTTAAAACTACGCAAACCAACATCACGAAAGTTTAAGTTACAAGGAGCTTGTGTGTTGATTAAATTAAAATTCTCATCTATGCAATTTATGGAAACAACAGGTATCAGCATAAAAATGTAACCTTGCAGATTCAAAATTGAGTAAAAAAGTACTTTAACAATTAGATTATATTAGTATTCAAAAATAGGAAGGGGAGTATTTATTCTGCTGCCTTGTTGGCACAGGGAAACCCCCAAAATTACAAAGGTAGATGAATTTCACACTGCACTAAAAAATTTATAGTAAGTACTCCTTCTACACATTAATATTGATGTTAGACATTTTCATCTTCAAAGCTGGGAAATAGAAGTAATTTTTGAAGTACTCGTATTTTTTCAAAAACTGATTTCTATTTTCCAACGTTTAAGAGGAAAATGTTTTAACTTCAATATTAATGTGTAGAAGGCGTACTTACTATAAATTGTCCAGTGCAGTGTCAGAGTAATCTACCTTTCTAGTTCCAGGAAACCTTCCCTGTGCCAGCAAGGCAGCAGAATAAGTACTTTTTTCTCATTTTTGAATACTAATAAAATCTCATTTTTGAGTACTTTTTTACTCATTTTTTTAAAAAAACCCTTCTCATTTTTGAGAAGAGTTTTTCTTAAATTTGAGAGGAAATATTCTCAATTTTTGAGAACGTGTGTTTCTCAATTTTGCGGCTATCTGAGCATTTCGAATACTTTTCTACTCACTTTTGAGTATACATGTTCTCAATTGTGAAGAGAGCATTACTAGTTTTTGAACAAAGAGTTTCTCAATGTTGATTACATTCATCTCCTTTTACGGTTAACTTTCTCATTTTTGAGAAAATATGTTCTCGTTATTTTTGAGAAATAGCAGTTTCTCATTTTATTTAAGAATATTTTATCTCGCTTTTAAGAGAATTTTTACTCAAAAGTGAGTAAAATTTACTCAAATTTGAGTACATATTGTTCTTATGTTTTGAACACCCACACTTTCTCACTTTTGAGAACAATGTATTCGGAGCTATTCTGAGAACACAATGTTCTCAAATTTGAGTCAATTTTACTCATTTTTAAGTAAGTATTTTTAACAGTGTGTACGGATACCAAAGCAGAAGATATATATATATATATATATATATATATATATATATATATATAGGGTGCGTCAAAAATGAATACACACTTCGAACCGTCATAGAAAATTTATTCCGTTCTACAAGGTTCAATTGCTGGAAATGGAAAGCTTAAAGTCCAATTTGAAGCACAAATGAACTTTTTCACGGAAATGTGATTACTGTTCAAAATGGCAGCCTTCAGCATCAATACCTTTCTGAGTACGAGTCACCACTGATTCCGTACAGTGGGATTTCTGCGCACACTACTTGGCTCTTATTCCAAAGTGTGTCTAAGTTACGTGGTTTACGTTTGTGCACCTCATTTTTGAACCGCAGCAACATTCTCAAACTTCCAGTACCACTTAACTACCTGCTTCCGCGCTTTAAAGTTCAAACATACGTCCGCCATCTTGCACTTACTTCCTTGCCACTAACTGGGTTGAGTAGCTAGAGCGACAATTCTGCTGCCACCTATTGAAGAAAGATAACATTACTTTCTCCCGGAAATTCAACCTTGTTGCATGGGAAATACGGTTTTTATGACGGTTCAAAGTATGTATATATTTTTCTGACGCACCCTGTATATAAACTATAACAACATTTAGATTTCATTAATAAATAAGTGCAGGTCAAGTTTAGGCACACCATTCGAAATAATTATTAAAAAATTAAATTCTTTAACTAATTTCCTACCTATTGTCCTCCAAAACAATTGCCCTAATCCACATGATAATATCAAACTTAGCTTAGATGAAATTTAAGGGAGCCACCAGAAGTAACCAGAGATGGAGTGGGTCGTGGGTCAAGATTTGTGAGTGGGTAAGTGGGTCGTAGATTAACGGGACGTGGCACTGCGACCCACCACCCACCGTAGCCCACTGACCCACCACGACACACTCTGATCCATTGACCCACAGTACTCAGAGCATTGTAGACATTATCATCTGAACACTGGTGAATTTGTCTACACCTGTTTTACTTTCAAGCAGGGGTAAAAGTGATGGGGAACGCGGAACGACGTCGTTACCACCTTCCAAAAAATATATATAGCGTCACTTAGAAAATTACAATGGGAAAGGTAGGTACAGGAGACGGTCTGACGTATGCGTCTCCCTACCTTTTCAGACTCACTTATATCCCTGCTTTCAAGGCCTTCATTTTTCTTTATTTATTTATTTATTTATTTATTTATTTCTATTTACTTACCTGAGATGAGTATATCTAAGTGAAAAAAGAACTTCAGGCAATTTTGGATATTGATATTTATAATTCTAATAATAGCAATAGGACTTACTACTTAGCTTTCTAGACAAAATCGAATTTTAGTGTTTTTTTTTCCCCTGTACGTTGACCTATTTTCAAATTGCATCCTATTTTCCACTGATAAGTTTCTGTAATACAACATAAAAATAATTATATACGATAATTAAATTGAAATTCATCGTAATATGGCCCACGATAAACACTTTATATTTTTATATTGTAAAGGTCAGATCCAACGGTATTGTAAACACTGTGGAGCTTGATAGATTCACCGTAGAAATTCAAACTCAGGCGCTGGGTCATGGTGAGTGGTGGGTCTGAGTGGGTGGTGGATCAGAGTGGGTCACGGTGTGTCCTGGGTCCGAGTGGGTCACGGTGGATCGTGGATGACGATGGGCAGTTGGTTACTCCATCTCTGAAACATTTTTTAAAAAATGCATTTTTTTTTCAATTTTCGTACAAATATACTGTCCGGATACATGCTAAAAATGACAATGCAAGAGACATTAACCAACCTTAGCTAGGTAGCCACTAAAAAGCACTGAAGGTCAGAGAAGTCAGTAATACAGGATGTGTCCTCAAGGAGTAGGTGAGAAAGCGGTGGTGAGTATGCCCGTGAGGAAAAGTTGTGACAACACGTGGGTTTTAGCAATGATAGGAGTTCTTACAGCATTTGTAATGGTTTCACACAGTAACGCTACATTTGTAAATATATAATTCACTTTTGTACACTGTGCAGAAATATTCCACAAGCAGAAAATAATATCTACTACATTCATCTTTATATGCATTCACTTATTTTAACCGCTGTAAAGCATCTATAATGATATTACACTTGTAATTCTTCACTTGTAAACATAAAATACAGTTGTATTACTTACTATTTAATTCTACAGCCTACATAAGTTAGTTCTTTATAACATGTCTTTGCATGCGAAGTATTGAATTTAACCTGTAAATTTTACAAAATATGGTATGCCTTAATTTGACCAGGGGCAGTAGATGCTTGTTTTAATTCAGTTCTATAATTGAATTGCAGTATATTGAAAAAATGTCCAAAGATGATATATAGGTCTACATTGAGCTGAACAAGATGACTTCTTTTTTTAGTTTAACGTACCACAATTATGCACCGAGGCTAAAAAGTAGTAGTGATGATTAGATGGACGATAATGGTGGAATAATTAAAGTGGGAAGAAACAGAACCTTGAAAGAATCCGGTACACCGTGTTTGTCCACCTCAAAGCCCGCTTGGCTGGAGTTGGGATCGAACAATAAGAAGATGTATGTGAAGGTAAAATCCGCAAATGCGTCGTTTCTGAGCAAATCGACAGGAACGAATCTTTATAACGCTACAAAATATGCCTTTACTGTTGAACAATAACAGGCTCAATAACATGCCATCTATTAAAGTTATTAATGTAATAACACGCCCTGGAAGTATTATATCTCATATATCATCACAACCCGCATCACTATATTGAAACCGGAAGTGGTTGATTTTAGTAGTACTTCTGGTATCAGATATTCACAGAGAAAATCTGTAAAAGATGTCGAGAAGTATTTATTTGTTTATTTGTTTATTTATTTATCTCTACGTAAGAAAAAAGTAAGGATTAGCTAGTAATGGCCTTTTGTTGTGGATTCAGCGTCCAAGGAATAGGTTCTATCTTTGATCTTGTTGATCTATTGCAACCAGTAGTTTCAGATGTACTACTTCGAGTTTGAATATTGAATGCGCATAGCTTGGAAATATTAGTTTCACTCTGTAACAATATTCATTTGTTTAACTTGGGTATTGGTATTGGCTGATAACTCGTGTAATACATGCCACCAGGTTGACACTCTTAGTCATAGATTAGAAAATTGTAGCAATGTAACAGATATTTGGCAGAAGATGTGTTCATTTTTAAGCAAAATATTTCGCTTTCACCCTTTGTCCTTCAGTGCCACCAATTTAATCCTTAATCCTGATGTTTACTGTTATCCTACTATTAAAGCAATGCTGTTATTTGGTTCGTCGTTCAAACAATGATGTTTTATCCAAGCCCGGTCTTTACCATTCCGACATTTACCTTGCATATCTCACACATTCCGTAACAGTCTATCACTTGTTCATAAACGCAAATGTTTTGCATTTTTTAAAGTTATTTTAACTTGATCATGATAGTTGTCCTTGTTTCAGTGAGCTTTTTAAAAAAAGGTTTTTATTCCCTTATTTTCGCATGTATGCAATACTTTGTCTGCTTCTAACCCTGTGTTAATTAGCTTATAAAGAGAAGCTAAAGATATTGACTCCGTGGTAAAGTGCATGGGCAAGTTTTTATTGGCAATTTCATTCAATAAATCGATTCATAGGAAACTGAGTCCTCCGAACAGTTCGTTTAATATCACCAGGAACTAGATTCTCACGAATCGAAGCGGTTAGAAATCACAGTGGTTCAGATTGTAATGTTTCTAAATTATAATAAACATTGCCAGATTCAAATGCTGACAAATTTAGAACCATGCTAACTTCCCATCATGGGTGCCCGAAGGGGAGGGCAGGGTGGGGTCTGGGCCCAATCCTGGCTCACGAAACTGTATATGTAATATAGCAAACCACGTATACAATCCCAGAAATACCAGTCGTAATATAGGAACCATAGAGATGGGTCCCTGCCTAGAAAAATTTCTTCTAGCACCCCTGCTTCCCATCTTACCATACTTCTAAATTTATCAAGACTTAAAATATGCAATGTATAAAATAGTAACAGAAAAAAACTACAGCAATAAGCATCGTATTTTCAGACTGCTACAAAGGGAACAAACGAACGATATGAATGAGGGAGCGTAAGCCCCCCGTAATTCCCCTATTATTACAATCTAAAAAAATCAAAACTAATGTAGTCTGCAAACTGCACAAACTATATATTTGAAAGAAAACAAGTCCTCGACCCAAATCTACTAAATATTTTACAATTAAGGAAAAATTAGAAATAAATACCTGGGATTTTAAATTGGTGAATATAGTTCTGCAGCATGCTTCATGAATAAAATCTATTTTCCTCCAATGCTACAACCACAACAAATATCATTATAGCATACAAAGTTCACTTTCAGCTGATCAAGTCGTAGGCCTACTGTTCATAATAACTTAGCCTATACCTTTTTGCACACACATTGCAGTTTCTAATACCCGACACTAAAACAGAACTTGTAACTATTAACATCACTGTCACGTACTAATGTTGATAAGCGATATAAATTTAAATCTCCCATTTATTCTTCGTCAAAAGGAACTTTCAACCCATTAAACTTGTGCCACTGTAACACAGTTCAAACAAACACGCGAGCGATGTACCCTTGAATAAACCACACGAACAAACCACTAACGAAGATGACGTCAAATCATATCCATACTTTCCCGCTCAAACAAAAAAGCATCAACAGTACGACACCACGCCCCATGTGACTCGATACCAGTAATGAACCTACAGGTACCGGAACAAAAAGAACAAATCACTGAATGAAGAATTGAAGAATCGCATAAAATGAATGAAATGACTTAAATAAAAACTTGCCAAGCGTACGGTCGTGAGTTTGATTCCGTTTGGATCAAACATTTCAGTTGTATATATATGCCAAGAAAAAACTTATAGTGGGTGAATGAGATTGGTTAACAATAACCAATGCATTTTCTCCCTGACTTCTGTTTGTACTCTTTCTATTTTGTAATGCTTTGTACATGCGAGGCACGCGCAGCGCGTTTGTAAAAGCTCAGCAGAAGGATGGGTTTAAGGTCGCAAATGCCGGAAACTGGTTCAGAGAAAGAGAATCTCTACTTCAAATCTGTTCTAGTCACATCTCTTGGAACTCATAACCGATCACTTGAGATGGCAATGGCAGTGAGTAGCATAGATTTATGAGTCCGAGTCCGTAGATACAAATAGAGTCGAAGAGCATGGTTGGATATCACAACCAAGTCAATGAATGGGTTCCAAACGGAGCCGTCACAAGCTTAGTTGAATCATAGGATGAAATAGTCGAAAGCGATAAGCAGTGTCTAGTTGTTTTGGACGTTGACACTGAAACAACTTCAAATACGATATCAGGGTTTACATATTCGGAAATTAGCGTGCCTGACTGTACTCTCCATATCCACTTTTCCTGAGGATTCTGTCGGTCACCGGAAATATGCGCCCTACAAATAAACAATCTATGCTTCTGGGCCGGTTCTCGTCGTTTCTTTCGAGAATCATGCTGGATCTCTACGATTTCATGGGTAGTGTGTGGCATAGAATTACGCAGCAGAGTCAGGAGATAAGGATAGATCGAAAGATCTCAACCGGAGAGAAGATCTCTCCCCTATGGCGCACAGTGGCCTGAGAAGTTACAAAGAAAGGCGAGGAGCGTAGATAGGTTTTTCGACTTTTGTTTGAACACACCTCACTTTGCGATACTGGGACCAACGTATTCGTGACCTATACAGCATTCTCTACATACTCATATCGACCGTGGTACTCACCGGTCACGAAAGTAGGGAGTCATTGGTGATATCATTTCTGATTCCAACTTTGTACATTATAAATTGTCCGAATCTATTGTATCCAGAATACATGTTGCTAAATGAAATAAATTGTTTTAAGCAAAATTTAGCTGGTTTGCTCCAGCTTTTCTTATTAAAACCCAAATAAAAATAATAAACATTATTATTTGGTGTTGTTGCAACCAAGTTTTCGGTCCAGTGTACACTATATGTAGGGTTGTAGTGCCAAATTCATCTAAGCCAGAACTATTGATGGGAGTTAAGAATACCAATATCACAATTTCAAGCATAGACACAAAACAAAGGAAATTATGAACTTATTTTATCATTGTATAGTGAAATAATTCGTAACAGAAACATCCACAGCATATTATACATACATGTATATACAATTTAGGTTTTGTTTAAATTATTTCCAATTTTAATTTGAATATGTGAAATTACTTAATACATCTATGTTTAGTATCAATGTTCCAAAATTTGATTCCCGGTGGGGACACTCGGTCAAAATAGTAACAGCTTTTTCAGGTCAGTCATCCTTAGTGAGGTTTCCTCATTGACACCAGGCAAATGCTGGGATAGTACCTAACATAATTGTTGCAGGCTTTTTCCTTCCTTTGCCATTCACTTCTTCCTTCTTAATTACCTGGTAATGTGATCACCGAGGGACGTCATCCCTCATACGTGATTGTCTAATATGTGCATATATGCCTAAAGACGAGAATTCTAATTCCCAACCTAATCCTGATCATACTAATATTCATAAAATAGATGTACTATTTTTTGTTAAGAAAATGAAACTGAAATTTTATATTTCCGTTAAAACCATGAAAATTCAAGTCTTTACTTTCATGAGAATTTAAAATTAGAGAAAAGTGTAATTTAAATTATCTTTTTGATTTTGGAAAATGCAACGTAATAAAATCTTACAGTTAGAGTTTAACATCCTACGATATGCTCGTTATTAAAGCAAGTAAATGATGATAAAAGATGCGAGTTAATATCAAATATAGAACCATTAACAGAATTAACTCTGAAACACGTTTTCTCCATTCATTTTCCTTCCATTATTTTCAGGATTACATCATCACTGAATTTCTCCACTGGAGATTATATTTCATTTAGCACCATCCAACTGGAGCTCAGCCTTATAAATGAAACATTTTAAAAAGTGTAAACGGCAAAGGCGAGAAACGAACACGGATTGCTGGATTACGAAACTACAACGCTAACCACTCATTTAAAGCGTTACTCCTTCCGGCTGGAGTAAGTAAAGAGCCTTTTGTGTTCGCTCAAAACAGTAGATTGTTAATAGTCAGATTGATTTTAAAAACACAGGAATATGTAGTTGACTCGGACGGCATTATATCACTGTATTCACTAAATTATCAACATTACAGATTTTTTAAAATCAAAATACAAAACTCCTTTATTTTGAATCAAATACGAGGGTCACTACGAAAGTTTTAAGATGTGAAATAACTTACATACTTAAAATCAATTTAACACTTACATTTTCTTAAAGTATTCACCATTACATTGTACACACTTTTGCATCCTCGAAAACCACTTTTGGAAACAGTAAAACTTATTGCGAGTCTTTTTCTTCAAGTGTTGAAAGTTCATTCTCGTAAGCCACTACAGCCTCTTCAGGGTTGCAAAATCTCTTCCCACGCATGCGATCTTTGATCCTGGGGAACAGAAACAAATCACACGGGGCCAAGTCAGGGCTATACGGCGGATGAGTCATAAGTTTGACCTCCGTAGATTCTGAAAACTCAATTGTGATGTTGGCCGTGTGTGCGGACGAGTTGTCATGATGAAGCAGGATCCCACGCAATCCAGTTCTGGGACGCCGTTCCCGAAGCTTCTGGAAGACTTTTCTTACACAAACAGTGGTGTAGCACTGAGCAGTAACAGTCCTTTATTCTTCAAGTGGAACAGTTGCAACATGTCCAGATTTGGAGAAGAAAGTTGTTACCATCTTCTTCCCCACACTTCGCGGTCGCTTCACTTCTGTGGGTGGATTTTCGTCTGGAAAGATCCAAACTGTAGACTGGCGCTTATATACAGGGTCAAATTGATAGATCCAACTCTCATAACCAGTAACAATGTCAGAGACGCGTCGAGAATTCCCTCCATCAAATCTTGCAAGCATTTCTTCACACCATTCCACACGTATGCGCTTCTGCTGTTCAGTCAATGTGTGAGGCACCCAACAAGATGAGATCTTCCTAAGCCGAAGATGATCATGAAGAATTTTTGTTACTGCTGGCGATTCAATATTCACTGTAGATTCAATGTCCTTGAAAGTTGTTCAAAGATTTTCTCGAATCATTTGTTCCACAGCGGCAATGTTCCCATCTGACACAGCTGTAGCCGGACGTCCAGCTCTCTCTTCATCTTTAAGCGATGTCCGGCCTCTTCTGAATTCACCAGACCACCGATAAATTGTAAAACGGGAAGGAGCAAGATGCCCAAATGCCTCCTGCAAACGGTCAAGGCTTTGTGTCTCGTTCAAATTACCTTTGAAATCGTAAAGGAGAATCGATGTTCCCTTTCGAGCTCTATTCTAGACAGTCGAATACTGCTCACATCAACAAACAAGTGAAGACGATACAGCCACGCCGATAAGCGAGGCGAGTTGAAACTTGCTTCTTTTCTTCGCTCTGGATACCACTACCGAACGCAATTGTTGGAATTCAAATAGTGTGCCATAACATTGCGTATTTCAAAACTTTCGTAGTGACCCTGTACGGCGCGTGTATTATACTCGTAAACAAACTAAAGACGAATCAATTGCTGCGTAGGATTCGTGGTTCAGTGGTCAAGGCGCTCGATCAGTAATCGGAAGGTAGTCGAATCGAATCGGATCTACGAACGAAATGAAATGAAATCTTTGAGTTTTACGTCCCACGGTTATGCCGGTTAGGCTAAAGGAGACGGTGATGATGAGTAATGAATGAAATGGTGGAATGAAGAAAGTGGGAGGAAACGGGAGAACCCCGAGAAAACCCACGCACACGGTGTTTGTCCACCACAAAGTTCACTTGGTGGGGGCTGGGATCGAACCCGGTGCCCCAAGCACCAGAGGTGAACGCTCTATCACTGAGCCACCGCGGCCCCCGGATCTACGAACGACAAGTATTATTTATTTTACTTCAGAATTATTGGTGGCGATTGATCAGCAGTGACACACGTTTTATTCTCTTCAGATAGTTGAATACTCGGATGCTTCAATACTTGAACTATCAAATCTTCACGAATAATCGTAATAATAATAATAATAATAATAATAATAATAATAATAATAATAATAATAATAATAATTATTATTATTATTATTATTATTATTATTATTATTATCTAATAGAAGATTGAAAGATAGGAGCTTATTTTCACTCAGGGCATAACATTATAACCAGAAATTTAAATTTGGCAAGAATATTTCGGTTTTGTTTAGTGTTGCTCACGAGAAGAGGAATTTCTCATTTCCTTTCTGAAACAAAACAAACAAAATTGAGACGAGAGTTAACATTTTACATTCAAGACGGGACAAGGCTAACTCAGATTATCGTCTCACTTTGTAGATGGAAATCGAGACGAGACGAAAAGTATCGTAAACATTTCTCGTTTTATCTCGATTCTCGAAATTGTATATGTCCTTTCTTTAAGTAACAATTGCTTTGTAGACTGAATCTTATACGCTATTTTGTTACTTTGTATTTCGGAGCTCACTGAATTTATTATGGTCTGTGTAGGCATTTATGTAGCAAAGCTTTTATAATTACTTCTGCATATCCTAAGAGTTTATTATATGCCTTACTTTTCAGTGATGTTCAGTTATTACAGTTATTTTCCTTAAAACGTACAATAGAATACTTTCTACATGAATCTTTAGTGGATCGTTTTGCTTTAAAATTTTGGTAGTTGCAGACGTGTGTCCTGGAGGTCCAGACTCCCTCTCGAAATCCCGACTTATCTGTAAGTTTTGCCTAATTTTAGGGCAACTTTAAAAGTTTTAATGCCATTATTATTGTTATCGCTGATAATTTAAGACCTCAATATTGCGTCCTATTGCAATGTAAATAAGCATACTGAAGTTGCTAGGAAAGTATAAGAGAGAGTGTCAGAAAGAAAACTAAAGGGGAGAAAGAAGGTGTCAGCTCCTTTACTATATTAATATCGAAATTTCGGATGCCTAAACAGAAACAAAGTAGGATTTGTCTTCACCACGATACATAGTAACACGCTTTCTTTGGCTAAAAGGCTTTAAATTATGCATGCGTAATATTGATATTTTAACCAATTATACATACCAATATAAAAAAGACTAGTTCCTATTTACAAATTTTGGTTGAACGGATATATGGAACTTGTTGGAAATGGTGAACGAAAATAATATTATTTCTAGCAGTAGAAGTAATAGTGGAAGACGTTCGGAATAATTGCTCGGAAACAATATCGTTTCAGACATTTATGACTCATATTACGCCTTAAGCACGACTATTAGGTGTCGTACTAATGAATTGTTTGCTAAACACGTTATGTTTTCACACAGTATGAATCAAGGTTGTAGACAGCCATGTGACGTCGTTTTGATAGTATTTCTCCTGTGAAGAAAGCCGTCAACACTCAAACTTTTAAGATCGAAAGAAATTGAGTATTTTTCAGTTTATTACACATCGGAAGTATGAATATTGTAGTTGATATAAACAACTTACCACTGCGAGATTCGAATTTGGGACCCCTGATTTACAATAAGAATGCTCACGCTACTACGCTAAGACTGCTCTGTTAAGTAAGAGTCAAAAACACTAGTATAAGTAGCAAATTGCACACCTTTACGATAAAGAGTTTATACTTGTGATAAAACCGGAATGTGGAATTCTAACTAATCGGAGTTTGAATGTTTGCGGTCACTCGCTCAAGGACCGGTCTGTTACAATAGCGGTGGATCTGACCGTTACAATATAAAATGGTAAAGTGTTTGTCATTGGCCAAATTTCGATGAATTTGAATTAAATTACCATGATATAATTATTTCCTTGTTGAATTATCGATATTTTTCAGTGGAAAAACGAATGAAATTTGAAAGTCCCAAAACAAGGTAAGTAGACCAACGTACAGTCCAAACTAAAAATTTCCGTGTAATTAAGCGTACATTACAAATTTTATGTCTATTTTTCTCTCCAGTTTATTGCTTGATTGCCCTGTGCCCTAACCGCTTCATATAATAAACATAAGCTTCAGCAATTATTATAGTAGAAAGCGCATGGTTTCTGTTTCTCAGTTTTTGTGAATTTGTTTCTCAACTAATATCGATCATTTTCGATTATTTTTACAAACCAACCCACTACCAATTTGGTTATATAGAAAGTACCCCATCCCTCATAAAGAAGAATTTTAAAAAAATGTTAAATTGTCTCATTTAAGCGATGCGAAAAGAAGCCTGTGTCTCGTCTCGTGGCTATCCCAGAGTCACCTCATGTTTTCGAAACGAGACAAATTGTTATCTAGTCTCCTTTTGTTTAATTTTCTTTCGTAAACCTCATAATAATAGAAGTAAAATTGGAAGCCATGCGACTTCGAAATGTAACGAAGTTTACAAGTTAGAATTGATAAACGGACAAGAGAGGGCTATGGAATGCTTTAGAGACATTTAAAATGCGATGAGTCCAGACAAGGACATGTCACGTCTCGTGTCGGAAAACGAGACGAGTCAGACGCTTTGTCTAGCCTCGTCTCGTCTCGGATTTAACAAAGCCTATATTGTCTCTCCCATGCTGAATTGGAAACTTCTTACCAGAATTGAAGGTCTTGTGTCAAGTGAGACATATGGGTCAAGATGTGTAAGTCGGTTAGTGGGTCGTGGGTCAACAGGGTGTGACCCACTGCAATCCACCACCCACCGTGACCCACTATAAAGCAGCGATCCACCATAACCTACAGACTCACTATGACCCACCGACACACTCTGCTTAGTGCATTGTATATAGCAGCCTCTGAACAGTGGTGAATATGTCTACATTTTACTTTTAGGGTCTCTATTTTCTCTTTTTTCTTTTTTGGCATTTGTTCCTATTTACTTACCTGAGATGACTATATCTTACAAGTAAAAAGCAGACTTTGTTAAATAAACTTTCGCGAGGTAGTAGTACATATTTAAAGTGTTAATATTACAAACTGGGAGAGCGAAATAACCAGAAATAACCTAGAAAATGCGTCTTAAAGTTTCTATTCGCCTAAAGTGTATATATCATATGACGCCTAAAGTTCCCAAGTGACGGTGTGGCAGAGTGTGGAGCATTCACGATTCACTCGTAAAGGATCGCGAGTCCGATTCCGCTCGAGTCAACTTGTTTTTGCTTTTACCAATAAAATAGTCATTTATAACTACAAGTAAAATATTAATTCACTATATGTTTATAAAGCATGAAACAACAGGAATTTTTAAATCAGTTGTAAAACTTTACACGAGAGTCATGAATGCTCCACACTCTGGCACACCGACACTTGATAATTTTAGGCGTCGTACCGTATATACGGCTAGTCGAAACTTTAAGACGCTTTTTCTAAGCTATATACAATGCACTGAGCAGAGTGTGTCGGTGGGTCGTATTGGGTATGTAGGTTATGGTGGGTCACGGCGGATGGTGGGTTGCAGTGGGTCACGTCCTGTTGACCCACGGCCCACAATCTACTTCACATCTGCTGAGAGGCTTCCAATCCAGCATGGGCGAGATGCTATAGGTTTTGTTAAATCCGAGACAAGACGAGACAAAGCGTCTGTCTCGTCTCGTTTTCCGAGAAGAGACGTGACAGGTCATTGTCTGGACTCGTCACGTTTTAAATGTCTCGAAAGCATTCCATAGCCTTCTCTTGCCCGATTATCAATTCTAACTTGTAAACTTCGTTACATTTCGAAGCCGCATGGCTTCCAATTTTACTTGTATTATTATGAGGTTTACGAAAGAAAATTAGACGAAAGGAGACTAGATAACAATTTGTCTCGTTTCGGAAACACGAGATGACACCGGGATAGCCACGAAACCAGTGGCGGATCTAGAAGGTAAAAACTGGGGGGTGCCTGAATTTAGACTATGATAAGTATATCATGAGCTTACTATAAATTTTCAAGACTATATTAATAATAGCTTAAATTATTTTCGTCAATCTGAAGGTGTGGGGCCTAGGACCCCGCCTCCGAGCTGGATCCGCCACTGCACAAGACGAAACACAGGCATTTTCTCACCTCTCTAAAACGAGACATTTTCACATGACGAGACGAAACAGGCAGCTATGTTGTGTTTAGTGCATCATAACCATTCCTTTTATAAAATTCTGTTTTCATCTCATTATCAAGTTATTTCTCGAAATACGACCTCGGATCATCTTCCTTTCATTGACTGTCATTGTTTACTTCATTCACTTGTGTTCATAATTGTAATTTTAAAAAATCATTCTATTTTCTAAGGTTTTCATTCCACGGTCAGTCTACGGTTTTCATTCTACCACTTTTGAAGTGGAATTAACATATGATAGGTTATAATGGTATTGTGAATGTTTGTTATGTGTTTAATTGTTTGAAACTAGTGTATATTTAGACAATCGATATTATGTGGGGTTAATTGCACTCATCTATTACTACTTAACTGGCTATGTATGGTATATCTATAACTGTAGTGTTCTACGTTTTCCTTTGTAGAACAAAGTTGTTTGAAGGCTTTGGATTAAGTGTAATGGAACTGTATAATAGGCTAGGCATGTAACTTTGATGGGGAAATGGAAGTTAAAACTACAGCATGAAGTGTGGAAAGAGGGATCTTTCTTTTTTTCTCTTGAGATGTCTGTAATGCATTGCTTGTTCCGTTCACTGTATCGATATCTGTCCTCGCTGTTTCCTTCAGGCGTTATTCAGCGTGCCTCTGTGGCTAGCCTCTGCATGGCAAAACTCACGAGTGTAATATGCATGATTCACTGTGTAACGCAGTGTTGCAATAACTTCGCTTTGTCGTTAACAAATATAGTGCTTTTGCTGTCTTGAATATGAATAAAACAGTTTGTGGAAAAAATAACTGAATACGAATCTGCTAAAAGTCTACTTATATAGTTTAATAATGTAGTCTCAATATGGTTCCTCATCCCAAAACTTGTGATTGTTTTCACAGGACATATTTGGGGAGAGGGGGAGTTGTGTAAGTCACAATATTTTGGCATTCGGGATATTAGTGATATGTTGTTCGGATCTTGAAACCTTAGGTGATAAAGCTTGCAATTATTACTTTGCTGTTTCATGACTGTTTATATTCGGCATTCTTATTATGTAAGTATCTATATGTCATCTCGTTGATTTGAATGGAAGCAGCATACTCTTAGTTCCGGGAGCATCTCTTTCTCTCTCTCTCTCTCTCTCTCTCTTTCTCTGCAATAGGCACATTTCTGAAGAAATTTGCCTATCGTAGAGACTCACATGGGCAAAATTCGGGAAAATTTCCATCTTTTCCGTTTTCCGGTCACCACCCTCTGATACAAACCCTGATTAAATATACTTGCTTCCTCATTTTCATTGTCTCACTTCCCTAACAAATTTCACCGAAAATTTAAACTCATTTTCACTTAACATATTACACGAGTAATACGCTCTCTTTTTACCATCTTTCATATATACATTATTTAAAAAAATGTACATACTACTTGGAGCAGATTCGTACCGTCGTTCTTTGGATTTGTAATATAGCGTCATAACCACTACACCAGGATCGTTGGTTGGTAAACGCTTAGTTGTTGGCATATTTGTTGTATTTGTATTTTATGTTCCCACTTCGACAATTTTTACTCTATTTTCTCCTTTTAGCAGCTGTTTCTGGCTTTCTTTTTTGGTGTCGCCCTTTATTTACACTATGCACTATTCGTATTCACAGCTTGTGCCCCTCTGCAATGTCTTATTCAGATTAGACTTTTCTTCTTGTCCCTCAGTAAACATTTGATTGATTTAATTCTCATACTCTCCATGGATGGAGCACAGGAATGCCAGACTCAAAAAGCAATTTACTTTCCTGACAGATAATACCTGTCACGTATAAGATCTCCACATATTGCATTGTATTGCATAGTGCTCTATATAACTAATATTTTATATCTCACCTATAAATTTAAGAAGTATATGGCCCCCTATTGTATATCGAGGGGTATGTTTAGTACAAGGGGTCCAGAAGCACGTAAAAAACACAAAATTTACAGGAGAAATGAGTGATGCAAGTACTTAGACGTAACATAACGTAACCAAATTTAACCTAACCTAACATAAACTAACATAAGCTAACCTGAACTAACCTAAACTAACGTAATATTAGTAGAAATAAGTGAAATTCTGTCATTTTCTTAGAAAATTATGCGGGACTCCTACACTAATATAACATAAATTAAACTAACCTAACGTAACCTAAACTAGCCTAACCTAACTTAAACTAATCTACCCTACCCTAAACTAACAGAATATAAACAGAAATCACCAAAATTGTAACATTTTTTAGAGAAAAGGGCTGGACCCCTTCTGCTAAACATAGGCCTATATCGATACCGAAAATTTATCACTGTTTGAATCGTATTAAATGATATGGTGTTCACTACAAGTAACGAAATAGAGAAAGGGCCAAAACATACGAATTTCTTACTACAAGTCTATCGGTTACATAACTAATCTTAGGTATTTAATATATTACATGAAATTATAACAATTAAAAGCTATGCGAGGTAACAGCAACAAAGCAACTATATATTGAGCAACATAATACATTATAAAATTGGGGCGGTTTGGATATGTAGTACAGATGTACTACAAACAATGGTGGCAATATGAGGATGGGTGCTGTGTCAATCATTGACACTGCCGCCCCAACACTTTTTCATTCCGCAATGAAATGAATCTTTAGAAAAACAGTCTCTTCAACATAGAATTTTATCTCAACTAAGAAAAATTACTTCTAAAAATATTAGATCGTAGTGCTACTGAAAGATATGAAATCAAGCGTCATAGGTTCAAATCCTTGTCAAGTTATACGAGATTTTTTTTTAATTTTTGGTTTTGTAGATAATATTCAATACAGTCATTTATACACCAGGAGAAACGACTAGCAAAACTTTCCTTACTCCTATGACACAAACAAGTAAGAAAACTTTTAGTCTGTGGAGAATAATATAGTGGATGTCTAATAGCAAATGGACATAAACATTAAGGAAACACACGAGTATATACACCTGTGTATTATCTGTCAGAAAAGAAAATTTATGTTCTTTGCGAGATAGTGTCTCTTTTCGTTTATTATGGGAATGAAATTTGTATGCGTAGCTTTTAATCACCTCGCGATTTAATTAAATGTTTTAAAGGTTCAATTCCTAAGAAAATGAATAAATACGTGACCTTTCTCTTTACAGTGCTCACAGGATGCAATAGAAATATAATGAAACTTAATAAAAAGAAGAAAATAAAACTATATTCTTTCACATTTTATAACTTACGGTTATTGTCTCATATTTACGGAGTACATGAGTCTAGATACACGCTGCTCCGTGATTCGTTTGATCCCTACGAGACTCGCACCCACATTTTCGGTTTTCGAATCTTTGTTGCACTTTTCTCTAGCTTTTATTGATCAGATAAGAGAACAGCTAAAGAAAAATATGATTAAAAATTTGGTATTGATTCGACTTCTGTAATACTTTTTTTGACTAGTGAAGAGGAAGAAATAGGATTTTACAACTATAAAGACCATTCTAAATTTTTATATTAATAAAACCTATGAATAATTTACAACCGAAATTAAATTAAGTTCTCTTCAATTATAGTTTGTAAACAACTATGGTCAATGAGGTGGATTTCAGTTATTTTGTGTAGTAAACATATTGGCTTCCATCATCTTTATTTCTGGAACTAAACATAACTAAAACAATTTTTTTCTTTAGAAATAAAATACTCATCTTTAGTTTTAAAGAAAACAGAGAGAATGGTTCAAAATGTCACTGTGCCATTACACTTCGGTACACAAAGAATAAAAAAAAATGAATATATTTATACTTGGAAATGCAGAAGACAATGGGGCGAACATTGTGCATAATTCTATAGAGTGTCTACAAATTCCTATCACTCCTTGATAAATGCTAATGTAAGTTTTCCCGTTGCCGGTTTATAAATGCTAATGAAAGGTTTTCTATTGTTTCAGATTGTGTAAACGATGTCTGATATTTCCAGTTATGTTATTGAAGAACGTCTTATTGGAAGTTGTTGAGTTCATGAGAGAAACCACACAAATAAGACACTGGCAGAAATGCGTACAGACTTTTGGACAAGGTTTCAACGAGATCTTCCCCTGAAACAAACACTTTTGCGACGGGAACAGAAACTATTCGCCACAGGAACTGTGAAAGATTAGGAAAGAAGTTCCAGAACGTCCACACAATCAGAAACCACCAGAGATTGTGAATCACCAGCCGTTCCTGCACATGTAGTAGAACCGGTTTGGTCCTCTCTTGGAGGAACAATCAATCAAAGAGACCACCTGTGATAATGCGTTATGAGGGATCATAAAGGGCATCATTGCACAAAACTGTTACAATACTACTGCCCAACGGACAGAAGCTGTGAGACAAGATTTCATTCAAGTTACGGCTGCAATGCTCCGCAAAATATCGCACAAATCTTGGCGGAGTATTGTTATTTTTACCCTTGTGCATGGAGTCTTTGGTTCGATCCCAGCTCGTGCCAAGTGAACTTTATGGTGGACAAACACCGTTATAGAATTCACTATATAGTTAAAATGTATTCGGTGTAATTACTATATTATAGAATATATTGTAATAATATAGATATTTACAAGCGAAAACAAAAAAAGTCAATAACTCTGGACTACTAATTTGATATACAAAACAACATGTATCCACAATCCAATAATACACAGTCATTACATCAAATGTATAAAATTATTCGCATTAGTAGTTTAGCGTGGGCGCTGATCCTACAATTGAACATTTAGAATGTTCTTCTGTCCGGTGGGCCTTTGTTCTACTGTTAGTAAAACGAAATACTTAACTCGTTGACTCATGGAAGACTCTGGTCGACATGGCGGGTAATATTTCAGTTGGTGGTGACGCGGTGGCTTAGTGGAAGTTGCGTGTTTGCTGCCCATGAGGTAGCACGTCTGCCGGTGCACCATCCATGTCTTACCGTGCGAGTGGCATTGAATGCACCTAGTGTACTCTGTTTTTGATTGGAATTTACGCTAATATTCTTCAACCTGTGGTGACCAGTGTGCTTTATTTAGAATTACAACATGCATATCAAACGTATGAATACATTAAAATTAGGATTCCCTGCGATTTCCGACCGTCTCTCCACAATCAAAATCCATGAGTTTATTCAAGACACGTGTAAGTTAAATGAAGAACAAATACTAAGTTTCGAGTTGGATGTTTATCGTAAATATGTATATATTAAGTTTTTGTCTGACTTGTGTGAGAAAATGTTAAGAGCACATGGTGATAGTGTTAATTTTCAAGACGACAGTGAAACATACCCAGTGACCTTAGAATTATCTGATAAGCCTTTAATCCACGTGCGAGTACATGCAATTCCCACGGAAAATAGCGATAATGATGTCACACGTACCTTGTCTGTCTATGGAGAGTGTAAAAGTATAAAAGATGAAATTTATATATGAAAGACGATAGCCATATTTATAAAGTTAGATCTGGACGAAATATTGTAACTATGTACTTGTTAAAGCCTATACCGTCATTCGTTGATGTTCTTAACCAAAAGGTTCCTCGTAACTTATTACGGTCAGGACCGTACTTGTTACTACTGTCAATCATGTGATCATTTACAAGACCAATTTTCTCAGCGTCAAAACGGGTCGTTGTTTCAACAACCACATTACGTACTGAAAGTGCTAAGGAACGCTCTCAAGATTCACAAACTCGAGAGATTGTTGTGGTTAAACCTGCTAATTTGCCTACTTTGACCTCAAATGTGGACTTTCTGCAATTAATGATTGCCTTTCCTCTCCCTATGATACAAGGCCGCCCTGTAGCCACTGCTATGATAGTGCTTAATAGTACTATTCCTAACCAATCATGTTCCGGAGAAATTTCTGACGATTTCCATGCCCAGGATGTTAGTGACAATCAGAACAGCTCCTCATCTTCAGCCTCTCCATCTTTACATAGTGCTTCTCAATTGACTGAGTCAGATCGTCCACAGAAACCACACGTCGTCAGTGAGTAGGATACAAAGAAAGTCTTGCTAGAAAGTGGTTCCTGATCCCCTAGTGTTGTTGATGCTAATAATAATCCAGAGTGCATCTCTAGGGATCAGAAGTTTTCTCTGTAAGACTCATGTTCACAGTTCAGTCCAAGGAAAAAGTTCCCATTTCCTTCCCTGTGAGTTGTCCTAGTGGGAGAAAAGGAACCGAGGTCCGGAATTCTCAGAAAGCTTCACAAGGCAAGAAACGGATGAAAGCAGTAACGGTTATAGCTCGAGTGAAAGACGAATCAGGGACTTTCAGAATTATCACCTAGACTCACCCGTTCGTCTGTAGCAAAAATAGTGAGGAATGAACCATACATATGATACAGCAGTTCCTACTTCAGGTGAGTCACCATCAGTTTCTAATCCTACCTAAACATTCAGCAGATTAGTTCTTGCAAACAGTGGTGCTTTATTATGAAGTGCATTACTAATATTCGACACCTTTTTAACACTATACGTATGTGTACTATCTTAAAACTAGCAACTATAAATATTAACGGATCCAATCGCCAGTAAAATTTGAAGCTCTCAATGACTTTTTACTTAAATCTGAAATAGATGTGGTTTTTCTATAAGACGTTGGTCCTAAAATTGTAAACGTACATCCATCGTATATTGTATATAATAATTGTACATATAATAGTCTTGGTACTGCATTTTTGGCTAAAGAAGGCATTCCCCTTTAAAATGTGGAATTGCATTATAATGGTAGAATTATAAAAGGTCAGGTTTATGATACCACACTTATCAATATTCATGCGCTCAGTGGATGTAATAATAGAGAAAAAGGAATACTTTTTATGCAAATGAGGTAGCATCGTATTTTAGTAGCACAAATAATGTTATATTTTGAGGTGATCATAATTCAATCATAGCTCACAAAGCGGAACCGACTTACAATTATTGTTCTACATAGAATGAATTAGTAAAGAATTTGTCCCTGATAGATGTGTGGGACTTTGAACACTCAGATTTACAGGGAGACACATTTATTACACAAAATTCAAGTTCTAGTATCGACAGGCTGTATGTCAATGATACCTTAAAACTTCATGTTGTTTCTGTAGGGTATATAGATATCCCACGTGTTTCACCGATCATCTCTGTTTAATAATGGAAATTAAAATAACCGACACGATGCTTGTTCGAGGATACGGGACAAATCGCCCCGACCGCGCCCTTACCCTTGTACTAAATACAAAGCAAAATTATAACAATTCCACAAACAGAACATTGAAGGGATTAAGATATGTAATAAAGTTTCAGGGTTTCCAGAAGAAGAACAATGCTCTCTTACACATGTGTTAAAAGAAGCCAAACGTAGAAGGAGGAAACTAATTATTTCTGTAACAGATGCTCAAGGCTTTTTGCAAACTACTCACGACAATATTCGCAACACCCTGTACAGTGGCGTATTTAGGGGGGCCTTCCAGGCTTAACCCCCGAAATCTTACTTACTATAGTAAAGTATATGAAATATCTTGCAGAATTTTCACATTTTCAGGCAAAGCCCCCCCGAAAGTTAGCAAAGCCCTTCCCTAAACAAAATCGTAAATAAGCCACTGACCCTGTATGATTATTACTACCAATTATTTGGGACAGATTCCGCTATCTGCTGCGACAATAAATTATTTGTCAGTGTGCCTCAGGTGATAAATGACGAAGACAATCAAATTTTATGTGCTCCATTTACAAAATATAAAGTAAAAAGTGTTGTGAATGCTGCGAAACAAGCGAAATCTGGCCACGACTCTATCTCTGGCTGTTTGTATATTAAATTTAGGGACAAAATGGGCGATACACTATCATTGATTGTCAATGAATGGTTCTTTGCTTGAGACACTGTAAAACGCCCAAATACAGCCATCACGGTATTTATCCCCAAAGCTGTCATTATAGACCTATATCACTTCTTAATACAGATATCAAAATTTGTGTAGATGTATTAAAAACCGTCTCATGGAATATATGGATTTGTTATTACATAATTTGCAAAATGTGGGTGTTAAAAAGAAAACCATATATTACCTTCTGTTAACTATTAGAGGTAGCATTACTATTTGTAATGATTGCGCTCTTAAAGCGGCTTTGATTAAGTTAGATTTTAAAAGTGCCTTTGATAGTATCGAACACTTTGAATTTATTGTTTCCGAAAACTTGGTTTTAGTGATCAATTTGTTACCTGAATTCAATATTTTTATAAAGACGCACATACAACGTTAAATGTTAATGGTCACCTCTCCAAAAGCATTTCCATCAATCGTTCAACACAAGAAGGTGATCCCCTTTCGATGCAGATTTTTCCTATTAGTTTTGCTCTCCTGTTACATGCTATGGATGACCGACTACCTGGTCTAAATATTATTACATCTGCTCTGAAAATGGCCAGTTACGCAGATGATGTAACAGTTTGTATCCTCACAACTAGACTATCCTATCATGATGGAATGCGTTCACGATTATGAGTTAGCATCTGGAGCTAGATTAAATGTCTGTAAATCACATATGTTAAACATAAACGATTGTGTTTATTTTACTAATTTAAATACCGTCCCTAGGGACGACAGTGTCACAATATTAGGAATTACCTTTTATTCTAACATAATGAACACTATTACTTACAATTATAAGAATGTTGTAATTCTCGTCACTGCGTCATTCAAGTTACGTGAATCAATCTAGAACTTTCTCTTTATATTCCAGATCAAAATTTGTAAATGTTTAACTTTTAACTAAAATATGTTATCTGGCAAATGTATCATCTATGCCTCAACTCACAGGAAAACAAATCCAAAGTTTATATAGTTGTTTTCTATGGAAACATCAGGTCTTTCGTGTAAAATATGATATAATGTGAAGTTGTTAAATGTAAAATTAAAAGCTGCCATTCTGTATGTTACTCGATCGCTGACCTTGTACGCAGACGAAGCTGTTAGTGTCACAAAACAACTCCGGCATTACTTACTAGCACGAACAGATAGGAATCTTCCGCTGTGTCTGATTGACCTACGTCAAAGTTCCAAGTACTTAGAAACTGTTCTGTCTGATTATATATATATTTCTCAGCATTTTGATTTCTAACATATACGTAGTAAAAACCGGTATGCTTTTAAAATGAATAACTTGTATGTCCCACCTAAAATTATGTTAGATGACTGCTCGTGTAATTGGCTCAATATTTGGGCCAATATCAATGACCTGACATTGAGTGTGAGTACCAAATCGATTTGGTTTATGCTAGTTCATGATGGTATAAATAATAAGGACAAGCGTAGAAAACATTTTTTAGTGCTAATTCTATTTCTCATAAATGTAATAATGTAAATGAAACGCCTAGTATCAAAAACCGCCAAATCCATTTTTTTTAAAACCGAAATTGAGTTATATATCGCTCGTTATACGTTTGATCTAAAGGAATTCCATGGAAACAGCGTTTTGTTTAGAAGCTTAATATTTCATACTAAAAGACTAGTTCGAATATGGGACGTCGCACGCGTCTATATGGCGCTTCACTGCACGTTTTACGAGATTACTCGAAACTAAGCGAAATGGATGTTGCGGATTTTGATACTAGACGCCTCAAATACGTTAGTTCATAGAACCACAACCTGTCTTGAATCCCAAAAAATATGGTTCAATTGCGTCACTTTTCTTAGCCTTTCTCAGTAGTAGCTCAGAGCACAATAAACATATTAACATAATTTTAAGGTCAGATTACCTTTATTATTTAGCTAGCAAACAACATTATGACGATTGGTATATAGGAAGGACCGTAACATATATTTTTACTTCCAACTTAGAAGCAGGGCGAGCCTTCTATGTACAGTATTTACAACAATAATACTCAAAATTATCGACGGATGTATGCAAGCCAACTCTTTGTTCTCCTAACTTCCACCAATATTCATTTAATTTTTTTTTTATTTTTTAAAGACTTGTGATAAAGTTTCATTAACATTTCGTTATATTTGCTTTTTGCGTACAATAAATGTTTTAGTAAGAAAGTGGTAGAGCGTTGACCTCTGTGCATGGGGTTCTTGGTTCGATTCCAGTTCACGTCAAATGAACTTTGTGATGATAAACGTCGTGTGCGTGGGTTTTCTCGTGGTTCTTCCGTTTCCTCCCACTTTCTTTATTCCATCATTTAATTCATTTCTCATCATCACACTCTTCTTTAGCATAGTCAGCATAATCGTGGGACTTAAAACCTGAAGATTTCATTTCATTTCATTTTTTTCGTTTTCTTGAAAATCTATCTATATATATAAAAGAGAACGTACAAATCCTTTGTCCGCTCATCACGCTAATACGGCTGAACCAATTTCTTTTATTTTTGGGGGGTTATTAGGATTTGGACCCTAGATGGTTTTTATCATATCACTTTAATTTTCAATTACCAGTGTCTTGAGATAATTGACCATTCAGGTGTCCATTACGTACAAATCCTTTGTTAGTTCATCATAGGTATAAAAATAAACGTATTTATATGCAACCCGCATGACCGTGTCACTCGGCGGGTTAACATACATGACAGGCGTTATAATGGTTTTTATCATATCACTTGAAAGCGAAAAAGTAAAAATTATCTAAGTAACAAAGTTTATTGCGTTCGGGGGTGACCGCAGCGAAGCGGGGCGGGTTAACATAAATGACAGGCGATATAATGTTAACATTTACTGCAATCTTCTATGGTTTTTATCATATCACTTGAAAGCGAAAAAGTAAAAATTATCTAAGTAACAAAGTTTATTGCGTTCCGGGGTGACCGCAGCGAAGCGGGGTGAACGCTGCTAGTAAATGAATAAAATCTAATGTAAAAGTAATACCTTCTGCCATTCTGTCACTTGTGTAAAGGAAATTAATTCGCAATTTTACTGTCCGATAGGCAAGTACGTATTATATAGATCAGTGGTTCTCAACCTAATTTCTATAATGAACCCATCTTATCACATCCTCTTGCCAGGGACCCCCTTATAATTTCTGGTTTTTAACAAGTCTATATGGGAATTTTAATATACCTGTTGTGAAGATCTCACGATATCCATCTATTTCTATAATAGTAGAATCCATTTTTTGTATATAGTGGATACAGTAACTTCCATAAAAAGCGAATAAATTAAAACCAAATTTGGTCATATTACAAATATCGAATCCGATCCGTCATACTGTTTCAAAATGGAGGGTGTTTGAAAATTTTAAAACTTTATAACTCCCTTAATTTTGAGTCATATGATAAAAAACCTGTTGAAAATGTTTAGTAGTCCTATTTTTTGTTGTTCGTAACAGTATGTATAAAAATAAAAATATGCACATCAGAACAAAATTCAAAATATTTAAAAATATTTTCCGGTACTAGATTCTAATTATATTTCTCTCTTCCACTTATCTTCACGACCCGCATGAAACTCCCTCGTGAACTCCTAGGGATCGTGACCTCTAGCTTGAGAAACCCTGATATAGATTGTAACCCTGATATATATATATATATATATATATATATATATATATATATATATATATACATGAGGAGAATACTGAAAGTGGTGAGCAACATGTTTTCACAAACGTAATCTTTAGTAGTAAGTGAAATCGAGTATATCATCTCAATTTACAGATCTTTCTTTCCATTCGTTGACGCTGTTTGTTGTGCCAGAGTTAGCACGTAACCACAGTTAGTCCTTCTAAAATGGCGGGCAGTGATGTTTCGTTTCGACAGCGTGCTCTGATTAAATTCCTTGTTAAAGAGGACCAATCTGCTTCTGAAATTCACCACAGACTGCAGCGTGCCTGTAGAGATGTATGGATTGGTAGCAGCAGTGTTAGGAGGTGGGTGAAACATCCTAAGGATGGAAATACGAGTATCGAAGATGAGGCTCGCAGCGGGTGCCCTCGAACTGCCTCCACGGAACGCAACAAGGTAAGGGTTGATGAGCTGATTAGGGGAGATAGGCCTATCACTGTAAATGAAATCGCTACAAAACTTGGATCAAGAAATTATTCACAGCTAAGGTTATCGGAAGGTTTCTCCCGTTGGGTCCCACGTTTATTAACCGAGCACCACAAACGTCAGAGACTAACCATTGTTCAGACCCTTTTTCAGAGATTTCGACATGAAAGTGGGGACTTTTTGACAAGTATTGTGACTGGAGATTAAAGCTGGTTACATCATTCGATTGAAACAAAGCGATAGAGCGTGGAATGGCACCACTTGAATTCACCACCGAAGAAGAAAGCGAAGACAGTGCAATCGGTAGGGAAAGTTATGGGGAGTGTCTTCTGGGATGTACAGGGTTGCATTCTGGTTGCTTTCTTGAGCCTGGACAAACCATAAATTCTGTCCGCTACGTCCAGATACTTTTGAAGCTCCGTCGTGCCTTTCGTGATAAATATTCTGGAAAGATCATCCTTCAACACGATAATGCTTGTTCGCATACTGCAAGTGCCAGATGCAGATCAGGAGATATGGGTGGGAAACACTTGCACATCCTCCCTACAGCCCTGACATGGCATCCTCTGACTAATATCTTTTCGGTTTTGTGAAGGAACAGATGAAACCCCATCGCTACGAGACACATAGAGGATATTCGGCAAGCAGTGCGTCAGTGTCTACGGCAGCTGGAATGGAATTCTATCACAAGGATATTTTCAAACTTGCAGAACGATGGAGAATATGTGAGAAAAAAAAAACGGAGACTATGGGGAAAAGTGAAAGAAAGGTCTGTAGATTGAGATGATATATTTAGTTTCACTTACAAATAAAGATTACAGTTGTGGAAAATTGTTTCTCACGACTTTCAGTATGTTCCTCGTATCTATCTATCTATCTATCTATCTATCTATCTATCTATCTATCTATCTATCTATCTATCTATCTATATCTATATCTATATCTATATATATAATGCTGTATATTGGTTTTCATTGATGTACAATAATTCTTGTTTCCCTTTCGAATAAGAAAACCAAAATGATCCATATGATCCACATGACGAACTCAAGTACTGATAAACGTACTGATTATATATTAATGAAAGGACGAAACAAATTTACTGATGTTAGCTACTTTCACTATCTTCTTTCATCGGTTTCCTTTCGCCATTGCTTTCTTTCTTTAAATTTTTGTGTCTATTCCGATTGGCATGTAGTTTATAGTATCATTTTTCATTTCAATAACGCAATACAGTATTTCAATTGAAGGGGTAATTTGGATAAGGGCGTATCAACCTATTTCCGGTAAAATGAGATATACATATTTTCTGCAAGTTTGAGCATGTCCGTATGTGTCTAGGTGGTGTTAAAGTAATATCTCTGCTCCGTAATAAACGCCTGTCTCCAAAAATAGTGTATGAATGCGTTGGTTAATTGGATAAGGGCGTTTTTTTTCTGCTCTCCTCACTGAAAAAAAGGTTTGGTCAAATTGACCAAAAAATAGGTGCTGGTTACCAAATCGTTTGGTCAATATAGCGCCAACCAAACGCTTGGTCACCAGCACTAAATCATTTGGTCACGATTTGTTTGGTTGCAGGAACCTATTATTTGGTTACCAGTACCAAATATGCATTTGGTAATTTTGACCAAATAATGACCAAACAAGTAGAATTTGGTTGGGAATACCAAAAATTTGGTTAAAATGAACGAAATTTGGTTCATGGAACCAAATAATTTGGTTGCAAATACTAAACCCGTATTTAGTGAATTTGACCAAACCATTTGGTAGCAATTACCAAATACTGTTGCTATAGGTACTAAACTGAAAATAATACGAGGGTTATCACAAAATTCATGGGAATTTTTTTCTAACGAAAATGGTAACAAAGCAAGAAATTCTTAAACATGCAAATGGAAAGTTAATACATATGTAAATATTACGTATAAATTGGATATAAATACACATCCCATAATACGAACAATTATTTTTACTTTTTTTTCTCTCGTGCTATATTCTGATGGAGATGTGTATGTTTACACAATTCCTTACATGTAACGTTTACGTATATGCTAACCTTCCATTTGGATATTTCAGAAGTTTTTGATACGTGACCATTTTCGTAAGAAAGGAAAAAAAAAAAAAGTTGCCATGACTTTTGCGGTAACCCACATATAAAGTTAGAAGTTATTGCTTCTAGTTATTAAGAACTTCTTCACAAATAAGATTTACATATACATTTGAAGCAACATACGAAATATGTACACGAATACACGTAAATTTAAAATTCTATGTATATGTACACAAAGTTTCAAATCAATTTTTTGAGGAAAATAAAACTATTTGGTCTAGGAATTAATTCGTGCGGTTTTACAAAAGATGGCGTAACTAGCTTATTGTCCCATAGTTTCGTTGATCCAAACATGCGTTGAAAACTACTGTCATTGAGCATCTTGTTTAGTATATGTCAGTTGCTTGAAGCGGAAACAACAACATTTTTTCTTCAACTGAAAATGGCGCATTTTGTGCCTGATAAAGTGTTTTTGCGGGGAGTTATTCTTCATTGCTTTAACATGAAGAAAAGTGCTACCGCAAGTCATCATATTTTAGTGGAAGTGTTTGGTGACCATGCTCTAGCTGAGCGAACGTGTCAGAAGTGGTTTGCACGGTTTAAAGGTGGTGATTTCAGCTTGGAAGACCAAAAGCAATTTGGACAGCCAAAAGAATTTGAAGATGAAGAATTGAGAGCATTGCTTGATCAGGATTCGTGTCAAACGCAGGACGAACTTGCAGAAGCATTTGGAGTTGAGCAAACAACAGTTTCCAAACGTCTCAAAGCCATAGGAATGATTCAAAAGATGTCTTATTGGGTTTCACATGAATTGAAAAGAAAGACGTTGAAAGAAGAAAAACCGTTTGCGAATTGCTGCTTCAAAGACAGAAAAGGAAGGGATTTTTGCATCGAATTGTAACTGGTGATGAGAAGTGGATTCATTACGAGAATCCTAAACGAAAAAAGGCCTGGGTGAAGCAAGGTGAACCAGGTCCTTCACAACCGAAACGAGATATTCATTGTGCAAAGGTTATGCTGTATATATGGTGGGATTTGAAACGTGTGGTGTACTATGAACTTCTGAAACTTGGTGAAACTATTAATGGACACCGCTATCGACAACAATTAATGCGTTTGAAGCAAGCTCTGGCCTGAAAACGACCAGAATGGAATAACAGGCATAATAAACTTATTTATCAAGATGATAACGCTCGACCATATGTCGCAAAACCTGTCAAAACCTATTTGGAAAATGTCGGATGAAAAGTGTTACTCCACCCGCGATATTCACCAGACACTGCTCCGTCTGACTACTACTTGATCGATTGCATGAATAACGATTTGATTGGACAGCGGTTCACTTCTTCAGAAAATATCGAAAAATGGATCTTTGATTAGATTGCGTCAAAAGATGAGGAATTCTTTCGACACGGAATCCGTAAATTGCCTGAAAGATGGGAGAAAGTAGTGGCTAGCGATGGCCAATATTTTTGTTAACGTATTCATTTACTTTGTTTTTGAAATAAAGCTTCAATTTTTATTAAAAACCGCACGAATTAATTCCTAGACCAAATATTTAATATATAAAGAATTTACATACAACATTTTTCTACAAAATCATTTTACTGTAAATAATAATAGTAAAAAAAAACAGCAACTGAGTCAATGGCTTCAAAATTAAACAATGATATTAACATCTGTTAAAGTACTGAAAGTAAGATTTTTAGATCAAATGCAAAACTTCAAGAAAAACCGTAAAGAACTTAAAGCAAACTTATGCTGTAATTTTACTCCCAGTAAACAACATTGAAGATTTTTCAAATAAATTAGAAACTAGTTGCTGAAAAACTTCGCATACGTATTTAAAATGTTAATGCAAGAAAAAAGTTTATCTACGACTTTGGTCGGAAATACATATTTACGTAACTGGGGCCAATTTAAGATAATCAGTAGAAATGTTCGCAGGAGCGGCTACAATGAATAAAACAACCGAGAAACGTCGCACACGTGTTCAGAACCTCACTATAAGTAAAGAGTTTATTTGCGACTTCGGTTGGAAAAGCCTAATTACAGAAATGAGGCCAATTGAAGGTAAGTAGAACATACTTACTTTTCCGTAATCAAACGTTTCGGATCAAATTAAAACAACCCTCTCGTATCGAGGTACTCAACCGTATGCAAAGTTCCTCGATTGTTTTATTCAATGTAGTATCCTACGATCAATTTAAATAATTACATTAATATATTGATAAATTGAGAAAACAACCAATTTTGTCACACCAGACCCTTTGTAGGCACGAAATCAAAGATATACAAAGACTGAAAAACATATAACTGAACCGGAATTCCAACCTGGAACTCCCGCTTACCGTGCAGATGCGCTACCACTGCACCATTCAGTCCGCTCCCAGAACAGCCATACATTCTTCCACCTTGTGGAACAGCATCGTTATAAAGAGTGAAAGAATGTATTGTTGTTACTGAGAGCGGACTGGGTAGCACATCTGCATGGTAATACGAAGATCCCGGGTTCGAGTCACGGCTCAGACGCATTTTTTCACTCTTGTATGTCTTAAATTATCTTAAATTGGTGTCATCTGCATAATTAGGCGCTTCCGACCAAAGTTGCAAATAAACTTGGTTTTCTTATACTGAGGTCCTGAACACATATTCGAGGCTTGTCGGTTTATTCCTAGAATAGCATGCATGTACATGAATACATGTACATTTTCATGAAGTTCTAATACATGTACACACATATATGAACAAAGTTATAAATCAACTTTGGAGAAAAATAGAACGAATTTAGGATATAAAGCATGTACTTACAATACTTTTCTACACAAGAATTTTATTATAACTGAGTATAGCAACTGAGCCATACAGACTTCAAAATTGAACAAAAATATTAAATTCAAAATTAAACAATGATATTAACATTTATCAACTGCTGACTGAAAATAAAATAGCATTTTATGCCAAATATAAATCTTTTCAAAATTACATAACGAAACTAACTGTTTACTGAAGACAAAGTAACATTTTTAGGCCAAATATAAATCTATTCAAAATTAAACAATGATATTAACATGTATCAACTGGTTAGTGAAAATAAAATAACATTTTTAGGCCAAATATAAATCTTTATAACAAAAAAGGTAAAAAAAAAAAAAAAAAAAAAACTGTGAGAAAAGTTATAATTTTACTCCCAGCAAACAGCATTGAAGATCTTTCAAATAAATTATAAACTATTCTTAACTGAGCTAGACAACGTGCTCAAGGGTGTGGACATATGTTTTAAAACTTTTTTGTGTTTAACGCAGAATTCCCTAAGGAAGGGGAACATCTTTGGCTTCTTCTGCAAAAAGTTGTATATGACATAAGTACTCCTCACGATAAACAGACGATACACTATTGTTGGATATGATTGTTTTTTTTTTTTTAACTGATATGATATATCTGTAAACAATAGTGGTCGAAACAGATACAACTACTGATATTTTATGCTTGCTTGAATCACGTTTCTCTAAACAAATGTTATTTCAGTACCATGCGTTATACGTAATTGAATGAATTATATGGAATTGTTTGTAACAATGCCTGTTTGTTCAATTTGCAAATCAAATTTTATGCTAGTAGCAACACTTATCCTTCATTTAAAGCTCAAACACAGAATATCCTTCAATGTATTGATGAAGGTTGTTTTCGCGAATTTCAAGGGGCCAAATCACTTAGAGTTCATTTTCGGAGGAAACACAAAAATCTATATTGCAGACGAAAGTTATTTAACGTAGCTGTATGTAAAGCAGCTCCTTATTCCGTAATTGCCAACAACGAACACTCAACGAATGTTGCAGGTCTCTCGTTTCCATGAAAGGTTGAACATCACCCATTACCTGTTGGAATCAGAGAGAGGTTAACTGATCATGTTACATACTTAAATAATTTTTCTTACATATAAGAACAAAGACACTTCTTCTTCCTCAATAGTCTGAAAGCATTATTTATTGCATATTTACAATGACATACGCATTTTGTGCCTATAAATATATGTTATTTTGAAGCTAAAAAATTGGTAAGCAATACTAATACTGCAAATGTTTTAAAAGCTATTAAATGCTTTAAAAGCTGCAAAGGTTTTTAAAAGCTATTTATATCTGACTGCAAAAACGATACGTTCAAACAAGACAGAAGCTACTAAATTACGCAAACTCGACAACTTGTCCTCAAATAGACATAAGAACTTCCTCACTAGCATTTACCAACAGAGAATATAGAACAGATCACATTTATCCTCAGTAAGTGATTTTGGTTATTAAAATGAAATGAAAGTTTTGAGTTTTATGCCCCACGGTTATGCCGGCTAGGCTTAAGGAGACTGTGATGAGAAATGAATGAAATTGTGTAATGAAGAAAGTGGGAGGTAACTGGAGAACCCCGAGGAAACCCACGCACACGGTGTTTGTTCACCACAAAGTTCACTTGGTGGGAGCAAGGTTAGAACCCGGGACCTCATGCACCAGAGGTGAACGGTCTATCACTGAGCCACTGAGAACACTATTTTGGTTATTATTAAATAAATGTATCGAGTTCGTATTTGTTCATACGTAATGAAACGTCGTAGCTCAGCTTCACACTCCGAAAACAGGGTTCTTGGCGTAACCTTAATTTTCTTTCCAACGTATGTCTTTGAAGAGTGTGTGTGTGTGGGAGGAGGGAGAATTATTGGCGGGAACAGTTTTATACTACTTTGAAAGGCACAAGTGTCTTTAGTTTACGCTACAATCCTATGTATACAACCAATGTATAACTATTAATATGATCATTACAACATACTTGTTGCAATAAAACTGGATTCAGATAGAAAAATCTACTTCATTCGTACAAGTAATTACAATTTCAAGTTAATGAAACAGAAATAAAGGAAGAATAAAAAACATAAAAATAATATTACCTTCTGTAACACTTTCTGTGTCTAACAGACTTAAAAGTTCGACTGCTGAAGCGTCATGTAGCCGTTTCTTCCTTAGTTTTTCCAATTTTTTACTGACAGAATCCCATTTCACGAACAAGGATGTATGATCAGGATATAAGTCTTTGTTATCTTGATCAATCTGGAAATGGAATTCCATTGTATTAAAACATTTACAATGATAACATTATATCATTAATTGTTACATAAACTCAGTGATGCCTTCCACGAACATGTGTTCCTTACCATTTATTTTACTTTTCAGTCAGTATTTTATCTATTTGTTATAAGAACCGCAACTTCCTTTAAGTGCATAAATGATATTTCTTAACTGTAACAATTTCAATACAAACTACTGGTTAGAGCGTGTACTTTTACGGACTTGGACTTGGGTTCAAATTCAACCTGCTTTCCCCTGGTGTTGTCCAACATCTTGAAGAAATTGACTTACTGCTAGCTTAAATAAATAGACGACAAAAGCCACATACGTAGTGCAAGAAGATGTTACATTGACGATAACTGCCAGTTAGACCCATATTGAGGTTGTGGCATCACGGGCTTTCGTCGTGTTATGATGGTTTTTGGTTATATTGCTTAATATAAACAAAGGTCTATTTACTCGGATAGATTAGGCAAGGATGGGGAAAGTATTGATCTGGACTTAATATTACAGGTACCATCCCGGCATTTGCTGGAATGACTGAGGAAAAACCCAGGGAAATTTCACTCACGATGACCGGATTTGAGCCCGAAAGCTTCCGAACGTAAAGCCAAGGTTCTACATGCTGAAATAAGGCCACTAGGGTTTCATATTGATTTGTCAAAGGGCAAAGTGAAGAAAATTCTACAATATTGTTAGCGTTTATCAGACAATAAAACCACTATTTGCCATCTACTGAGAAAAAGGCTTATTGAATCGAAAAGTACTTTATGCATTAAAAAAAAAAATCACCGTCAAAGTTTCTATTGCTGTACGTATATGCTTGGTTGATACGCAATCACAAGAAAGATTGTTTATCAGTCATGTAAGTATTGTCCTTCTGAGATCTCGCTTTCATAAACAAGTGACATCGTGTTGCAAGAACTCAGTTCTCAATTTTTATCTTACTGAATATGACTACCTTTCTTTCCATTGCAAGGTAAACTCAATGCAAGTGTTCGTAATGTATGGCCATTTAATCATATGCGTCTTAAAAATGGAAACAATAATTTTAGGTTTAGAGCATTTGTTTTCAGACTTGCAATTGAGCATTTCATCTAGTTGTTCAAAGCAAGATCGAGTTGCTAATAAACTGAACTTAATACTTTCCCACTTTGTGTTCCATGCGTGGGGATGAATATGTTACAAAGAACCAGCAAGAAAAATTATTTCCAGCTAAAAAGACATGTTTTAGTTCTTTAAACATGCAATCTGAATACAATGCAAAATATTCACTTTTTGAAAAGGAAACTGCAAAAACTTTTAAGATTCATTGATTGTCTCTATCCTCTTTCATCACCGGAGCTACACAGGAGGGAATCTATAATTTGTAGTTGAATCTGAATTACTTTTATACAATTATACACCTACCGGGCATCGAACCGATAACCACCAACCCACAGGCAGTTCAGACCTGCTTCAACATATCTCAACATTCATGAACAGATATTACATAAGAGGACAAGGAAGTAATTTATTTGTCCATCATTTATATATATTTTTATTATGGTTTTATGACAACTAAGGTCTATTAGCTCAGACATACAAATACCTAAAATAGTATATGTCATTTCAATCTTTAGTATGACTTTATCCTGAAGGTTTTTACTATTTTCTGTACAAACGCGACACAATTTTAAAGGAAACTTCTGTTCTAAAATGTACGTTATGAAAAAATCAACTTCTGGACGTAAGTAAAAGATTTTATATGAATGTTCTCAGCCCCAAAGAATAATTTAATGCTTGTAAATTATGGCCTATTCAGTAACAACACAATACTTAGTAGTAAAACAGAATGAAGGTTAATTAAATGAAACTTACCAATGTATAGCCCAAAGGCTGCTTCAATGCTAGCCAAGTTGAAATTATTTCATGAACAGTTTTGCCCTCTTGCTTGCATCGAACTTTCAACGTTTTCTTCCAAAGATCAAGTACTTCCTGCCAGGGCTCGACACTATGCTTTAACAACGCTAAGCTGTTTTCAATATCTATGCCACATTCTGAAAGAGAAGAATAAACTTACCAAACAGATCTGTATTACATTAAAAACTTAGTAATAAATTCCTATATTTTTCAAATATCAGTTAAAATGATTCTATATTTTCATAAGTCCTCTGTACAAGTATTTATATCCATATGTAATATATAATAAAGAAAAGAAAGAAAGAAATATATTTACAAAAAAAAAAAAAAAAAAAAAAACTGTTCTGGAACTGTTCCTGTGAAGCTGAACTTGAAAATTGCCTTCAAATGTTAATCTATATTTCCGGCACAAATATCAAATGCCTTTCATCAGAATGGTTTAATTCTTCAAATATGTAGAACTTATGTAAATTACATGTTCTAGCTTAGTACTTCAATGGTATAACGTAATAGTGGTACTATATAAGTATAATGACTATCTACGACGAAGAAAGTCGGAAAATATTTAGTAATAAATGCTACTTATCATTTCTTATGAACAGAGTAACTCTTGTAATGAAGGATTTGAAGATTAAGCATACAAAATTTGGACTTGTTCAGTCTTGTAAATAGAAACACACAGAATCTTAGTATTGATTAATATAGTGCACTATTTAATCCTTAATAGATTAGTTGGTTGCTTAACTGAAGAGTAGGTGAAAAATTTCTCGACTGTAGTTTTATGTTGTAAACAGTAACAATATCTACACAGTCCCATTATTACCTTATACTATTGAAATACTCAGCTTGAACTGAGCTTGAACGCATATACACTTTAAGTTTTGAGCCATCCTGATGAAAGGCACTCGATATTTTTGCCAGAAATACATGTGAACATTGAAGAACCACGTTTTAATCTTACAGGAATATTTTCAGGTTAGTATCGACTTATATTAATGTGTGTTCCATACGTTCAATTAGCAGAGAAAAAAGAATTAAACGAAACTAAACCATTTTTTAAAACATAGTTCTTGCAAACCCTGGCACAAAATAGGTAAATCATTGGCACTTTTTAAAGTATGATCGGGGCCTCGGTAGTTCAGTGGTAGAGCGTTCACCTCTGACATGTGAGATACCTTGTTTGATCCCAAATCGCGCTAAGTGACACCGTCTGCGTGGATTTTTCGGGGTTCTCCCGTTCCTTCCCACTTTATTCATTTCTTATCATCATCACCATCTCCTTTGGTCTACCTGGCATAACTATGGGACATAAAACTCAAAGGTTTACTTTCATTTTTAAACGTATGATCAGAGATGAATAAATCATTTGCTAGATTACATTTTAAACATTACCATCTAGCGTAGAAGTTCCAGTGTCACGCTTTTCTGTTGAAGGACCTGACTCTGCAACAATGCCAAACTTTCTTAACGACTTGCGTGTATTTCTATATTTGTCAACGAGTTTTCTTTTCGAAATCTTCTGATTTGGACCTTGTGACTTTGGTGGAATATAATACATTTCCTAAAAAAGACATTGTTACTGTAAGATTTAGAATTATAACCTTAATAAATTAAATTATGTATAAAAAACATTTCAGACAATTACAGAATAATTTATCATATTTATACCCTTCTATGTGATGTTCCACTTTTAGTGTAGCATACGTTTTCTACAAACAAACCCTCCATTCTGCATGGGGTATTCTCGCATGTATATATATATATATATATATATATATATATATATATATATATATATATATTTGGGAGGGGGAATAGATAAACTATTCTTGTCTCATAGTCACATAGACTGGTAACATTACAAAGCACACGTTAAGATTTTCAGCATAAAATTTACCCTATAAAGTCAGCATATTTGCTTCCCCACCTTATTTGCTTCAATAGTTCTCCAAATTCTCGTCGAACTCATTCTCCCACATTAAAAGGTCGAAGTTATGCTATTCAAATGTCCAGCAGTAACATTGATTGAAAGTTATGTGAATAAAGTGTCTATATAATAACTGAAACGTTAGTTATATGCATACCTGACATTCCGTTGGAAACAGCTCCTTTATCTGTAATGCCAAATGTTGAAATATTTCATTGCAAAGAGTTACATTCGTTTCCATAAAATGATCAATTAACATTGTAACTAACTGCTTCCTAGTGATAGCAGACAATTTGTTGTTTTGAAGATATTCATTGCAAACTTTTCTGCCTGTTAAGCTCTGTTTTAGAAAAGTCTTAAGATTCTGAGGAAAAAACAAACAGCATTATATGTACGATTACGTCATTCAAGATCACTTAATCGAATTCACTGAAATAGAATTTCAATTTTGCATTTCTGTATAAATTAATAGCTGATTAACTTCTGTTGAAGGATAACCATATTTAATAATACATAACTATATAAATAAATAAATGAATGAATAATAATTACGCCTAGAAATCAAACTGAGAATTTCTGCTTTTCAGGTATTCCCTACACAAATTATTGGTGATTGATATTCAAAGAAACACAATTTTGCTTAAAATATACAATGTCCCTTATTACATTTAAGTCTGTTTGTTCTATAAACTAAGGAAATTAACTTACGAGGAGCTCACAGCAGCATTGGTGTTTTCACTTCAAACATAATAAGCTCTGTACAGCTCTAAAATTGCACTATTCTTATAGAACACACTTTTGAAATGACACCATTACTATATACGCGAATCTTTGGGTTTATTGTTTGACAAATACTGAAGTGTATCGACCTGGCATGACAAGAAACGAAAGTTGGTATTTTAGTATGATCTATTTTTACTAACTCCAAGGAAATATAAATTTTATAGATAAACGCATAAAAAAAAAAGTTACAATTTTAAAGATCCTGCATATCGTGATATCATTTCGCTTAAATTGAAGTAACCGAAAATATAACTGAATACCAATCTCTTCGCCCTCTCAGCTACTCTAGTCGATAACGCGTGTATCCTTGATGTATGTGGTCCTGGATTCAATTCCCGGTGAGAGCACAAAAAAAATGCGATCGTTCACTTTCATTAATCACCTGTTTACCTTAGCCTAAACAGCATAACCGTGGGACGTTCCAAAAGCTCTTTCAATGTACCTGATGCTTTCCTGGTATCGTGATGCAAATAAATTTTCTCGAGATATCAGCCAGGTGATGTGTTCGTTGTGCAAAGTCTCGAGAACAAACATTGTTCTCATGATACTGACCCTGATGATGAGAACAACGTCTGTTCTCGAAACTTTGGACAACGAGCACATCATGTGATTGATATCCCGAGAAAAGTTACTTGCACTAACAAAGATGGAATAAATATAACGCAGGCTGTCACCAGATTAAAAGGTGAACGCCAACATCTTTTACATTTCGACTGGTAATGAATCATATTTGCACAGTTCATATTTGCAGCATAAGTATCACTGTATCAATTCATATTCAAGTGACTAAAGGCAGAACACTTACAAAATCTGTCAGCTTGAAGAGCTTCGAACTCCGAGACTCTGTAGAGAAATTTGTCTCTCGTTTCAGCATCGTATCAGTTCCTCTTTTAGTAGGTGCTGGCATGGAACAACTGCTTTCTGTAGTTTCAGATCGAACTGACACTGAGTCATCTGGCGTTGACACTGATGGTGAAGCAAATGAGAGAGAACCGTCATCTAGCACATCATAAATTTCAACTGTGTTTGTTTCTACAAATTCCTTAAATTTTGCTCATGTCCCTATTTTGGGAATTAACTGAGTAATTAGTTCATCAGTTAATGAATTAAATGCTGCTTCGTCTATTTCCTGTTCTGAAATATAGATTGAAAGTTTATAATTAACCAGATATTTACTGAATATCAAAAAAGAATTATACACTGGTGAAAGCATTTAAGGTTTATTACACTACCAAGCGAAATTTGGTATGTTACGCGATCATGTGCCACACAAAGAGTATAGGAAGTTGCTCACCCCAGGTTTTTTTTTTTTTTTTTTTTGCCTTTACAGAAATGGGTGTATTTGGGCTAAGCTAAAGAGAAAAATGTTCATGGTAACTTCATACTTCAGCTTCATACTGTCAAAGTTACAAGGGTATAGAAGCAACAACAAGAATTTAAGAGCATTTTTAACTCATGCAAATCATTTTGTAATTTGGTACATAACGGGTACCTATGGCTAACAATAAGTCTAATGCTAACCGATTGTTTTCAAAGACTAATGTACTTCTAACAAACAATGAAAGGTTCTATGCAGAAATCATAGCCTGTCTCCTCTCTCTCTCTCTCTCCTCTTTGCAATTTCTGACATTGGTCGTTTTACTCCAAACCACAGAATTATCTTTTGGAGATAATACACTATTCTCTGAATGCTTTGAAGAATGTAATATTTTCCGAATATCTAATAGAAGTTACCTAATAAGAAGTATACACTCGAATATATATAGGGAGGGGGTAGTGGTTCATGTTACGGAAGCACAATTTTGTAAAATTTACAGAAGAAATATGATATAGTGTACACAAGCTGAATTTTACGTTTACAAGTGGAGCGTTACTAGTGTCAAAGCATGACAAGTGCTATTGAAACTCGTATCATTGCAATATCCCACCTCTTATCATATCTTTACTTACGCGTATACCCGCCATCACTGACGTGCCTTCTCCCTGCGCTGCCGCTTCGGCTTACCATCTTTCCTTAGTCCTGACTATTAGATAGCATTCGCGCTTTTTAGTGTCCACCTAGCACAGGTTACGTTTATGCACTGTATATTTATGACAATCAGAAAGTTTTATTTATACGCAAATCGTAAAAGAACTGTGATTTTTTTCACTATTACTTCTGGTGGGGCCATCGATATTTACCTGTAATAAGTGAGATATTTTCATGTCGCCCAGCGTAAGTCTTTTAGGGGTCAGTAAGAAGTAAATTAGTGAAAATTATATTTTTTTTTAACAATTATTTCGAGTGGTGTACCGAAAGTAAAAATGCACGCTTTTATCAGCGTATTTCACGATAAATATCGATTTCAAAGGTAAGGATTCTATATTTGCGTTCCATGAAATGTTCTTTCAAAATTATGCTTTATATTTCGGACGACATTTAGTATCTCTCCCAAATACATCGACGGCTCAGGACCCAGTACTGTGACTTAGAGTAAGCTGTTGTTAACTACCTCGTTTATGCGAATACCCACCATCGCTGACGCGTTTGCTCCCTACGGACGCACATCGTTTCTAACTGTCGGGCCCCCGCTGCTACGCTTCTGTTCTGATTCTGTTCGATAGCATAAATGGTTTTCAGTGTCCATATAGCACAAGTTGGTTAGTGTTTTATGCGTAGTTTTTATGCTATACGTTCGCACTGTACTTATACTCATGACTACTTTACATTTACAAATAACGAATGGTAACCCCTACAATGTAAGTCAGAGTCAATACCAAGTGATCTGGGGGAGAAACTAAATAATAACCCATATTTCTTCCGTAAATTTTAGATTTTTGTTCATCTGTAAACTATAAATGCACCAATTTATTTTGCAAACTACTAGCGTTAGTGTCACTTTATTTACCCCTTTCCGGAAGTATCTAGTGGTAATAGAAATTACCCCAACTCTTGCCCCTGCAATTTTATACCCTGCTCTAGTGTCGTCAATGCCCCCTTTATCCATATGTAAGGGCCTAGGTTTTACTTAATAATGCCCGCTCCGGGTGGTAAACTCACTTTGAAACCAGAAATTACTCTCTGTTAATTCTATGAAAATTGATCAAAAATTCCCTAACCTTAAGCGAACCCGTTCCTACAACTACCTTACTCTACTGTACCCTACCCTACTCTAATCTACTACACCTTTGAAAGCGGTTCTACATATCGATGCGCAGTTGGGGCGTGCATTGTAAAGTTTACCCAAGGCGTAATTGTTACGCCAAATTTACAGCCAATAGAATAAGTACATGTGAACTAACAGCAAAAGTAACATATACGAAAAAGTACACTTACCTTGAAACACGTCGATTAGCTGCGGTAAATTCCAGCTTCTTAATAAATTTATATCATGGATCCATTACGTCGTTGAAAAGTAACAATTACTTCTCACTTCACATCACTGTGACTTCGTTGAGAAAGTGGTATAGTGCACACTACACTCATTTACACACAGTTCTTTTACGGTGTCCCTTATGATTGTTGTTCTACGTGTAAGTTATTTTTATTTTTGCGATCCACACTTTCGTAATCTAAATGTTTATCCAGAATGCAAATAAACACATGTGACCTTGTAAATAGACATTTTGGTCCGGAAAACCAAATAATTACCAAATCAGTTAAAATTTGGTTCGCATAATCAAATTAATCAACCAAATGTTCTGACCAAAAAATATAGTGTTCATGACCAAACACGTTTGGTCAAAATGACCAAATTTTGGTTAAATTAACCAAAAAAAGTGACCAAATGCTCTGACCAAACAAATTTGGTATTCCTGACCAAGCCCTTTTTTTCAGTGCTGAAAAATTGAAGAATTGCTAGAACGTCTGGTATTCTAGGTGGGCAGCAAACGGTGCTGTCAGTAGTGTAACTTGACGGTTATTTACACTCCATTTTACTCCCTCAAATACAGAAATGTGTTTTAATAACTAAATGAAAATCAGGTTTGAAAGACTTCATTCAGCTGCATATTAAATGTATTCATAAAATATTTTCATATATATAAGCCCGACTGGCGGATAGCGTTCCACCATGTCACACACGGGCTTAGGTCCATAGACATAACAGAATCCTTGTTTATAACAGTTCCATAGCTCCTTCGTGGCTAAGCGGTTAGCGTACGTGCCTTTCGAGTGGGAGATCAGGGTTCGATTCCCGGCGGGAACTCCACGTTAATAAGAAGGTTCACGTCTCATATATTCTCGCTGCTGAACGGGACGTTAAACTGGAAATCAACTTAACTTTATAATTCTTCCTTTTCTAATCGCCTGACGATGACGGATTGAAATTACTTTCCTGTTTAGCTTTCGGTGAAAGCATACAGGAGCTTATAGCTTCACTCCAATGGCCTATTTTTCAAAGCTACTAGACTAGTAATACTTCTTCATACACTTAATGATACTAGTGAAGATATACGAGTGTGTGTTTCTGGAGCGTACAAGAGTAAAACATTAGCTACAACTCTGTGGACTAGTGTTACAAAAGCATGTGAACTCCTTTATTAGTGATTTTGTTTCATGCAACAAGTTGTGGCGCAGTTAGCTTGTGAATTACTAGTATATATCCACATGAGATTTGAGACTTGTGCCGCGTTTGTGAACATCACAAGCATAAATAGCTTGGTTGTTCTACTGCTTAAAAGTTAAGAGAAATAGTCTGAAAGCGAGTGTAAACTGTAGCTAAGCGACTGTACAGAAAAAAAATGTAATTTGATTTATCTAATATTGTCAACGAAGGAAAAAACATTTAGCTGTTTCTAATCAAAATTAGGATATATATAGGTCCCAAGGATAGTGTTCAAACAATTTTTATTTTTGAACATTTAATTTCCATTTGGACTCTTCTCATGTCTTTTTATGTCTTTTTTTAGGATGTCTTACTACATGCTTTTTGATGTAGCGAAGTAATTGGAATTCAATTTAAGAATATCAGTTAAAATACATAGCCTATTATTCGTTAGTTGTATGCTATGATAAATTACTGTATATAGTGTATATCTGATAATAGTATTAATCTTAACTATGTAAGACTTATGTTAGGCTAATGTACTATGTCACGAACATATGAACAATCTTTGTATGCTCCGAGTTCATGGACCTGACAGGTGTGCAATACTTTTGTACATTTAATTACTATATTTTTCTGTTTCAAATTATTACCAAACTAAATATCTTTTGATTCTCTTACCACATTCAAAATATTTAATTTCAATTCTGCTGGCATTATTTTTGAATAGATTAACTTACAGTGCAAAAACAAGGCGTTCGGCTTCTGATCACGAGGCGCAATCCACTAGGGTTTGAATTCCTCTTAAGACCAAGGTCGGAATTTTAGTTAGTTACTTCTTACTATTACTAAAGCGCTCTTTGATATCGATTATTTTTATATATTTCCTTCCCATCCTTATGTTGCGAGGCACGGCATCACAAGTGTCATCGTTTATCTCAGCGGCCCCGAAAATTATGAATTCGACACTGATATTGGTCATTTCGATCATTTTATATCTCTCCCCCTCCCCTCCCCCAAGTTGTGTGCCTGAATTTGGATTTAAATGGCATCAGAAGTATCAATGTTCATCTTAGAGACCTCAAAAACTATGGATTAGACACCAATGTAGGTCACTTTCTATTATTTTTAAATGTCTCTCCCCTCTCCACCTTTAAATTACACCGTCAAAGTGATATAACAAAATCCATCTCAGGTTTAAACTTCATCTAGGTTGTAAATTTGATCGAGATCGGTCTGGTGGTTCAAGAGGTGTATATTTCCCTCCTCTTCTCCTCTCCCCTAAGATCGACCCTCAAAGTGAAATGATAAAACACTTCTCAAATTCAAACCTCATTTATGTTGAAAATTTGATTGAAATCGATCGGGTGGTTCAAGAGTATTAACTCACGAACATAGTCACTTTTATTTTTATATAATTATATTGATTTTAGTCTCATCATCACTAGCAGGGTAAAATTAGAGGTTGACCCGGAACTAAATACTATTGAAAAGTTCTTTGGGATATGAAATCAGGTAGCTATGAATGAATTAACCAGAGAATGCTAAAGTCTGGAAGTTTGCGAAATTCGAGATATTCCAGGTTGAAGTTGTAACGCAAAATTGCTTTTTGAAACAAATGCTGCTATTGAAGTAATACCAGTTAGTACACACAAAAGTTATTTTATGCATGCAGTACAATATATATTTCGTCCGTAACAAGACAGTGGCAATTTATAGTCAAAATGTGTTGAAATTTCAATACTGGTAGAGATGGTTATACACAGGGTGACTCAAAAGTCCGGCACGATAAAACAAATGGATAAAATATGCATCTGAGTCGCGAGGTAAACATGGATGAGAATAAAAATTCAATATTTTCAAACGTAGTTTGCAATTTTGTAAAATGAAAGTCTCCCCAGCGCTTTCACATATTTCCCCTGAGTCACCTTAAAAAAATCGAATTGTTGTTTTCGAATTCCTCACTATAAAAATATTTAAAATATATCTGTATGAATTCCCATTTCAGTATGATTTATATTTCATAACCTGTTTCTACCCGGTATGAATTCTTTATTATTTGATTTAAACACAAAGCATTTCTATGAATTCTCTTATAACTTTATGTTTCGTTAATTTCAATGTTTCATTCCTTGTTTCTGAACCTTGTATGCAAGTAACTACAACCAAATTGTTGGTTATTATTTATTTATTTATTTTTGTGAAGTTACTCCCTATATGCTGTCTTGATTGCATTCATTGCCAATATTTATTACTCCTTCACCTCTGTACATGCGAGTCCTAATGACCCGTTCCGTGTTCGGTTCACTAATAAAACAAATTTTGATCACTTTTCTTGCTAGAGGGTTCTAAGTTTTATTGTGTATTTACTTTAATATAAGCACTACTTTTTATGAATTCTTATACACCACACACTTTTTACATTATATACAGTACTCATACACATTCACACACGTCCCACTATGTTCATTGCGGATCCGTTCACGAATTCAGAGTTTACGATACATACACTTCAGTGTTCCGGTATATTGACGCACATTAGCACAACGTTTGATTGTGAATTTAAGGGTATTTTTTCATATTTCTTTCCTAATTAGAAGCTTTCATTGCATGATAAATCGTCTACGGGAATGCTTACGCTTTCACGACTATTAGTGCAGCCATCGCCATGGCAGTATCGACATGCAGACACACACTTTAATCTATATTTTCTGCAGGAGCGCTCATGCTACTACATAATTTTTTCCCAGTGCTTTGCACTGACAACGTACAACTTTTAAGATGGAGTCAGGTGCTGGAGGTTCATCAGTAGTTTCCGGATAAAGATATTGACCTTTGAGTACCCAACTCTATTCAAGAGGATCCATTTCTGTCGTTGATAAAGTTTTCCATTGTTGTACTTGCATGTAAGTTCTTAACGAATGAAAATGCACGGCTCGGGGTGTAGGTGGGAGCTGCTCGGGAACTGGTTTTGGCGCTACTGCTGTCATTCGCATGTATGTTGTGTAACGAACTAGAGTTAGATCATCAGTTTGTGTACCGCCATACAAAATGACGAAGAATTTGCTTGCCTGCTTTTGAGATTGAATCCACTGGCGAATTATCTGAAAGAAATACTTCTGCACATTCTTGAGCGGTTACATTCTTTTGAATTGTTTTCAGAACTTTTGCCTTTCCTTGTTTGTAGGGTGCTGACACTAACTGCATGAATGGACAGGAGATGCCTGTGAACCAATGTGACGCTGGATATTTCTGACATCATAGAGTGGTTTTTGTTCATGCCTCTTTCCCTTTGCAAGTGATTTCATGAAAATTTTACCTATCGAGTCATCAGCATGATGCAGCAGCATCACCAGTATATCCGTGTCATCCGACACAGCTGTAACTTGTTCCTTCTTAAGAGCCATGTTAATTGCATTTGAAAAATTAACGTGTCAGCATCATTCTGTGCTCTGTAAATGATGTGACCATTTGCTCTCCACTCTGTAGACAACAAATCTATTACGTGATTAATGTTCTTGTCCTTTGAGGGAAACGCATGCTGGTTATCGTATGCTGGTGTGCTCAATGAAATTTTCACATCGGGTGCTGCAGGATGAATCCTTCGGCGTTGATGCTCATGGTCTTTGATGGAAGGACCATTTGTGTACCCGTCAAATACTAATATGCATGGAACATGAAAATGCTGACATAAAAAATTGCAGTATGACTGAAGCACATCCATCCATGACTGGTGTTTAGACCATACCACATGTCAAAGCAAACATCCGCCATCAATAACGAATGCTTCTGATAGCTCAGGTTCCTCAGATGCCTGCTGTGTAAGGTTCTCAAATCCTTTCATATGTGAATGAATTAGTGCAGCTTTTGATGATTTCTACATGACCTCTCCAGAGAATAACGCTGATGGTGTGGGAGTGAGTTCACATGCGAAATACTGGGATGGTGTGTGCTCGCGCTCAACGAGCGTAGAAGAGAGTTGAATTGTTGAAATAGTGAATACTATTACCAATGCGAACTCCTTTGCTTACATGCTGTAATGTTTTTGCTTGGTCAGTCTTCTTTAATCTAATGGTATTCCAAGGTTTGCCATCCAACTTCTGATATATTCCATTACCAACAACGTCTGCATCGTCACAGTTCACTTTGTCATCAACTCCTGCTATAACGCCAGTGGCTACATTGCGCAACGATGAGTCGTATACTGAAAAAGGTTTATGCTTATTCAGCCTTTGTATCATAAGTCTTCGATCACTCCGGTCCCTCTTCATACGTGATGGCAATAGCTCACAATGTTGTCCACTCTGTTGGCATTCAGTTCCAGTTAAAGATGTCATAGCAGAATGCATCTCTCCAAATATATACAGGCATTGAATCCATGTGTCACACATATTTTGTGTCATTCCACGACCGTGGGTTAAACCTCCTCTACTCTTGATAACACGCATCATACTCTGTTCAATTGCAAGGTCTGAGGAAATTCCTTTCCAGTTTTCTGATGTTCGACGGATGACATGATTTCCATGGTTTTGAAACTGATCGTATAGTCACGAAGTGTAAATTGTAACTGCTGCATCTGCATCATCTGAAGGTATATCCGTTCACACAGCATACATATTGTGCCCTGTTGCAGCAAATAGGGGTAGCATGCTTGCCACAGCAGCAAGATGTAAATTCCAATTTCCTTCTTGCTCGCCCCTTACAAACATCCGGACAGTGTTGATGTATTCTATGTATTGTACCCATAACTTTGAGGTTGGAGATTGCGCAGACAATTCTTGCTTCAGCTCGTTGACACGTTGTTCCACTTTCGATAGTATATTACCCTGCGCTGGATTTATTGTAGATCGTTCATTAACTTTTACAATATTACTGCAGATATTTTTCAGATCTGTAAACTCAGTATCTGTGATAGGTTGTAGGTTAGAATCAATTACATACTTATATTCTTCATGGGCGTTCTTTTCCGTTGTGCATATGAACAACCGTGTTTTCTTCATATACTGTTCCAAGTAATTCTGATCAGCCATATCCACTCATTATTGTCATTATTGATCCTATGCTTCCTAGAACTCATTAGCATGTGAAATGGACCTAAGCCACAAACAACGTTGAGGCCAGTACTATTGACAATTTGAATGGCTTTTATCCAAAGTGGTTGGTCCAAAGTTACGGATGGAGTTGGTACTTGTAACTTTTTGGCTTGCTCTTCAATATAGCAGAGTGTACTGTAGATACAGATTTCATCATTTGAGTTTAAGTTCACAAGTAGAAGTAATGTGATATGAGATGGTGAAGAGGCTTCAGATGTAGAATATGCCTGCATAAACCCACTCCAGCTGAATTGATTATTTTCAGTGTCGTATAATGTAGAATGGATGTGCCGCAGGAGATCAAAATTGAGTGATTGCGGCAGAGTGTGTGGCATTTGTAAGTGCAACATTGGAGCGAACTCAAGTTGTTGAAGTTGGCGAATTGATGGAAAATTTCGGATGGGAATGCCACAGTTTTTAACCAATGACGCAACGCTTTTAACTTTTGCCCCTTGCTTGATGACTGCATCCTGCGGAAGAGTGCTAGTATAGACACTTGCTCTCATGATCCCCATACCATGAAATGTCCCCTTTCCATCAATAGTGACGACATTGTGATCAAAGTTATCTGCAGACCACTGGACAAAAGCAGGAAAGGAGCATTGGAATGGATCACGTCATAATTACTGCACTCTAGCAGATCCTGCTTGTACTTCCGAACTTCTGAATACGAAACACAAAATCCAAGTGAACATAATTCGTCAATCAACCACCTAGATCCATATACACGATCGAGTTCTACCGCAAGACCAAATTGAAGCGGCAGGGAAAACACAGTTCTTGGCATTGCCGATTGCATTATGGCATCTCCGATGCTACACACCTACACGTCTTTAGAAATTATACATTCAAGCATTGTTCTCAAAGAAAGAGGGATAAAATTTAACAATTCCTGAACATTTCGAACTTGAGATGGGACAGGATACACATTCCCTTGTTGCTTATGGCATCTCATATCAGCAATTATTAACTTAGCGGCTGCTGTAATAATTCTTATTTTTTCTTGCTCGAAGTTGTCTCTTTGATTCATATCATTTCTCGTTAATAATATAACTCACCATATCTTTGAAACACGCGACGTTTGGTTTTCCATTTAACTCTGTTATTGTGATTGCTCTCCATATTTTTCAAGCAACTTAATTTTCAACCATTTCTCTGAATACACATCATCATTAAGAGCAAGCTCTACCATCTTTGCATGAAGATCCTGCAAACTATACAGACTTGAATCAGAACATAGCTCTAACCACTCACATAGTGCATCAAATGCTGCTGCGAACTTCGTGTTACTTGGCCGCCCGCGGTTTTTTTGCAGCTTTTCCCGTCATTGGTAGCGTTTCTTTCTTTTTAGACATGAACAATCTATGGAAGTTACTGTGATAGACAGCTTCGGTTGCTACTAAATCGAAACACTCTTGCATTCGACATTTCACTCTTTCTCCCCATTCGTCTTGGCGTGTTTTGCACACTGAAAGAACATGTTCACGAAATGGTATGGTGCGAACGGTGAAGCCGTCTCGCCTTGCTCGATGTTGATGGGCTAGGTGCACTAGTTTCGTGCAGTAAAAACAGTCCTTTTTCCAGTCAAAAGTTTCATCGTCCAACCTAAGCTTTGGTTTCTTTATTGGAGACCCCGATCCTGCAATTCCTGCATCCTTTTTTATGTAATATTCATGCATGTAACGACGGCGGCAGCTGTGATGTATTAGAACACATAGTGGGCTTTGCATAACATATATTTAACTAAGATATTTGTGCAGTTCCTTATTTTCCATGTTGAGACTAGCTGTTGTTAGCGATGGTAATCCTCGCCTGGTTACTGTGTTTCTTCGTCGGGTTATTTCTCGCATATGACGCATAGATCATCCTTGTAACTGGCTCTTTCCATTTTTGTGGAACTCTAATTAATCATTTACCAATTTGATACTTCACTACAATTTCTTAAAGACCTTCAAAAGATAATGAAAACACTTACAATAAGTGCAAATTGTAAAATATTTTATACAAAAGTAAAATAAATATGTAAAATAAACGTACAAAATAATTTTAGCTATATAAATATGTTACATATATATTTTACGTATTTGCCCTATGGTGCCAGACTTTTGAACCACCCTGTATAAGAGAAATATCGCAATATAATAAGTATTTTCAATTTAATAATTTAAAACATTATTAGAGACAAAATAAATATGTAAAATATACACATAAACAATAATTATGGTTATATCAAATGTCTTACATAAATTCAAACAGCAAAATTTGTTAAATTGTGGTCCAAAATTCAAGCACTCATAGAACAATTTTCGCAAAGTTCCATGCTTTAGCATTTCGCCTATGAAGAGTACCCATACCCATTAACGTTACAGCAAAAAATCATTTCAATAGTATTTAGTCCTGGGTTATGTGAAATTTTCGGCTATTTTTACCCTACTACACCGTCTCCTTTAGCCTACCCGGCATAACCGTGGGACGTAAAACTTAAAGATTTCATTTCACCCCCCCCTCATTTGCACATAACTTGATGGTTGAACGTTGCTAGATCAGTGAAATTCTCCAACTTACCACTACACACTCGTCCGTTTAGCTACACTATTCGTACACTACCTGGTAAGACGTGTTGATACCTGTTAGATTCATAATTACGCAACCTAAGGACTGTACTGTACAAAATTCATGTGATTGCATCTCAAATGCCAAACCACAACAATATTCAATGAACTTTTCGACTGTCCCTCGTATTTATGATCCTTTATGCAGAAAAATAAATATTACGTATACTGTTGCACATTGTACAGAATGGACGTTCGAGTTGTATGCAAATATGTTCATATACTTTGTTGTAATTTTCAACATTTATCCCGTGACAGCAAATTGATATAAGTTACGTATTACGCAAGACGCGTCAGTACGGTACTGTTATACAGAAAAAGTCTAGAAGCTCGTAACGTCTAATGAAGCAATAATAAGGATAAGTTTTATCCCTAACTTTTTAAAAGTTTGCCTTCAAATTGTCATTTTAAACCTATTACAAATATCTGTCTTCATCTGTAGGGCTACGCTAACCTTAGTAACTAAAGAACAAACACTTAATACTTTAACCAACTGTACTGGGTAGGTACGTACCAGCTTAAACCCATCTCATACAAAAACGAAGAGCATGAAATGAAGGACTAAGAATATTGGTTTCAATGAATACCATCTCCTGTAAAAGAAGGTTTAAAATAGAATGAATATTGAACTAAGGAAAAAAGTGTGGATAATAGTAAGGAAGAACTAAGGTTGCATGCATGCAACGGGGAATGAGAAAACGCGGGCTACTCCAACAGATAGCGTTGTGAGAATTCATGAACCTTTGTAACCCTTTACTTTCCTCTTAATGGCCTCCATTTTATCTGCTACGCGTACAAGGAAATGAACGTCGTGATTCCTGCTCATCATTCAAAATCTCAAAAATCAATCCTCTCTTTCTTTCCTTTTCTCCGTCCGTGATCCTCCGCTCTTTTATCCTTCCCATTATCCTTAAAGATTTCTCTTCTTTTCAGTGAATGTTCCTACATTTTTTTTCTCACTCTCGGGTTCTTTTTGTACTCAGCTCAAAACTCAATTATTTTTTCTGGGGAAACAATGGTCTCCAGAATGAAGAAAGACGTGCAAGAATTTTAGGCAGATAGATATTCGGAATCCTCATTTAAGAGAGAGCTTCTTAAAGGAAATATATATATACCAGTATTGCTTCTTCTAGTGCCATAAATGTGATACACTTATTCTTTTTAGGGCGTGATTTACTTATAAATCTGATTAGATTATCTAGTGGGCAGATTTCTAAACAAATAGCAAAACGTGGAATTTAAGTCATTTCCGTTGTGTTGCTACTGATATACTAAAGCGTATTCTATAGTAATTAGTACGCTACTGCTCACATGAGAATTTGAAGAATGCTTCCAAAATTTAATTGCCTCAAAGCAATTTGCTTGATTTTGCGGGGTCGTGGTTGCAAAGCGACTTTCACCTCCATTGACAATGTGATTTCCCTCTTGTTGAACTCTGGAGCCATTACTATAAGCATACTACATGATTTATTCCTAATTACATTTATTAGTATCATTCGAACAAATAAACAAATGCATAATAATATAATCCTAATATGATTACTAAAAAAAATTTGCTATACTAATCGTAGAACTTGTTGTTAAATGATTTAAATAATGCATACGAGTTGAACCAAAGTCATCCGATGGGATCAAACTGGGCATGGTAGACCTCGACGTGCTATTTAAGCATGTAAAATACGCTTATTATATTGTCCAGATTTACAGTTCTAGAGTTACGGAATGTTCAATTTTGCCTCAATTTTCGTTATTTAAAAAACAAAAAGTCATCGAAACTCATCAAACTGAGATCAAACTTAGCGAGGTATTAGCTCTTGACTTTCTATACATAAGCCGGTATATATTACGTGTCGGAACCTTATTCCTAAATTATGAACAACCAAAGTTCTAAATCAATTTATTGAACATAACAAAAAACTTTTAAAAAACAATTAAAATCTAGTCTTGGTTAGAAAAAAATCAAAATGAGGGAGATTTTTTTACGACTATGTAAAATTTGTCATACTTTAGTTATAATTGAACTACTTATAATAGGAGAACAATAGAAAGAAATGCAGAGGTCTTATTAAATGTTTGAAGGAACATTCGTTTAGAAGTAAATGCAGAAATAACTAAATAATGGAAGTTCGTCGGGATCGTAATACTACAAATTATGGATGCGTTAAGGTGGATCACCACCCGGAAGTCATTACATATTTTAGCTCATTCCCTTAGCTACTGCGCAATGAAACGTTACGTATTATAAATATTGTACTATAAAGCAAAGTTATGTTTCAGCTACAACACAAGAGACTGATTCATTTGGTTGTGTCTTCTGATATCGAAAAAGGGTAACAGATAAAAGAAAATATTTGATTCGTTCTACAATGAGCACACAAGATGGCACTTGCTGTTAGATCTTACTAGAAGTGCTCAATTTTATGAAATCTTTATTTCAATGTGTAAAGTACTTTAAAGAATGAAATAACTACCGGTACACAAAATTTCGCAGATATCAGGCGGGAAACTTCCAAAACTTTTAGAACAAAGAAACGCGATTTTCTGAAAGCTAAAATTAAGGAACTTGCAGATAATAGTAAAAATTAAAACATCCTGGACATGTATAAAGGGATCAATGAATTTAAGAAAGGCTATCAACCTCGTGCTTATATATTAAAGAAATCTGACGGTACAGTTCTCACTAACACGGATAGCATCTTAAAATAAATGGAAAGATTTCTTTGACGATTTGCTTAACACGCAACCAAAAACTAGTATGCGTGGAGAAAAGGAGACACACACCGCAGAACCGTATATTCCAGAACCCAACCGAATAGAAGTAGAAACCGCTATAAAGAAATTAAAGAAATACAAATCTCCGGGTGTAGATGAAATTCCGGCTGAGTTAATTTTAACTGGAGGCGAAAAATTGTGGAACAAGATACACAATCTCATTCTCCTTATCTGGAACAAAGAAGAATTGCCACAAGAGTGGAAAGAATCAATCATTGTTCCAATTCACAAGAAAGGCGACAAAACTGACTGTAATAATTATCGAGGCATTTTTCTTCTGTCAACATCCTATAAAATCCTTTCAAATATTTTATTAGCAAGACTGAATGTGCGTGAAGCTGGCCATTCCCAATTGAGCACATTTTTTAAAAATAGTACCAAAAAAATGTACTAAAAATGTGCTTCACAAAATGCAAAATTTTAAAAAATGTGCTCTTCAAATTACCAAGAAATTAGAAGATTAATTTGGGCGGGGCTAGCTTCACGCTAGCCCCGCCCACCCAACGCAGGGCCCCCAAACTAGTGCCAAATAATAGTGCTAAAAATGTGCTCCCAGAAAAGCATCAAAACAAATATTGTGCTCAATTATTTACAGCAAAAACAGGGTTGCCAAGTTGGGGGCCAGCGTGAAGCTAGCCCATCCCACCAAACGCAGGGTCCCCAAACTAGTGCCAAAAATTAGGACTAAAAATGTGCTCCCAGAAAAGCATCAAAACAAAAAATGTGCTCAATTATTTACCGCCAAAACAGGGTTGCCAAGTTGGGGGCCAGCGTGAAGCTAGCCCATCCCACCCAACGCAGGACCCCCAAACTAGTGCCAAATAATAGTGCTAAAAATGTGCTCCCAGAAAAGCATCGAAACAAAAAATGTGCTCAATTATTTACAGCAAAAACAGGGTTGCCAAATTGGGGGCCAGCGTGAAGCTAGCCCATCCCACCCAACGCAGGGCCCCCAAACTAGTGCCAAATAATAGTGCTAAAAATATGATCCCAGAAAAGCATCGAAACAAAAAATGTGCTCAATTATTTACAGCAAAAACAGGGTTGCCAAGTTGGGGTCCAGCGTGAAGCTAGCCCATCCCACCCAACGCTGGGCCCCAAAACTAGTGCCAAATAATAGTGCTAAAAATGTGCTCCCAGAAAAGCATCGAAACAAAAAATGTGTTCAATTATTTACAGCAAAAACAGGGTTGCCAAGTTGAGGGCCAGCGTGAAGCTAGCCCGTCCCACCCAACGCAGGGCCCCCAAACTAGTGCCAAATAATAGTGCTAAAAATGTGCTCCCAGAAAAACATCGAAACAAAAATGTGTTCAATTATTTACAGCAAAAACAGGGTTGCCAAGTTGGGGGACAGCATGAAGCTAGCCCATCCCACTCAACGCAGGGCCCCAAACTAGTGCCAATAATAGTGCTAAAAATGTGCTCCCAGAAAAGCATCGAAACAAAAAATGTGCTCAATTATTTACCGCCAAAACAGGGTTGCCAAATTGGGGACCAGCGTGAAGCTAGCCCATCCCACCCAACGCAGGGCCCCCAAACTAGTGCTAAATAATAATGCTAAAAATGTGCTCCCAGAAAAACATCGAAACAAATAATGTGCTCAATTATTTACAGCAAAAACAGGGTTGACAAATTGGGGACCAGCGTGAAGCTAGCCCATCCCACCCAACGCAGGGCCCCCAAACTAGTGCCAAATAATAGTGCTAAAATTGTGCTCTCAGAAAAGCATCGAAACAAAAAATGTGCTCAATTATTTACAGCAAAAACAGGGTTGCCAAGTTGGGGGCCAGCGTGAAGCTAGCCCATCCCACCCAACGCAGGGCCCCAAAACTAGTGCCAAACAATAGTGCTAAAAATGTGCTCCCAGAATGGCATCGAAACAGAAAATGTGCTCAATTATTTACAGCAAAAACAGGGTTGCCAAGTTGGGGCCAGCGTGAAGCTAGCCCATCCCACTCAACGCTGGGCCCCCAAACTAGTGCCAAATAATAGTGCTAAAAATGTGCTCCCAGAAAAGCATCGAAACAAAGAATGTGCTCAATTATTTACAGCAAAAACAGGGTTGCCAAATTGGGGGCGAGCGTGAAGCTAGCCCATCCCACCCAACGCAGGGCCCCCAAACTAGTGCCAAATAATAGTGCTAAAAATGTGCTCCCAGAAAATCATCAAAACAAAAAATGTGCTCAATTACTTACCGCCAAAACAGGGTTGCCAAGTTGGAGGCCAGCGTGAAGCTAGCCCCGCCCACCCAATGGAGGGACCCCAAACTAGTGCCAAATAATAGTGCTAAAAATGTGCTCCCAGAAAAGCATCATAATAAAAAAATGTGCTCAATTATTTACCGCAGGAATAGTGTTACCAATTTCTAGCCGATCCATCTAACACCAAATAATAATGCTAAATTGTCTTCCAAATTAGATATCAATTTTTCTATTAGAAATATTCAGAGTTTATATAGGTATGTACATTTTGAACCCGAATGGTTTTTCATTGGTTGTTGGGAAATCTTGATGCAAAGAATTTTTTTTCCTCTGAAATTAGTTGGGAGGGATATATTGGCAGTGCATAAATATTATTTTTTAAGTTTTTTAATTTTTTTTACCACGTCATTTCACGCTTACCACGTTTAACATAATGCATACATGCTACAGTGATAATATGTTTATAATAACTAGTTAATGGTGATATCTGTAAGACGTTAAGCTAGTCATCTTTGCTACTGCATGTAGTACATCGTGTATTAAGAAATTCTTTAAATGAATATTCCTGAAAACGTTTAACATTTACTTATCGCACTTCTCAGCTTCATTGCTGAAAAAAAAAACGCTTTTTCGTTCAATAATCTCTTCACAGCGGCTCAACCTCCACTTATCTTAGTGTTTCACTCGCCTCTGAGTTATTTTTTCTACTGTAGGGCTACTTACAACAATTTAGTTTATTGGAAGAAGAAACTTGAACGTCAAAGGTACTTCGTGAGTGACTTGCAAGAGTTCTAGACGGTTTGCATTGGTTGCTCTGTAATAATTTATCGTAAATTGGCATTGGCATTCCTGGAGAGCTTAACAATTTAATAAAATATAATCTTATATACCCTGAGAAATTTTTCATTATGATAAACAATACCGATACTACAGGTTAACCGGTGTAGGTTCGGTTTAAGGTTTAAACAAATCTGTCGGTTTATTTCAGAAACCAAACCATATTTCGATTCGACTAGAAAATGGACACACGATTGAAACTTTTCCTGGATATTCTTAAATCTTTAGAAAAAAAAAGAACTGAAAAATGTAATGATTTCGTTCAGGTTAAGTAACTTTGAATCTTTTGTTTCATTTTGGAAACGAAATTACGATTTCTGAGTTTTTTTAAAGAGTATTTTTGCTATAACGCATATCAAGAAAAAAATAAAACCTTTTTTCCGGTTTTCGGTTACCTCTTTGAAACAGGTTCATATTAGAAAACTGCACTGTGGTTTACGATTTCAGGAACCATCCAGGAACCAATGTCGGGACCATTTGGTTGTAGTGCGACATCTGCCTTTTAACTAGCTTAGAATTTGGTAAAATTTTTGACCATTTTTGTCCAAACTAACTAACATTTTGAATTATTCAAATAAACGAGGGAGGTCCATTTCAAAATTTGGCCTTTTCGATACCTGTTGTAGGACATCTTCAAATTTCAATCTTAACCTCTTCGGTCCTGAGCATATTTTTGATGATAATTACATGTATTACTGCATTTGCTCTCATCTATAGCTTTGGCTCGCATACATGTGATTGAAAGAAACGGGTGGCGGTGTTGTGAGTGTCGAGGTTCTATGTCTCCTGTAGGCGACATTGGGACTCAGTGACTCAAAACTATCTCCTATTATGGTTATGTCTTCTACAGGAGACGTGGGGAACGAAGAGGTTAACTAGTTCAGAATTTTGTCCAATGTTTGTCCAGTTTTGTGTAACCAAGAAAAAATACCATTCAAATTAACCAAGGAGGGCAATTTCATAAATTGGCCACTTCGTTCAGCTGTAGCGCGACATCTTCAATTTCGAATTTAAACTAGCTCAGAATTTTGTCTAGTTTTGTCCAACCAAGAAAAAATAACATACCACTGAAATTAACCGAGAAGGATCATTTCAAAATTTGGTCACTTCGATTACCTGTAGTGTGGCATCTTCAAATTCGAATTTTTCTAGCTCAGATTTGTGTCCAATTTCTGTCCACTTTTGTCCAACCAAGGAAAAGAATTGAACTATTCAAATAAATGAGAGGCCATTTCAAAATTTGGTCACTTCCATCACCTGTAGTGTGACACATTCAAATTCGAAATTTAACTAGTTCAGAATTTTGTCCGTTTTTATTCAATTTTGTCCAACCAAAAAAAAAAAAAAATCGTATCATTCAAATAAACGATGGAGGGCCATTTCAAAATCTGGCCACTTCGATCATCTGTAGTACATCTTCAAATTCAAAATTTAACAAGCTCATAATTTTGTTCGATTTTGGTACATTATTGAACCATCAAGAAAATGCTTTGTACCATTCAAATTAACAAAGAAGGACAATTTTAAAATTTTGTGTACATTTTTGTACCACCCGGAAGAAATTTTGTACCATTCAAATTAACAAAAGAGAGATATATCAAAATTTGGCCACTTTGATCGCCTGTAGTGCGATATCTTCAAATTTGAATTTTAACTAGTTCAGAATTTAGTAGTCGAAGTGGCCCAAATTTTAAAATAATACTCCTTGAACGGTAGGCTAGATACACGCTAGATACACGCTGGCCCCCAATTTGGCGACCCTTCTTTGGCGGTAAATAACTGAGCACATTTTTTGCTTTGATGCTTTTCTAGGAGCACATTTTAGCACTATTACTTGGCACCTGTTTGGGGTCCCTCCGTTGGGTGAGCGGGGCTAGCTTCACGCTGGCCCCCAACTTGGCAACCCTGTTTTGGCGGTAAATAATTGAGCACATTTTTTGTTTCGATGCTTTTCTGGGAGCAGATTTTTAGCACTATTATTTGACACTAGTTTGGGAGCCCTGCGTTGGGTGGGATGGGCTAGCTTCACGCTGGCCCCCAATTTGGCAACCCTGTTTTTGCTGTAAATAACTGAGCACATTTTTTGTTACGATGCTTTTCTGGGAGCACATTTTTAGCACTATTATTTGGCACTAGTGTGGGGGCCCTGCGTTGGGTGGGATGGGCTAGCTTCACGCTGGTCCCCAACTTCGCAACCCTGTTTTTGCTGTAAATAATTGAGCACATTTTTTGTTTCGATGCTTTTCTGGAAGCACATTTTTAGCACTATTATTTGGCATTAGTTTGGGGGCCCTGCGTTCGGTGGGATGGGCTAGCTTCACGCTGGCCCCCAATTTGGCAACCATGTTTTTGCTGTAAATAATTGAGCACATTATTTGTTTCGATGTTTTTCTGGGAGCACATTTTTAGCACTATTATTTGGCACTAGTTTCGGGTCCCCCCGTTGGTTGGGCGGGGCTAGCTTTACGCTGGCCCCCAACTTGGCAACCCTTCTTTTCGGTAAATAATTGAGCACATCTTTTGTTTTGATGTTTTTCTGGGAGCACATTTTTAGCACTATTATTTGCGCTAGTTTGGGGTCCCCCCGTTGAGAGGGCGGGGCTAGCTTCACGCTGGCCCCAATTTGGCAACCCTGTTTTTGCTGTAAATAATGTGAGCACATTTTTTGTTTCGATGCTTTTCTGGGAGCACATTTTAGCACTATTATTTGGCACTAGTTTGGGGGCCCTGCGTTGGGTGGGATGGGCTAGCTTCACGCTGGCCCCCAACTTGGCAACCCTGTTTTTGCTGTAAATAATTGAGCACATTTTTTGTTTCGATGCTTTTCTGTGAGCACATTTTTAGCACTATTATTTGACACTAGTTTGGAGGCTCTGCGTTGGGTGGGATGGGCTAGCTTCACGCTGGCCACCAACTTGGCAACCCTAATTTTGCTGTAAATAATTGAGCACATTTTCCGTTTGGATGCTTCTCTAGGAGCACATTTTTAGCACTATTATTTGGCACTATTTTGGAGCCCTGCGTTGGGTGGGATGGGCTAGCTTCACGCTGGCCCCCAATTTGGCAACCCTGTTTTTGCTGTAAATAATTGAGCACATTATTTGTTTCGATGCTTTTCTGGGAGGACATTTTTAGCACTATTATTCGGCACTAGTTTGGGGGCCCTGCGTTGGGTGGGATGGGCTAGCTTCACGCTGGTCCCCAATTTGGCAACCCTGTTTTTGCTGTAAATAATTGAGCACATTATTTGTTTCGATGTTTTTCTGGGAGCACATTTCTAGCACTATTATTTGGCACTAGTTTGGGGGCCCTGCGTTTGGTGGAATGGGCTAGCTTCACGCTGGCCCCCAATTTGGCAACCCTGTTTTTGCTGTAAATAATTGAGCACCTTTTTTGTTTCGATGCTTTTCTGGGAGCACATTTTTAGCACTATTATTTGGCGCTAGTTTGCGGGCCCTGCGTTGGGTGGGATGGGCTAGCTTCACGCTGGCCCCCAACTTGGCAACCCTGTTTTTGCTGTAAATAATTGAGCACATTTTTTGTTTCGATGCTTTTCTGGGAGCACATTTTTAGCACTATTATTTGGCACTAGTTTGGGGGCCCTGCGTTGGGTGGGCGGGGCTAGCGTGAAGCTAGAACCTGCCCAAATTAATCCTCTAATTTCTTGGTAATTTGAAGAGCACATTTTTTAAAATTTTGCATTTTGTGAAGCACATTTTTAGCACATTTTTTTGGTACTATTTTTAAAAAATGTGCTCAATTGGGATGGGCCAGCTTCACGCACGTGGCCCACCCCAATTGAGAACATTTTTTAAAAATAGTACCAAAAAATGTGCTAAAAATGTGCTTCACAAAATGCAAAATTTTAAAAAATGTGCTCTTCAAATTACCAAGAAATTAGAAGATTAATTTGGCCCCGCCCACCCAATGCAGGGCCCCAAACTAGTGCCAAATAATAGTGCTAAAAATGTGCTCCCAGAAAAGCATCGAAACAAAAAATGTGCTCAATTATTTACAGCAAAAACAGGGTTACCAAGTTGGGGACCAGCGTGAAGCTAGCCCCGCCCACCCAATGCAGGGACCCCAACTAGCGCCAAATAATTGTGCTAAAAATGTGCTCCCAGAAAAGCATCGAAACAAAAAATGTGCTCAATTATTTACAGCAAAAACAGGGTTGCCAAGTTGGGGGCCAGCGTGAAGCTAGCCCATCCCACCCAACGCAGGGCCCCCAACTAGCGCCAAATAATTGTGCTAAAAATGTGCTCCCAGAAAAGCATCTAAACAAAAAATGTGCTGAATTATTTACCGCCAAAACAGGGTTGCCAAGTTGGGGGCCAGCGTGAAGCTAGCCCATCCCACCCAACGCAGGGCCCCCAAACTAGCGCCAAATAATAGTACTAAAAATGTGCTCCCAGAAAAGCATCGAAACAAAAAATGTGCTCAATCATTTACAGAAAAAACATGGTTTCCAAGTTGGGGTCCAGCGTGAAGCTAGCCCATCCCACCCAACGCAGGGCCCCAAAACTAGTGCCAAATCATAGTGCTAAAAATGTGCTCCCAGAAAAGCATCGAAACAAAAAATGTGCTCAATTATTTACCGCCAAAACAGGGTTGCCAAATTGGGGGCCAGCGTGAAGCAGCCCATCCCACCCAACGCAGGGCCCCCAAACTAGTGCCAAGTCATAGCGCTAAAAATTTGCTCCCAGAAAAGCATCGAAACAAAAAATGTGCTTAATTATTTACAGCAAAAACAGGGTTGCCAAGTTGGGGGCCAGCGTGAAGCTAGCCCATCGCACCCAACGCAGGGCCCCCAAACTAGCGGCAAATAATAGTGCTAAAAATGTGGTCTCAGAAAAGCATCGAAACAAAAAATGTGCTCAATTATTTACAGCAAAAACAGGGTTGCCAAGTTGGGGGCCAGCGTGAAGCTAGCCCATCCCACGCAACGCAGGGCCCCCAAACCGTCGACTAATAATAGTGCTAAAAATGTGCTCCCAGAAAAGCATCGAAACAAAAAATGTGCTCAATTATTTACAGCAAAAACAGGGTTGCCAAAATGGGGGCCAGCGTGAAGCTAGCCCATCACACCCAACGCAGGGCCCCAAAACTAGTGCCAAATCATAGTGCTAAAAATGTGCTCCCAGAAAAGCATCGAAACAAAAAATGTGCTCAATTATTTACAGCAAAAACAGGGTTTCCAAGTTGGGGTCCAGCGTGAAGCTAGCCCATCCCACCCAACGCTGCACCCCCAAACTAGTGCCAAATAATAGTGCTAAAAATGTGTTCCCAGAAAAGCATCGAAAAAAAAATGTGCTCAATTATTTACAGCAAAAACAGGGTTGCCAAGTTGGGGGCCAGCGTGAAGCTAGCCCCTCCCACCCAACGCAGGGCCCCCAAACTAGCGTCAAATAATAGTGCTAAAAATGTGCTCCCAGAAAAGCATCGAAACAAAAAATGTGCTCAATTATTTACAGCAAAAACAGGGTTGCCATGTTGGGGGCCAGCGTGAAGCTAGCCCATCCAACCCAACGCCGGGCTCCCAAACTAGCGCCAAATAATAGTGCTAAAAATGTGCTCCCAGAAAAGCATCGAAACAAAAAATGTGCTCAATTATTTACCGCCAAAACAGGGTTGCCATGTTGGGTGCCAGCTTGAAGCTAGCCCCGCCCACCCAACGGAAGGACCCCAAACTAGTGCCAAATAAAAGTGCTAAAAATGTGCTCCCAGAAAAGCAAAAAAATTGTGTTCAATTATTTACCGCCAAAACAGGGTTGCCAACTTGGAGGCCAGCGTGACGCTAGCCCCTCCCAGCCAACGCAGGGCCCCCAAACTAGTGCCAAATAATAGTGCTAAAAATGTGCTCCCAGAAAAGCATCGAAACAAAAAATGTACTCAATTATTTACAGCAAAAACAGGGTTACCAAGTTGGGGGCCAGCGTGAAGCTATCCCATCGCACCCAACACAGGGCCCCCAAAATAGCGGCAAATAATAGTGCTAAAAATGTGCTCCCAAAAAAGCATCGAAACAAAAAATGTGCTCAATTATTTACAGCAAAAACAGGGTTGCCATGTTGGGGGCGAGCGTGAAGCTAGCCCATCTCACCCAACGCAGGGCCCCCAAACTAGTGCCAAATAAAAGTGCTAAAAATGTGCTCCCAGAAAAGCATCAAAACAAAAAATGTGCTCAATTATTTACCGCCAAAACAGGGTTGCCAAGTTGGGGGCCAGCGTGAAGCCAGCCCATCCCACCCAACCCAGGGCCCCCAAACTAGCGCCAAATAATAGTGCTAAAAATGTGCTCCCAGAAAAGCATCGAAACAAAAAATGTGCTCAATTATTTACCGCCAAAACAGGTTTGCCAAATTGGGGGCCAGCGTGAAACTAGCCCATCCCACCCAACGCAGGGCCCCCAAACTAGTGCCAAATAATAGTGCTAAAAATGTGCTCCCAGAAAAGCATCGAAACAAAAAATGTGCTCAATTATTTAGAGCAGAAACAGGGTTGCCATGTTGGGGGCCAGCGTGAAGCTAGCCCATCCCACCCAACGCTGGGCCCCCAAACTAGTGCCAAATAATAGTGCTAAAAATGTGCTCCCAGAAAAGCATCGAAACAAAAAATGTGCTCAATTATTTACAGCAAAAACAGGGTTGCCAAGTTGGGGGCCAGCGTGAAGCTAGCCCATCCTACCCAACGCAGGGCCCCAAACTAGTGCCAAATAATAGTGCTAAAAATGTGCTCCCAGAAAAGCATCGAAACAAAAAATGTGCTCAATTATTTACAGCAAAAACAGGGTTGCCAAGTTCGGGGCCAGCGTGATGCTAGCCCATCCCACCCAACGCAGGGCTCCCAAACTAGTGCCAAATAAATGTGCTAAAAATGGGCTCCCAGAAAAGCATCGAAACAAAAAATGTGCTCAATTATTTACAGCAAAAACAGGGTTGCCAAGTTGGGGGCCAGCGTGAAGCTAGCCCATCCCACCCAACGCAGGGCCCCCAAAATAGCGCCAAATAATAGTGCTAAAAATGTGCTCCCAGAAAAGCATCGAAACAAAAAATGTGCTCAATTATTTACAGCAAAAACAGGGTTGCCATGTTGGGTGCCAGCTTGAAGCTAGCCCCGCCCACCCAACGGAAGGACCCCAAACTAGTGCCAAATAAAAGTGCTAAAAATGTGCTCCCAGAAAAGCATAAAAAAATGTGCTCAATTATTTACCGCCAAAACAGGGTTGCCAAGTTGGAGGCCAGCGTGACGCTAGCCCCGCCCACCTAACGGAGGGACCCCAAACTAGTGCCAAATAAAAGTGCTAAAAATGTGCTCCCAGAAAAGCATCAAAACAAAAAGTGTGCTCAATTATTTACCGCGAAAACAGAGTTGTCAAGTTGGGGGCCAGCGTGAAGCTAGCCCCGCCCACCCAACGGAGGGACCCCTAACTAGTACCAAATGAAAGTGCTAAAAATGTGCTCCCAGAAAAGCATCAAAACAAAAAATGTGCTCAATTATTTACAGCAAAAACAGGGTTGCCAAGTTGGGGGCCAGCGTGAAGCCAGCCCATCCCACCCAACCCAGGGCCCCCAAATTAGCGCCAAATAATAGTGCTAAAAATGTGCTCCCAGAAAAGCATCGAAACAAAAAATGTGCTCAATTATTTACCGCGAAAACAGAGTTGCCAAATTGGGGGCCAGCGTGAAGCTCTCCCATCCCACCCAACGCAGGGCCCCCAGACTAGTGCCAAATAATAGTGCTAAAAATGTGCTCCCAGAAAAGCATCGAAACAAAAAATGTGCTCAATTATTTACAGCAGAAACAGGGTTGCCATGTTGGGGGCCAGCGTGAAGCTAGCCCATCCCACCCAACGCAGGGCCCCCAAACTAGTGCCAAATAATAGTGCTAAAAATGTGCTCCCAGAAAAGCATCGAAACAAAAAATGTGCTCAATTATTTACCGCCAAAACAGGGTTGCCAAATTGGGGGCCAGCGTGAAGCTAGCCCATCCCACCCAACGCAGGGCCCCCAAACTAGTGCCAAATAATAGTGCTAAAAATGTGCTCCCAGAAAAGCATCGAAACAAAAAATGTGCTCAATTATTTACAGCAGAAACAGGGTTGCCATTTTGGGGGCCAGCGTGAAGCTAGCCCATCCCACCCAACGCAGGGCCCCCAAACTAGGGCCAAATAATAGTGCTAAAAATGTACTCCCAGAAAAGCATCGAAACAAAAAATGTGCTCAATTATTTACAGCAAAAACAGGGTTGCCAATTTGGGGGCCAGCGTGAAGCTAGCCCATCCTACCCAACGCAGGGCCCCAAACTAGTGCCAAATAATAGTGCTAAAAATGTGCTCCGAGAAAAGCATCGAAACAAAAAATGTGCTCAATTATTTACAGCAAAAACAGGGTTGCCAAGTTCGGGGCCAGCGTGAAGCTAGCCCATCCCACCCAACGCAGGGCTCCCAAACTAGCGCCAAATAATAGTGCTAAAAATGTGCTCCCAGAAAAGCATCGAAACAAAAAATGTGCTTAATTATTTACCGCCAAAACAGGGTTGCCATGTTGGGTGCCAGCGTGAAGCTAGCCCCGCCCACCCAACGGAGGGACCCCAAAACTAGTGCCAAATAAATGTGCTAAAAATGGGCTCCCAGAAAAGCATCGAAACAAAAAATGTGCTCAATTATTTACAGCAAAAACAGGGTTGCCAAGTTGGGGGCAAGCGTGAAGCTAGCCCATCCCACCCAACGCAGCGCGCCCAAACTAGTGCGAAATAATAGTGCTAAAAATGTGCTCCCAGAAAAGCATCGAAACAAAAAATGTGCTCAATTATTTACAGCAAAAACAGGGTTGCCAAGTTGGGGGCCAGCGTGAAGCTAGCCCATCGCACCCAACGCAGGGCCCCCAAACTAGCGGCAAATAATTGTGCTAAAAATGTGGTCTCAGAAAAGCATCGAAACAAAAAATATGCTCAAATATTTACAGCAAAAACAGGGTTGCCAAGTTGGGGGCCAGCGTGAAGCTAGCCCATCCCACCCAACGCAGGGCCGCCAAAATAGCGCCAAATAATAGTGCTAAAAATGTTCTCCCAGAAAAGCATCGAAACAAAAAATGTGCTCAATTATTTACAGCAAAAACAGGGTTGCCAAGATGGGGGCCAGCGTGAAGCTAGCCCATCCCACCCAACGCAGGGCCCCAAAACTAGTGCCAAATCATAGTGCTAAAAATGTGCTCCTAGAAAAGAATCGAAACAAAAAATGTGCTCAATTATTTACAGCAAAAACAGGGCTGCCAAGTTGGGGGCCAGCGTGAAGCTAGCCCATCCCAACCAACGCAGCGCGCCCAAACTAGTGCCAAATAATAGTGCTAAAAATGAGTTCCCAGAAAAGCATCTAAACAAAAATGTGCTCAATTATTTACAGCAAAAACAGGTTTGCCAAGTTGGGGGCCAGCGTGAAGCTAGCCCATCCCACCCAACGCAGGGCCCCCAAACTAGCGTCAAATAATAGTGCTAAAAATGTGCTCCCAGAAAAGCATCGAAACAAAAAATGTGCTCAATTATTTACAGCAAAAACAGGGTTGCCAAGTTGGGGGCCAGCGTCAAGCTTGCCCATCCCACCCAACGCAGGGCTCCCAAACTAGCGCCAATTAATAGTGCTAGAAATGTGCTCCCAGAAAAGCATCGAAACAAAAAATGTGCTCAATTATTTACCGCCAAAACAGGGTTGCCATGTTGGGTGCCAGCTTGAAGCTAGCCCCGCCCACCCAACGGAAGGACCCCAAACTAGTGCCAAATAAAAGTGCTAAAAATGTGCTCCCAGAAAAGCATAAAAAAATGTGCTCAATTATTTACCGCCAAAACAGGGTTGCCAAGTTGGAGGCCAGCGTGACGCTAGCCCCGCCCACCTAACGGAAGGACCCCAAACTAGTGCCAAATAAAAGTGCTAAAAATGTGCTCCCAGAAAAGCATCAAAACAAAAAGTGTGCTCAATTATTTACCGCGAAAACAGAGTTGTCAAGTTGGGGGCCAGCGTGAAGCTAGCCCCGCCCACCCAACGGAGGGACCCCTAACTAGTACCAAATGAAAGTGCTAAAAATGTGCTCCCAGAAAAGCATCAAAACAAAAAATGTGTTCAATTATTTACAGCAAAAACAGGGTTGCCAAGTTGGGGGCCAGCGTGAAGCCAGCCCATCCTACCCAACGCAGGGCCCCAAAACTAGTGCCAAATAATAGTGCTAAAAATGTGCTCCCAGAAAAGCATCGAAACAAAAAATGTGCTCAATTATTTACAGCAAAAACAGGGTTGCCAAGTTGGGGGCAGCGTGAAGCTAGCCCATCCCACCCAACGCAGGGCCCCCAAACTAGTGTCAAATAATAGTGCTAAAAATGTGCTCCCAGAAAAGCATCGAAACAAAAAATGTGCTCAATTATTTACAGCGAAAACAGGGTTGCCAAGTTGGGGGCCAGCGTGAAGCTAGCCCATCCCACCCAACGCAGGGCCCCAAACTAGTGCCAAATAATAGTGCTAAAAATGTGCTCCCAGAAAAGCATCAAAACAAAAAATGTGCTCAATTATTTACCGCCAAAACAGGGTTGCCAAATTGGGGGCCAGCGTGTAGCTAGCTCCGCCCACCCAACAGAGGGACCCCAAACTAGTGCCAAATAATAGTGCTAAAAATGTACTCCCAGAAAAGCATCAAAACAAAAAATGTGCTCAATTATTTACCGCCAAAACAGTTTTGCCAATTTGGGGGCCAGCGTGAAGCTAGCCCCGCCCGCCCACCGGAGGGACCCCATACTAGTGCCAAACAATAGTGCTAAAAATGTGCTCCCAGAAAAGCCTCAAAACAAAAAATGTGCTCAGGTATTTACGGTACAATAAATGTCGTCAAATTGTGGGTCAGTGTGTAATAGCCTCCCCTACCTAACTGAGAGGTAAGATACTAATATTTAAATGCAATATTTGAATTGTGCTAATATACGTATATAGGCTCAGAATCCATTTTATACTAAAACACTGCGCAAATGATGATATTTGAGGAAGTGAAAAGAAGGCAGCAAATTTCTTTAGTTCTAGTACCGCTAAAGATTTCGCCTATTGTAACGGAGATTTCCGGGAGAAACAGGTCAGTATCGCCTACTTCGGGACCATGGACCCCCGATTGCTAACGAAGAACGCTAACCACTTGACTATTCTCCGAGCTGTTTGCGGTAGAAAGAACGCTAGCAACAATTGGTATCTAGAGTGGCTTCTTGTACCGGATGGGCCAAAAATCTTTAGTCAGTGGAGTAAATTTTTAACATAGTGGGGTGAAACAGATACGCATTTTATATACAAAGGATATTGTCGTAGACCTTATCGTGTTTCTGGTGGCCATATTGATATCCGTCTTCTTGGATTCAATTTCAAATTTCAAATGGGAAGTGGTATTTGAGGCACATTATGTAGCTCTAGTATTTTCTCAGAAATTCAGATATTGATTGTTTTTAGTATGTCCAGTGGCGTATTTACGATTTTGTTTCGAGGGGGCTCTGCTAACTTTGTCTCTGGAAATGTGAAAATTCTGCAAGATATTTAATTTACTTTGATATAGTAAATACAATTTCTGGGGAGGATTAAGCCCGGAAGCCCACCTGAATACGCCACTGACTATTTCTATTTTTTTCTTTGAGACATTTATTAGAAACACGTATCACTTGTCGTTACAATATGTGTTTGACATGCTGCCCATTCTGTTCAATAGTCAATATTAATCAGTGCTCCCTCTCTGTATGAACTCTGAATAACACTTCAATCTGGAACGAGTATATGGTTTTACGGATTCGGCTCTTCAGGTATCAACATCCCATATCTTCACTGTGTAAACCGTCGAATTTACGTGGCTTCAGAGATTAAAATTTAAAGGCGACAAGATCAGGTGATCGTGGGGACCACTCAACAAGTCCCCTCCGTCCAATCCATTTCCACGGAAATTGTTGATCCAGATAAATTCTAACGAGGCGGAGCGCCATTTTGTTGGAAGAATGTGGGAAAATTATCATCTTCGGATAACCGTGATGGAAGCACATCCTCTTGCAGTAATAGCAGATAGCCATCTGCATTAGTCCTATCAATGAAAAAGAACCCTTCGTTTTCCCCAAATTCCACACCATACCATTGCCTTCGGTGTTACTACCATTTTGCTGGAATAAATCCAATGCGTATTGACATAGGACGAATATTGATGGTTTTCCTTATTAACTTCGCCATTGACGTACAAAACATGTTTTTAAGACAAAATTATCTGATCCGGGAGCACATTTCAGAAAAACTGTTCCGGGGGGAACACTTAATATTCGAAGGGGATCATATTATTTTTACATGGTACTATTCTATTTATTATTATATTATAGAAGTATTACTTTCGTCTCCTTACGGAGAAAACTCTCAGAGCTTCCGAGGGGCAATCCCCCCCAAGAAAAAACATATCTAGAAGAAACACTGGTGTTGTGGATGTGAATGGCATGAACCAATATGCATTTCAGGCAGAAGCAGATGCTGCAGGACAAGCTGTCAGAAAAATTATACCTAATTTGCTAGTAAAATAATAAATTAGTATAAATACTTTTCCTTCTTAAATGAATAAATAAGGCACTGGATCATCACTACTGCATGAAATGTCACCCATTTTATTTATGTATAATTTTAGTTATGTTTTTCTCTTTTTCTTTCTTCTTTATTTTGCAGTTAGGGGATTAAGATTTTCATTTTATTTCTTTCTTCAGTACACAGAGTTATACAATAGAGATGTTTTGATTATTTCTAAGAAAAATAAGATGTCTACTTTTATAACTTCGCTGATACAAATAAATATTAGAATGTGGTAATTAGAAAAACTAAATGTACTGATGCTTAAATACAAATATTATGTCATGTGAAAAACAAGAACATATTAACCATTGGAAAATATATCAAGCAAAAAGAATATGTTTCATACATATAAAATATATTCACATTCATTTATAAAAACATGAATTTCTGGAGCATGTTGCCAGAAGAACCGGAACCTGAAGTCTGTTCCATTTCGTTCTTATTCATACCTTCCATTTTAAGGTTATGGTCTTCCACGATTTCTCTTTATCTTTCAATTAACAACATTTTTGTATTATATTCCTCTCGTATTAAACGCATTTTTAACGAATGAAACTCGCCTGCTTTTTCCAACAACTTGCTGTTCTTCACTACAATCGCATGTTCTCTGCCTTTTTTCATGGGCACTTCTTCTGATAAGCTTCAGCTCCCAATAGAAAACGAAAGTGCCAGCAGTGGGCAGAAATGGCTTACTTCTTTAGTAAAAAGGCGTTACTACTTTAGTTACAACTAAAGAAGTAAATAAAAATTGAGCTCTCCAACAGTTACTAAAATAGTATATTACTTCGGAAGTAATTTACTAAAGTAGTCCAGACTAAAAAAGTAAGAGTTACTACACGAGTAATTTACACTAGTTTGGTGCTCGCCACCCTAAGATAAGTGGAGGGTGAGCCGCTGTGAAGGGATTATTGAACGAAAAAGCGTTTGTTTTTTTCAACAATGAAACTGAGGAGTGCGATAAGTAAATGTTAAACGTTTTCAGGAATATTCATTTAAAGAATTTCTTAATACACAATGTACTACATGCAGTAGCAAAGATGACTAACTTAACGTCTTACAGATATCACCATTAACTAGTTATTATAAACAAATTATCACTGTAGCATGTATGCATTATGTTAAACGTGGAAAGCTTGAAATGACGTGGTAAAAAAAATATTAAAAAACTTAAAAAATAATAATTATGCACTGCCAATATATCCCTCCAAACTAATTTCAGATGATTTTTTTTTTTTTTTTTTGCATCAAGATTTCCCAACAACCAATGAAAAAACATTCAGGTTCAAAATGTACATACCTATAAACACTCTCAATATTTCTAGTAGAAAAAAATGAAATGAAATCTTTGAGTTTTACGTCCCACGGTTATGCCGGTGATGATGAGTAATGAATGAAATGGTGCAATGAAGAAAGTGGGAGGAAACGGGAGAACCCCGAGAAAACCCACGCACACGGTATTTGTCCACCATAAAGTTCACATGGCGGGGGCTGGGATCGAGCCCGGGACCCCAAGCACCAGAGGTGAACGCTCTACCACTGAGCCCCCGCAGCCCCTTATATTTCTAGTAGAAAAATTGATACGGGCCTATCTAATTTGGAAGGCAATTTAGCATTACTATTTGGTATTACAGTACAACACCTCAAATCCGAACCCCGGAAATCCGAAAACCCGGCAAATCCGAACACGTTCTCAGGAGAAAAAAAATAACTACAGCTGGAAAATGAAAAAAAAAATAGATTTAATCACACAAATTTAGTTTTTTAGAAGGTATTAACATTTTTAGACTTAATGCTTATTCAAAATCATTATCTAATTATATTCTTACAAGATGATCATTATCTAATTATAGATATGCGACAATAATTTTGAACATGAGTGTACACCCGCCAGTCAATTCACTCCCTTCCGACCACTGGGACACCCTGTCTAACCTCTGACGTTGTTTTACCGCCAATTCAGTGACGAAATAAGTACGCAATATTATTTCCGGGTAATCCGAACAGGCTTTAGCCCCAATTAGTTCGGATTTGAGGGGTTGTACTGTACATGGATCGGCTAGAACTTGGTAACACTATTTTTGCGATAAATAATTGAGCACATTTTTTGCTTTGATGCTTTTCTGGGAGCACATTTTTAGCACTATTATTTGGCACTTTTTTGGGGTCCCTCCGCTGGGTGGCCGGAGCTAGCTTCACGCTGGCCCACAAATTGACAACCCTGATTTTGGGATAAATAATTGAGCACATTTTTTTAATTGATGCTTTTCTGGGAGCACATTTTTAGTACTATTATTTGGCACTAGTTTGGGGTCCCTACGTTGGGTGGGCGGGGCTAGCTTCACGCTGGCCCCCAACTTGGCAACCCTGTTTTGGCGGTAAATAATTGAGCACATTTTTTGTTTCGATGCTTTTCTGGGAGCACATTTTTAGCACTATTATTTGGCACTTGTTTGGGGTCCCTCTGTTGGAAGAGCGGGGCTAGCTTCACGCTTGCCCGCAACTTGGCACCCCTGTTTTGGCGGTAAATAATTGAGCACATTTTTTGTTTTGATGCTTTTCTGGGAGCACATTTTTAGCACTATTATTTGGCACTAGTTTGGGGCCCTGCGTTGGGTGGGATGGGCTAGCTTCACGCTGGCCCCCAACTTGGCAACCCTGTTTTTGCTCTAAATAATTGAGCACATATTTTGTTTCGATGCTTTTCTGGGAGCACATTTTTAGCACTATGATTTGGCACTAGTTTCGGGGCCCTGCGTTGGGTAGGATGGGCTAGCTTCACGCTGGCCCCCAATTTGGCAACCCTGTTTTGGCGGTAAATAATTGAGCACATTTTTTGTTTTGATGCTTTTCTGGGAGCACATTTTTAGCACTTTTATTTGGCACTAGTTTGGGGGCCCTGCGTTGGGTGGGATGGGCTAGCTTCACGCTGGCCCCCAATTTGGCAACCCTGTTTTGGCGGTAAATAATTGAGCACATTTTTTGTTTCGATGCTTTTCTGGGAGCACATTTTTAGCACTTTTATTTGGCACTAGTTTGGGGGCCCTGCGTTGGGTAGGATGGGCTAGCTTCACGCTGGCCCCCAACTTGGCAACCCTGTTTTTGCTGTAAATAATTGAGCACATTTTTTGTTTCGATGCTTTTCTGGGAGCACATTTTTAGCACTATGATTTGGCGCTAGTTTGGGGGCCCTGCGTTGGGTAGGATGGGCTACCTTCACGCTGGCCCCCAATTTGGCAACCCTGTTTTGGCGGTAAATAATTGAGCACATTTTTTGTTTTGATGCTTTTCTGGGAGCACATTTTTAGCACTATGATTTGGCGCTAGTTTGGGGGCCCTGCGTTGGGTAGGATGGGCTAGCTTCACGCTGGCCCCCAATTTGGCAACCCTGTTTTGGCGGTAAATAATTGAGCACATTTTTTGTTTTGATGCTTTTCTGGGAGCACATTTTAGCACTATTATTTGGCGCCAGTTTGGGGGCCCTGCGTTGGGTGGGATGGGCTAGCTTCACGCTGGCCCCCAACTTGGCAACCCTGTTTTTGCTGTAAATAATTGAGCACATTTTTTGTTTCGATGCTTTTCTGGGAGCACATTTTTAGCACTATTATTTGGCGCTAGTTTGGGGGCCCTGCGTTGGGTGGGATGGGCTAGCTTCACGCTGGCCCCCAATTTGGTAACCTTGTTTTTGCAGTAAATAATTGAGCACATTTTTTGTTTCGATGCTTTTCTGGGAGCACATTTTTAGCACTATTATTTGGCGCTAGTTTGGGGGCCCTGCGTTGGGTGGGATGGGCTGGCTTCACGCTGGCCTCCAACTTGGCAACCCTGTTTTTGCTGTAAATAATTGAGCACATTTTTTGTTTCGATGCTTTTCTGGGAGCACATTTTTAGCACTATTATTTGGCGCTATTTTGGGGGCCCTGCGTTGGGTGGGATGGGCTAGCTTCACGCTGGCCCCCAACTTGGCAACCCTGTTTTTGCTGTAAATAATTGAGCACATTTTTTGTTTCGATGCTTTTCTGGGAGCACATTTTTAGCACTATGATTTGGCACTAGTTTGGGGGCCCTGCATTGGGTGGGATGGGCTAGCAAATTAATCTTCTAATTTCTTGGTAATTTGAAGAGCACATTTTTTAAAATTTTGCATTTTGTGAAGCACATTTTTAGCACATTTTTTTGGTACTATTTTTAAAAAATGTGCTCAATTGGGATGGGCCAGCTTCACGCACGTCAAGACTGACCCCATACGCAGATGAAATTTTTGGAGATTGTCAGTGCGGATTCAGACAAAATCGATCAACTATCGACCAAATATTTACCATTCGCCAAATACTCGAAAAAAAGTGGGAATACAATACCCCGGTACATCAACTATTTATTGATTTTAGAAAGGCGTATGACTCGGTTAGGAGAGAAACATTGTACAACGTTCTTACAGAAGTTGGAATACCGAGAAAGCTAATCAGATTAATTAAGATATGTTTAAATAAATCCCAAAGTAAAGTCCTTGTAGGAAAATTTTAGCAACCAGGGTCTAGAGTTGAACGGTATTCACCAGGTTAGGGCATATGCTGATGATGTAAATTTAATAGGGGATGATAGGAGAACAATAGAAAGAAATGCAGAGATCTTATTAAACTCTTGCAGGGACATGGGTTTAGAAGTAAATGCAGAGAAAACTAAATACATGGAAGTGCGTCGGGACCGGAATGCAGCAAATTATGGATGCGTTAAAATATTAAATAATACTTTTGATAAAGTGGATAGTTTCAAATATCTAGGATCAATATTAACAGACGAAGATCATATTCACGGAGAAATTAAATGTTGATTAAAAGCAGGGAATTCGTGTTACTATTCGGTTCAAAATACCTTGTCGTCACGAATTCTGTCGAGGAATTTGAAGCTTAAAATATATAAAAGGATAATCATGCCTGTTGTTCTATATGGCTGCGAAACATGGTCATTTACTCTGAGGGAAGAACATAGACTGAAAGTATTTGAGACTAAGATCCTGAGACGAATATTCGGACCCAAGAGGAACGGGAATGGGGAATGGCGGAAACTTCATAACGAGGAACTACATAATTTATATGGTTCACCCAACGTTGTTAGGGTCGTCAAGTCTAGGAGGCTTAGGTGAGCGGGTCATATAGCTAGAATGGAAGAAAGTAGAAACGCTTTCGAAGTCTTGACTGGAAGACTAATCGGAAAACTACCATTAGGAAGACCTAGGCGCAGATAGGACAACAATATTAAGATGGATCTCGCAGAGATTGGAATACAAAGTAGAAACTGGATGCAGTTAGCTAAGGATAGAAGTCAGTGGAGTGCTTTTGTGAACGCGGCATTGAACCTCCGGGTTCCATAGGCCATAGAATTAGTTAGTTAGTTAGTAAAGTACTTTAAAGTAACGATCTTATTACAAAATAGATATATTGCTTGACCATTTTTCGTGTTATGTTTCACATTTTATTTAAATATTAATTTACATTTAAGAAAATAGATTTTGAGAAGAAACTTGCGCAGAAAGCCATAATACGTTCTTACCAAATTTGTACATTTAATTCCTGTATTCTAGCGTTACAATTCGAGAACTGGAACTTACAAGGAAATGGTCTCAACCTCACACGTCCGAATTGGACGAAATTTCGTATAAATACTAACTTGAGGTCGGTGAATAACGTGGGAATATACATTCGTTCGCTTTTGCGTACTTTACGAAATATAGAGGGTGATGGAAAACAGAACGCAACATAAGACAACTATGTAATCCGAGTCCGAATTGGACGAAATTTCGTATAGATACTAATTTGAGGTCGGTGAAAAACGTGGGAATAGTCATTCGATTCGCTTTTGCGTACTTTACAAGATATACAGGGTGATGCAAAAAAGAATACAACATAATACAACTATGTAATCCGAGTCCAGCAAGAAATTTTAACCAGGGATTTTGATCCTCCGTATATCATCCGTTATGACTTATGACTGTCTGTGGATATTAAGGTTTCATTTGTGCATCACGTGATCGTCGTGCGTATCTCCAGCGGTGATTTCGAATGTACTTGGATAAACCTGTCGTATGAATCTGCAGTTCGTCGGTAAGAGAGAGACTTGCTATATTTGAATCGTGTATGCAGACTGACAGTCTGACATGCAGCAAGCGACATTGACAAGCAAGGCGCGGCGTGTAGCAAGCAAACATGTGAGTTGGGCTGTTTCTTTTGCCAAATTTTGTCTATTACTGTTTACTTTACAGTCGCTAGAACCCAGTTTCCGTTCTAATGTTGACCTTCCAAGGTGCTATTGCAATTGGTAAACGATGCGATTTCAAGGACATCTGTCCTCAAAGACTTGCACTTCTTTCCAGGATCTCAACATCGAACAGTGTTTCTCCTTTCATTTTCATGCGGAACCCCCTTTACTCAACGGGAGATTTTCATGCGACGCCACTGCGTTCCTCATTATCGCCATGAGATTCCGCATATTCATTTTGGTATCCACGTGTGGGCTTTCATCGTTCTATACCGGTGAATTACAGAATGCTTCTATGTTATTTTACTTTTGCATCACCCTATATATCTAGCAAAGTATTCAAAAGCGAATCAAATTACTATTCCCACGTTATTCACCTTCCTCAAGTTAGTATCCATACGAAATTTCGTCGAATTTGGACTTGAATTACATAGTTGTCTTAGGTCGCATTCTGTTTTGCATCATCCTGTATATCTCGTAAAGTACGCAAAAGCGAATTGAATGACTATCACCACGTTATTCACCGACCTCAAATTAGCATCTATACGAAATTTCGTCCAATTCGGACGTGTGAGGTTGAGACCATTTCCTTGTTAGCTGTGAATTGCGGTAAGGGTCGAAAACTAATTTCTTCAGTAAATATCCAAGCAGAATTCCATGATTACTTCCTTTATTATCTGGCACCATTAAACATCCGACACTACCTGGCAACGCCGCACTATTCAAGCAGTGTTTAGTATAGCACCGAGAACACCTAGTAATCCAGCTTAAAATTTCAAATAACACTTTCGATGAAGTGAAAAAAAAAAAAACATATTCACCAAGAAATTGAATGTCTAAAAGCATGGAATTTGTGTTATTATTCATTTCAAAATCTTTTCGCGAATTCTGACGAGGAATTTGAAGCTTAAAATATATAAAACGATAATCATGCCTATTGTTCTGTATGGTTGCAAAACATGGTTGTTTAGTTTGAGGGAAGAACTTAAACTGAAAGTATTTGAGAACAAGATGAATGGCGGAACTTTCATATCGAGGAACTGCATAATTTATATGGTTTACCAAACATTGTTAGGGTGATCAAATCTAGGAAGCTCAGGTGTGCAGGTTATGTAGCCAGAATGGAAGAAAGTAAGAACGGTTTCAAAGCAGGGGCGTCATTTCGGACTTTGCTTGGGGCGGGACAAGAGCATCACCGATGTAAGACTTTCACGTTTTGTACTAGTATATTAGTAGACAATCGATTAAAGTATATGCATTCCTCAAAATCTTGGGGAGGGGCTATTACCCCCCTTCTGCTCCCATAAATGACGCCCAAAATTTTTAACTGGAAGTCCAATCGGGAAAGGACCTTTAGGAAGTCCTAGGTGCAGTGGGGGGACAATATTAAGATGGATCTCGCAGAAATAGGAATCCAAAGTAGAAACTGAATCCAATTGGCTAAGGATAGAAGTAAATGGAGAGCTTTTGTGAACGCGGCATTTATCCTACTGGTTCGACAAGACATAGAGTTAGTTATAGTTCCTTAATGGAATACTTTGCTGAAAACAGGGTATGTCCGTAACTAAGCAGCAAACCATAGTGCATTTGTTACACTTCGCATTATTTATTCTTGCTTAAAAGTAAGACGGAACGGACAATAAAATGTATTTCATAGAATCGCCACTGAAAAAATTTATACACAGCCTTTAATATAAAGATTTTTCATATTTTAAAATTATGTTACGCAACGTTACAGTGCATCACCACAAATATCAGGCAAACTGAAATAGTGGAAAATTTCGAGTAATCGAAAACATAAAATGCTGCATTTCGAGATGATTTCTCGCACCCATCGTCACCGCGAATTTCATCACAATAACATCTGTCGCTTGTGTCGTATCACCAAATCCGTTGTGATTACAGCAATTTACAACTTGCGTAGAGGCCCAAATACATGATGTGATCTTTTGTTTTATTCTTTTATCTTATTTTTGGAACTTCACCACGTGATGTTCTGATTGTTGTAGTACAATCGGTGAACGACAGCTGTTAGAATTTGGTAATTTCACATAGTCCCCTTCTCTCCTCATACTTTAAACTATTTTTTTTTTTACTTTAGTTTTTTAAGCTTTCATTCGTAGTATGGGGGAAACAAGGGAAAATGGGATTGTGGTAACCAGAAGGTTAGCACGGCTAACCGTGTATTCTATCGATTTGGTAACATTGTGCCTATGCTCACCTCACGTATGTAGATTGGTTCTTCTCATAACTAATATGGTTCACTGAGTAATGAATTATCAATGCTGTTCATTGTGTATTTTGTTCAATTGCTCTAAGTTACGTTATGTTGGCTTTTTAAACACCAAGTAGAAAATCTCATGAGATTATCTCACCCTTATAGACATAACGAAGTGGCAGTTCATGCAACTTCTTGTTGTTCCTGGCAATAACAACCGAAAGAAGTGACTAATTTACTGTTCAGTTTATGTATACAGTGGACCCCACGGGTTACGATCTTAATCTATTTTGTAACGCTGCTCTAGAACTGAAATATTAGTAAATCAAAATTACTTCTCCCATTGACAATGTAAATATCGTTATACTTGCCACAAACATAGTACTATATGTATTTTACATTTTTAAGTACCTTCTGTGATGGATATACCCTACAGAATTAAAATAACCTTATTCGTTTTAAAGATAACCAAATAACACTAAACTAAGCATATAGGGCTAGAAAACGTAAAACGGGCACAAATTTTCAATTACAGCACTTCGGCTTTTTTTTTTTTTTTTTAACTTGACGCATTGGATTGTTGGTGAGCGGTTATAAGGTTTGCGGCCTAGCAAAATTACGAAAAGTTTAAGTCCAAATTACTAACAAACTCTTGCGCCATGTGCTTACGCATTCACAAACACACGTCTCGATCGACTATATATATGTTCGTTGTATTATCAATCCAACTCGCCCTCCTCTCTTTGTCTAAAGCAGTCTGTGGAACGTAATTTACTCTTTTTCTATTCAGACACGAAAAGCAGAAACCATGTTTACAAGCTTTATAGTTTTAAAACTGTCTCATTCGTTTGTTCAGAAATGCATTTGTACAACCTGAATAACAACATTGTCACAAAATGTTCCTATAGCTTCATAAACGCCTGTGTTTTATGTTATTCCCCTTGTTCAAAGACTACATATCACATCAAGCTAGAAGATGCTTCTTGTGAAATCTATGGAAATTGTCAATCACGGCATTAGATTTTGTGCTTCCCAAAGTCTGTAATGTGGATACAGAGCTCTAAAAACCATTGATAGAAATAAGTGTTATTCAATGATTAATTTTATTTTGTTTCCCATTAGTTGCAAGCAAATGTTCCAGGGACGTCATTTGTACAGGACAGAAGAGTGTAATTTCCCACTCCCTTGAGTGTGATAAACACATTATTTTGTCAAATGTGCAGTAAAATGCTGATATAAAAAGTGAAAATCTTATGTCGGCGAAGAATCCCCTCCGCTTTTAGCAACAAACATATAGGGTAACGATAGTACATTGGTAGAGCGTTTTCATTTGGTTTCAAGAGTCGAACGTTTGATCCCAAGCCATGTGCATTCATAGTGGACGACATTGAGAGATAGAGATTCAAATATGGAGAAAGGGAAAAGGATGATTTACATATGAAAGTTTAGAATTGTATAAAAAATGATCGGACAACATCCATATTATGACAAAATTTATGGTTTTGTGAAACAGAAGACGGAAAGTTTCCGAATTGTAAAGATCACATCAGGCAGTTGTTCAATTAATATGGAGAACTCTTTTTAGAACATTCGATGATTACAAAAGGAGAGAAAGATCTTAAGATGTGAGGAATTAAGAATTTAAAAATCATTCAGCTTCCGAGACGGATTTCGAACCACGAACCTCTTAGCTATCGAACTATGGCTTTATCCATTCAGTCACGAAGAGTTCTACGCAGTCATTCATATACTTTTAATTAACTACGTTCAAAAACTAATACTTCTATAGAATGGAATATTCCAAAAAGTTGACTCGGTAGGTGAGCCGTTGTTGACCTCTTGTAGCTTAGTTACAGAGTGCATAATGAACTTTCCCTTGTTGAAGAACATTTTTAAGGCAGTGCTACTATTGTATTGAGTTATATTAGATAGAACCGTCTAATGAAGTAGTCAAATACTCAGACATAAACCATCTTTTGCGAAGCTATAGTGGAAAATGAAACAAATCATCGTTAACACGTTAGACTTTTGAAAGAAGTGCTTTTTTTACCAAAAAAAAAGTGGAAATGCGCATGAGTGTGTCACTTGGAGCTTTAAAAAAATAGCACGTTTACGTCTGTATGTGCTAGATGAATAGTTAGTGTAAGGTCTCCTTCGTGGATGATACTAGGTTCCAGAAGTTAAATGTACTCGCAGCTAGTTTGAGCCGAAATTATTTACAAATATGAGATTTGTTATTTCATGCTTTTCTTTAATTTACGACGTTTCAACTTGGATATTAAATCTTAAGACCTTAATTTAACTCATTCCACTACGTCATATCATGATACAGTTTTGCATAATGACGGCAGTAGGGTGGTAATACAATATTCCATTGCCACTGTAATATATTTATATAACTTTAGAAATTTTTGACCCAGAAAAAAAGTATAATGGACCATACGAGTACTGTTATAGGAATTTCCAAGGAATATAGTATAAATATAAATTACTATCTGAAAAATATACTGTGGAGGGTGAGACACAGAAACCATTCCTAGGAGGGGAACGGATGACATGTGAAAGTAATATAATACAAAAGATATTGGTGTCGAATTCATAGGTTCCGGGTTCAAAGAGATGAATAGTAGCACTGCAGATGATCGCTCTTTTTTTTTTTTTTTTTTTTTTTACCACGTATAGATGGAAAATGGTGTCAAAATTATATGTTTCCTTTCAAGTATGACGTTTTGAAAAACTTGTCCTTCAAACTTACTTAATTATTTTCTATTTCTTAGTTATAATTACATATATTTTCTATTTATATTTTATTTTGTGTTATACATTTATTATTTACATTTTATGTATTATACATTTGAAGAGAAGCTTATGACAATTCAAAGCAGCAAGGACATACACAGGATATAGGTTCCAGCGATCCAGACCTCCCCCCAATCACTACTTTTCTATAAATTTTACATTATTTTAGAGATACTATTAGACATTTTAGTACAGTATGTCCTCATATTGAATTTAAATCTATCAAAAGATATCGATTCATGAAATAAATTCCTGCCTACGTCCCTGCAAAGCAGTGACGATTTTAGGGAGTGATCAGGGGGTAATGCCTCCCTGGAGCAAAGACAGATCCTCAGAAATCATATCTCTGATAGGTCCGGATGTGATACCAGTATTTGTGCATTGCCAGTTTTTCTTCTCAATGTATTGAAACTCGACCCAAAGGAAATGTTCTGAAATCTACACTTGTTCTCCTTTCTGGCCCCCCATGCCAATCGAGCCGACCTTAGATATATACCACATGTGGAATATCACTATTTATGTCAGTGACCCCGGAAACTAAGCATTCGACACAAATATAGGATGTGTTCGATTCTTTTTGCCTGTCACCTCCCACTCTGACCTCCATGCCAACCAAGGCTTAACTTTGATTAAAAAAGTATCGGTAGGCCACTATTCATCTTTGCGACCACGAAAACTATGAATTCATAAAAAACAAAATCTTTCGTTTTTTATTTCTTTTGTGTAACCGCTTTCCCTCCTAGGATTGGTTTTAATGTCTTACAACTCCACAGTATATTTTTCAGATGGTAATTTATACACACTAAATTCATTTGAAATTCTTCCAGGAGTCCATGTTGCATCGTACGGTCTACTGTATGTTTTTTCAAGTTAAAAATTTCTAAGTTTTGTTGTTAAATAAAGTAAGTTTAATCGAAATATTATAATGTTTGTTGCACGCATTACAGACTTGGAAAGCACAAAACCTACTGCCATGATGGACAATTTCCAAGATTTCACAAAAAGCATCTTCCTAGCTTGATGTGATATGCAGTCTTTGAAGAAGGGGAAAAAATGCAAGTAAAGGCTTTTTTGAATGTATAGGAACATTTTGTAACAATTTTGTTTTTCAGGTTCTAAAAAGGCATTTCAGAAGAAACGAATGAAAGAGGCTGTTTTAAAGCTATAAAGCTTATAAACATGATTTATGTTTTTTCCGTCTGAATAGAAAGAGTATATTACGTCAACAACAGCTTTATAAAAGGAGAGGTGAGGAGGAAGGTGGGTTTCTGAATGGATAAACACACAGCACAAGAGTTTGTTAGTAATTTGGAGTTAAACTTTTTATAACATTTTCTAAGCCGCAAATAGTACCCTAAAGCATTGTTCTTAAGCCAAAGAACTTTTAAAACAAAGCATGTTCCTAAGCTTTTTGTTGGCGAACTCAGGAGTTAGTTAGTTACCTAGATAGATATAAGTTTAGTGTCCCTTTCAACAGCAAACCTATGAGACGTGGATCTTCATCTTGACGTGTAATCCGAACCATACAAGCTCCCGCCGTAAATCGAACAGGATTCTCCAAACGAAGGGGTACGTAACCAGCTGGTCTACTGTATACAGGTAGATAGATAGTAGAAGTCTATTGTCTATTGTGTCTATTGTGGAAAGTTAAGAAGATTCAAATTATTTCTTATGTAGTATTATGCCATATTTTGTTAGGCAGAAACGTGGACATTACGTAACCCTATGAAAAAAAAAACTGCTGGCTTTCGAAATGTGAAGAAGAATTAAAAGAATTAGCTGAGTCGAATGGAAAACAGATAAGGAAGTGTTAGAAATATTGGGGGAATAAAGAACAATTTTAGAAGTAATGAAAAAGAGAAAGAGAAGCTGGTTTGGATTGTCTGAGAAGAAGATGCATTATTAAGGATATGCTAGAAGGTACAGTAGCAAAAATTGATGGACAATATTAAAACAGAAAATTCCTATGAGAAGACGAAGAGGTAGCTGAGAGCACTGGGGCATAGGAATCGTTTAGTTTTGCGCAAGTGCTCTGCAAATAATGGCAGAATACTGATGTTGAGGGTAATGTTTTTATACAGAAAAAATACATATCCAACTTTATACCGACTAGGCTAAAGGAGACAGTGATAATGAGAAATGAATGAAATGGTGGAATGAAGAAAGTGGGAGGAAACGGGAGAACCTGGAGAAAACCCATGCACACAGTGCTTGTCCACCACAAAGCTCATTTGGCGCGAGCTGGGATCGAACCAAGGACCCCAGGTGAACGTTCTACCACTGAGCCACCGCTTCCCCGATTATATAAAAAGTGATATATATATATATATATATATATATATATATATATATATATATATATATATATATATATATATATATATATATATATACAGGGAGACTATCCTAAAATGTCCTTGTGGTTTTTAAACTAATCGATGAAAAAGCTGAAATTTTGGGTGAGGCAAATATGGACAAGAAAGCATTGTTTGACATTGTTTTTACTCTGCAATACCACCAGATGCAACTAATATGCTGTCAACGTTACATTTTTTTTCTTTTGGATAGCACATCAGATTATTACACATTCCAGTTAAACCAAAACGTACTTCCAGAAAATATCTACCGCGTCCCTCCGCTCCCTAAAAATTACAATGGGCAAAGCTAGACACGTGGGACGGCGTGTCGTCAGGTCACCCTATCTTTTCAGATCCAATTTTACCCCTGGTTTAATGTTAGAAACTAAGAATGCTATAGTATCGTATATATCCCAATATTGGAGGTTTTTACAACAGTAATTATCCAATTAAGACGGACTGAGCAATGCATATACAAAGTACTTTAGTATCGAATACTATAATCATATGACGTATTCCAAATTAATAGGAACAAAAATACAAGGGGCTGAATATTTGACTTTTATTAAATAGACTTTATTTCGAGAAGATGCTTAGACAAGTGTCACATTCAAGTATATATATCCGATACTTTTTTAATCAAAGTTAAGCCTTGGTTGGCATGGAGGTCAGAGTGGGAGGTGACAGGCAAAAAGAATCGAACACATCCTATATTTGTGTCGAATGCTTAGTTTCCGGGGTCACTGACATAAATAGTGATATTCCACATGTGGTATATATCTAAGGTCGGCTCGATTGGCATGGGGGGCCAGAAAGGAGAACAAGTGTAGATTTCAGAACATTTCCTTTGGGTCGAGTTTCAATACATTGAGAAGAAAAACTGGCAATGCACAAATACTGGTATCACATCCGGACCTATCAGAGAAAAAAATGGAACAAAGGTACGTAGTTTCATCAAGAAAATTTGCCCTTTAACCTTTCATATTTGTCAAGTTGAAAATAGAACCTGGGCCGAGAGCACATTCGCTTTATTAGCTGAGTCTATTACGGCGCACTAGCAAGCCATTCCGATCTTGAATACGAATACTCTCAAGTAAGTAGCGAAATTAAACTTTCCTTTTAAAAACAGACTCTAGACCCTGATATTAAGTTTTTTCATTGAATTGTGTTGTGAATTAACGTTGAGCAGGGAAAGGTCATCCTGCAAAGTATGATTATATCTATTCCCTCAATTCAATTGATATATATTTACCCAATCGTTATTTCTCTCTAAAGACAGAAAATAAAATAGAAAAGCACATTATTCGAAGTGACGAGAAACGACAGCAGTTTCTTGAAAGCAATCTTTGTGTAGATTGTGAGCGAATGTGGCCATACACAAAAACCAACGTGCTTACACCACACAACGAACCTGGCTACGACATGTCGAAACGTTATTGAAGCTGACAAAAGGCCAGATTGCACTTTGCGGTAAAAGTAGATCGTCAGTTTCAACTTATTTCACCTCTGTTTGTGTGTTACTTTTCCCTTTGCGGTTGTTTTCCCTCAACGAGAAGATAGGAACAGAAATACTAACCAAAAAAATGTTAGGAAAAGAACCTTCGTCTTCCTATTACGAAACGATTCTCTTAGGTAAAAAAATAAAATAAAATAAAATAAAACTTTTCAGAGGCGGCGAGAACTTAAAAAGAACCCAAGAGCGTTTGGGTATTCTCCCAGAGAACCTTCTAAAAATATTTTCTATTGTTCCTCCTCTGATAAAATATATTTCTTGCAAACTTGCAACTTGCACAAAAATGATGACCAAGTAATGGCATTAATAATGTTAGAGAATGATTATAGTAATATCAGAGATGTATGGTACACAAAATTTTGAATGCACTTGAAAAATAATGTTCGATTGTTAATAAATAATACTATTAACCTTTTGAACTCCTCTTTTAAGCCACAAAAATAATCGTCATCTATTATTTTTATTGAAGGTTTCCACTATAACGTGCTTGAACGGAGAACAATGTATTTATAACGATAGAACTATAAAACTAAAAGTTCTGTTTTATCACTTTTTGAGCCTATTCTTTATACCTACTTAAGAGGGATCAGATCTAAAATTAAACCGAGAAATTTACCGGTTCAGCTCACATCCGGCCTAACAGCGGAAAAGGCATCTTGCTTACCATTTTATTTGTCTCATGCGTACGTATCATGTAATGTTGTTAATTTCCATAGATATAGACAGACAGATATAGAATGGTAGATAGATAAATGCAATATACATATATAGATATTATTTATTTCCTGTTATCTCCAGAGCTCCCTATTGGCAAAGCAGTTAGCGTACGTGCCTTTGGCGTGTGAGACCCGGGTTCGATTTCCGGCAGGAGCTCATGTGGTTCGGATTTCACATCAATCTGTATGTCCACGTCTCACATAGCCTCGTTGCTAAAAAAAATACGCTAAACTAAAAGTCTAATCTTGTAATCCATAGTACGTACTTATCCCGATTTTAGATATATTATTGAAGTTAGCTTGGCATTCAACAAGAGAAGCACCTGTTACTGAATAGTTGTTGCACCTTAAGAATATTTTGCTTATTTGTTATCTAAATTAAGTTTAAAGTTGTGAACCTTGTTTTTTTGATTTTTTTTTTTATCATGCACTGATAATACGTTGTGAGCACTGTTTTGGAAAGAGATTCGACCAGGAATGCATAAAACTAGCAGAGAAGAGAAAACAGCAAAATTACGCTGGCTACGAAATCCGAATGAAATGACTACACAAAATTTCGCAGATATCAGTCGGAAAACTTTCAAAACTTTTAGAACAAAGAAACGCGATTTTCTGAAAGCTAAAATTAAGGAACTTAAAGATAATAGTAAAAATAAAAACATCCGAGACATGTATAAGGGAATCAACGAATTTAAGAAAGGCTATCAACCTCGTGCTTATATATTAAAGAAATCTGACGGTACAGTTCTCACTGACACGGATAGCAAAATATATGGAAAGATTTCATTAACGATTTGCTTAACACGCAACCAAAAACTAGTGTGCGTGGAGAAAAGGAGATACACACCGCAGAACCGTATATTCCAGAACCCAACCGAATAGAAGTAGAAACCGCTATAAAGAAATTAAAGAAACACAAATCTCCGGGTATAGATGAAATTCCGACTGAGTTAATTTTAGCTGGAGGCGAAAAATTGTGGAACAAGATACACAAACTCATTCTCCTTATCTGGAACAAGGAAGAATTGCCACAAGAGTGGAAATAATCAATCATTGTTCCAATTCACAAGAAAGACGACAAAACTGACTGTAATAATTATCGAGGCATTTCTCTTCTGTCAACATACTATAAAATCCTTTCAAATATTCTATTAGCAAGACTGACCCCATACGCAGATGAAATTATTGGAGATTATCAGTGCAGATTTAGACGAAATCGATCAACTATCGACCAAATATTTACCATTCGCCAAATACTCGAAAAAAAGGTGGAATACAATACCCCGGTACATCAACTATTTATTGATTTTAGAAAGGCATATGACTCGGTTAGGAGAGAAACATTATACAACGTTCTTACAGAACTTGAAATACCGAGAAAGCTAATTAGATTAATAAAGATATGTTTAAATGAATCCCAAAGTAAAGTCCGGGTAGGAAAATTTTTGTCCACGAGCTTTCACGTCGAAAATGGCCTGAAACAAGGAGATGCGTTGTCGACATTATTATTTAACTTTGTTCTGGAATACGCTATAAGGAAAATCAAAGATAGCAACCAGGGCGTAGATTTGAAAGGGGTTTACCAGGTTATGGCATATGCTGGTGATGTAAATTTAATAGGGAATGATAGGAGAACAACAGAAAGAAATGCAGAGATCTTATTAAACGCTTGCAGGGACATGGGTTTAGAAGTAAATGCAGAGAAAACTAATACATGAAAGTGCGTCGGGACCGGAATACAGCAAATTATGGATGCGTTAAAATATTAAATAATACTTTTGATAAAGTGGATAGTTTCAAATATCTAGGATCAATATTAACAGAGAAAAATCATATTCACGGAGAAATTAAATGTCGACTAAATGCAGGGAATTCGTGTTACTATTCGGTTCAAAATCTCTTGTCGTTGCGAATTCTGTCGAGGAATTTGAAGCTTAAAATATACAAAACGATAATCATGCCTGTTGCTCTGTATGGCTGCGAAACATGGTCACTTACTCTGAGGGAAGAACATAGACTGAAAGTATTTGAGAACAAGATCCTGAGACGAATATTCGGACCTAAGAGAAACGGGAATGGGGAATGGCGGAAACTTCATAACGAAGAACTACATAATTTATATGGTTTACCCAACATTGTTAGGGTCGTCAAGTCTAGGAGGCTTAGGTGGGCGGGTCATGTAGCTAGAATGGAAGAAAGTAGAAACATTTTCAAAGTCTTGACTGGAAGACCAATCGGAAAACGACCATTAGGAAGACCTAGGCGCAGATGGGAGGACAATATTAAGATGGATCTCGCAGAGATTGGAATACAAAGTAGAAACTGGATGCAGTTAGCTAAGGATAGAATCAGTGGAGAGCTTTTGTGAACGCGGCATTGAACCTCTGGGTTCCATAGGCCATAGAGTTAGTTAGTTAGTTAGTTTCTGGAGAATGATTTTGTTCGTATTTCATAAGCATCGCATTAATAACATGGAACATCGTTTAATGTTCCTTTTTTTTTCAATATTAGGGAATACGATGATAGGGTGAGATTTGTTCCATCGTAAAATGTTTGTATCGACTTTGTACATGTTACACTAATATTTCGTTAACAACTCTACAATATGGCCAGAAGTTCCATTTGTTTCAGATGGCTCAAAAAGAATTGATTACTGATAGTGTGAATTACCTTAGGTTAAAATGTCTCAAAAACCTTTATAAAAATTTTATTCATATTTTAAAAATAAATACACTATGTGATCAAAAGTATCCGGACAACCCCCAAAACATGCGTCTTTCATATTAGGTGAATTGTGCTGCTGCCAGGTACTCATTATCAGCGACCTCAGTAGTCATTAGACATCCTGAGAAAGCAGAATGGGGCGCTCCGCATTGACGTTTTAAACACCGTCTTGCTTCCCACTGTTGAAGAGCAATTCGGGGATGGCGATTGCTTATTTCAACACGATCGATCACCTCTTCATACTGTACGGCCTGTGGAAGAGTGGTTACACGATTATAACATCCCTGTAATGGCCTGGTCTGCACAGAGTCCTGACTTGAATCCTATAGAACACCTTTGGGATGTTTTGGAACGCGGATTTCCGCCGGCCTCACCGACCTACATACCGCCGGCCTCGATACCTCTCCTCAGTTCAGCACTCCGTGGGGGCTGCCATTCCCCCAAGAAATCTTCCAGCACCTGATTGAAAGTATGCCTGCGAGGGTGGAAGCTGTCATCAAGGTTAATGGTGGGTTAATGGTTTGTATAAAAAATAATGTGTAACAGTTTTGCAGTTATCCACTTTGACTAGATAGTGTCTAATAAAGCCAAAGTAGTTAGTTGATAAAATTGTTACACATTATTAAACATTTTTATAACAGAAGTATTATTTTGCTCATCGAGTAGTTTAAATCAAATATGAAGCACATTTCACATTAAGATAATTCGTTATTCATCACTGTAGACAAAGGAACTTAAAATAACTTATGGCAGCGTAACTAAATTATTCTCTACAGCAATTACACTTAGTAGCTTCCTTAATATATTGCGAGTGTAAAACTGGGACGTCAGCAACTTAAATTTTGACATTTGTGTAACACCACAAATTTTTAAATACCTGTACTAGTTATGTGCACTAATTCAGCATTAAGCAAGCAATCACGGCTAACTCCCAACTTGATGTACTTAACTTTGTCATATTTAAGGCCTTTGATATCATAAACACCAAGTTGCTTTTTTATAAACTCTCTAATAGATATAACATTCACAGGAAGATCCTCTCTTTGCTAGATTATTATCTCTCAGGGAGAGAACAACGCGTTACTCTTCCTGGATCCCTGGATCCACATAGTTCCGTCTTACCTCAGGGGAATGCCTCAGGGAAATGTGCTGGATCCACTCTTGTTTTTACCGTATATAAATGACTTACCTAGCATCTTTTCATCCTCTTCATCAAATATTTTGCTCTTCACTGATGTCTGTAAACTATAAACTCTAGAGTTACTAACACTGTGGATGATGCTTCTTCACTACAAGCTGATATAGATATGTTAAGCAATTGGTGCTCTAACTAGAATCTGTCTTTAAACCCCAAAAAATGTTCTACCCTCTCTATCTCTTTAAAAAAAGAATGTACTTTGTCAGATATACAATGCCAACCATGTATCTATTAAACGGGTTTATCTCAAAAGGTTCTAGGTGTTGTCTTTGACGAAAAGCTCTCCTTTTCGGATCACATTATATCGACCTCATCCAGAGCTATGAAACTACTCGGTCTACTTTTTAGATTCCATTAAATACAGTCTCCCTGTCCTTAGATGGTTTATAAGTTGTTTTTTTTTTTATTATTTTCCCAATCACTGAATATTGCTCACATGTATAGAATATGGCAGTACCTACTAATCTATGTCGCATTGACTCGATTTTAAACTTTTTTCTTGCCATAGTCAGATTTATAGAAATCCCGAGTTATGTAATCACTCGAGATAGGAAGTAATATCTTTAATGAACTTACGTACCCCTGACAAACGATGACGCGCTGCTGATTTACAGTACCTATATAAGATTATCAATGGTAAAATTTGATTCGCAGTTTAACTTTCGTATTCCTCCGCGGCGAACTCGCTCTCTAAATTTGCTAACTTACGGCACACGTAGGTTATCAATTGTGAAGCACTCCTTGTTTTACAAACTAGCGCATGACTACAATACAGTTTCAACAGGTTTCAACATTTCTACTACTTCTGAATGAAACTTTAGAACTCACAAGTAAGGTTTCCCAGGTGATACACGCCGATTTTAATCAAACTTCACAGGTTTGTAGAACAGCAAAAAATAAGCGACACGTATTTTTTTATAGCGGCCCATATGCATATTTAGGCGGTATAATAGGGCTGTCAAATTGGGACAACAAAGCATACTTTATGTAATAGCGCGAAAACGAGAAGAGATAACCAAATGTTGTAAACGAGCAAGTTGTCATGACACGATAAGCATTTCAATAACACATAGCGCTTCCACGGGGATAACCCACAACATCCGCAAATGGACCAATCAGGGATGAAAAACAGTCACAGAGCTTTATCTATTACGCGGAATCCAAATAACGTAGGTAAGAATAAAGAATGATAAAAAATAAGTGATACGTGTTTTTTTCGTTTTTGCAAGATGAGACAAAAAACGTAAATAGATGCATCGTTATCTCAATGTCGAAAGATTGGAGAACTGGGAATATGAAGATGTGAACGCCTGTATGAGAGGCAACCCGTCAATCAGTGTTGTAGAACTGGTTGCAGACACGCCATAAGAGAGACATTGGCTCAAGGACATTGTAGTGTAAAGAAGCAGAACCAGAAATGCAGCAAAAACTGGGTATTACCTGCGAGTGTATGTCTACGTCAAACACGGAAGCCCTACAGTGTGGAAGTGGGGGCACAGTTGTGTTTTGAAACTAATAGACGGCCGGTTGATGGCGAACGTTTGTGCATCCTATACGTGGATATACGTGTATTTGTGTGTATATGCCATGTAAAGATACCGGTAGAAGTCCTGAACATATGAACCCGTGTGTTGTGAAGTAATCAGCATGAGGTGTGTGTAAATGGTATGCTATTGTTTGCAGTGTTGTGAAAATGATGTATGTAAATCCACACAATGTGCTGGATATGTTAATGGACACACACAAAGAAACAAAACGTGTTAACACTGTAAAAACAAAATATGAAATGGAAATAAAGGATATACTTGTTGATGTCCTGGAAAGTTTCTGGAAAGGTTGTAATACCGAAGTAGACGTTAAAGATGATCTGGTATTTATTGATAATGATGTACATGACGTCGCTTCTTCACTCGCGAGTGAAGATCACAGAAAGCAACGAAGACGAAGGATTATCACAATACAACGTCGGTATTGCGGAGAAAGGGAGCACCAGCGAATCTGTATACACAGAATATAAAGTGAAGGCAGTTCAGTTTTGGAAAAGTGGAAAGAAGAGGCGTCTGTCGTTTGAAACTGTGAAACATAGGTTCAAGTTCGTCAAAAGTAGGAAAGATCTCTATAAATGGGAAAGACAGTTGCATGACTGTGGAACAAATTATGAAAAAGGGACGCATATTGATGCAATCGTATATGAGAAATTTCATACTGCTAAATGCAAAAATCTTATAATTCATGACACAGACTTACGACGTTGGGCTATAGAAGCTAGTCAAACTGTGGGATTCGACGGGCTTAAAGCGTCAAAGAAATGACTATGACAGTTTAAAAGGCGTCATCACATCATATCACGGAAAATTACAAAATATGTCACGTACAATAGTGCAGAACAATCCAAAGATATACATGATAATGCTAATAGGTTCGTGCAAAGTGTTCGCTCATGTATAAATTCTCATGGCGCGGAGAATGTGTATAATACAGATCAGAGTGGATTCAATTTGGAATTTCATTCGGGTAGATGTCTGGCAATGCGTGGAGAGAAACAGGTCTACGCAAATGTTCAGTCTCTGTCTGCGACGACACACAGTTACACGATACAGCCAATCGTATCTGCCAATGGAAAGCTACTGTCGCCTATGCTCATCGTCTAGAAAGAACCTCAGAGAAAGTTCGGGCCACGGGTACAACAGACAATGCTTCGACCAGAAATCTTGCTGATTTGTGCATCGACATCCGGCAAAGTAACCAAGGAAATAATCAAATTATGGTTTCAGCCTGCGCACCTTCCACAAGTTGGTGACCGGAAGTTCTATTAGACTCATGTCCGATTTCAATAAGAATCATTTGTATGACGAATATTTACTACAATTGCTTATATTCGTTCCATATAATATTCGACATTACGCTACATTCTGTTAAATAGCAGCCGGCTATGGTTCAACATACAGCATACCGATTTCGATAAGAATCATTTGTATGACGAATATTTACTACAATTGCTTATATTCGTTCCATATAATATTCGACATTACGCTACATTCTGTTAAATAGCAGCCGGCTATGGTTCAACATACAGCATGGTACCGAAAATAGTGCTTGTGTAACATATTCATGTGTTTTGGTTTAAATGCATGCTCATATGCATGTGACTATGAATTGTCTATTTTTGTCAACCTGTTCAATTGTCTTCAACATGTTGTTTAGTATCCCGCAAAGGGCGTATTTATCCCTACAACGGGCTTGTTGCAAAACAATATCAATGTTTGTATTACTACCCTATACGGCCGATTCTTACAGGAAAGGCTTGATTTCGTTTACTGTTGGGCGGCTTTTGAATTACTGATTATGAGCATTGAACTGTTCGCAATCACTAACTACTAATAGATATAACATATAAACCATTGAACAACAAGACCAGGTTTGGTATTTCTCTCTCAAGCAGGATTCTACCTGTCACCTGCAACCAGTTTTACAACACTGATTGACGGGTTGCCTCTCATACAGGCGTTCACATCTTCATATTCCCAGTTCTCCAATCTTTCGACATTGAGATAACGATGCATCTATTTACGTTTTTTGTCTCATCTTGCAAAAACGAGAAAACACATATCACTTATTTTTTATCATTCTTTATTCTTACCTACGTTATTTGGATTCCGCGTAATAGATAAAGCTCTGTGACTGTTTTTTATCCCTGATTGGTCCATTTGCGGATGTTGTGGGTTATCCTCGTGGAAGCGCTATGTGTTATTGAAATGCTTATCGTGTCACGACAACTTCCTCGTTTACAACATTTGGCTATCTCTTCTCGTTTTCGCGCTATTACATAAAGTATGCTTTGTTGTCCCAATTTGACAGCCCTATTATACCGCCTAAATATGCATATGGGCCGCTATAAAAAAATACGTGTCGCTTATTTTTTGCTGTTCTACAAACCTGTGAAGTTTGATTAAAATCGGCGTGTATCACCTGGGAAACCTTACTTGTCAGCTGAAGAGAATATTGTAAATTGAAAGGTGAAGCTTTTTTTTTTCTATGTTGTTCAGTTTTAGACAAATGGCCTTTGCTGCATGAAACTTAGTGAATAAATAAATAATTTCAGCACGCATTTTACTTGTATATTTCATGCTTATGAGTGTGGAGCAAGGTTCACGTACGTTACATTGTATACAAATGTGTTAATCCTTAGTCTAAAAGAGCATGTAAATATATTTACTAAATCAACAAAAACAATGGTTTTCCATCGTTGCATGACAGAATTACTTAATACTACAATTACATACTGTACTTAGTATGTCAGTCACACTCAACGTTTAGGGCTTTTAGTTAAGTAACTACAAGGTGGTATCTTTGAATTTGAACACAGCTGTTTATTTCTAATGTTGATACCTACATAGGGAATTTATCTGTCCGCACACAATTCGCTTATGTAAAGTCAAACTACGTCTCGTTACAGTAAAATATGTCTTATTTCCGCTCAGACAATGACAAAATGCGAAATTAGGTTATCACAATAGACATAATCGTTACCAAAGTTTACCAAAAAAGAAGGGATTGTTGTGAGAGAGCATAGGTGGCACTGTAGTCTCGTGTGTGGATGGAGAAAATAGTGACTGCATATTCCAACAGATGCGGTTTACAAAAAGCATTTCTCATGTCTGTTGTCCAAATCTGCTGTGCTCTAGAGACAAAAGGACTTCCCCTTTCCTCCCTTTGGCAGTTTTTTTTTCAGTCCCACTCCCTCGTCTCCTGACTCTTGATAATGGTACTATCTCTCTTTTTTCTCTTCCTCATTTTTTCCAACTATAATCGCTTTTCTGCGTCCGCGTTTTGCACACGGCTCGCTTGCGCTTTATTTCCGGTGGAAATGCTCTGAAACAAAAGTGCCGGGCTGCTAAGGGGTGGGGTGGGGGTTAGAAAACGAGATGCGGGCGTACAGAAATAAAGGTAAATTTTGCCTTCTGTGTGTTACTTAACTTGGTTCTACCAAAGCATGCAGTGCAGAGGAGAGTTGGTTGGTTTTTTTCCGGTCCTACACCAGACGCTCACATTCCCATAACACACACACACACCTACGGCATAAAGGAATAAGCGAGAATGTCGGTCGGCCTCTAACATTAAATTTGCACGTCACACAGTGGAGGGCGACAATTTGTTACCAAAATGGAACTTGGGATTTTTTTTGGTAGTGCTTAGTGGTAAAGGTCAGGAAAGAGCTTAGAAAATTTAGAAAATTTGTAACATGCCTGAACGTTTTGTTGTTGGAGATGATGTGCAAGTTGGTTTAGTAATAAAATTAATTGTTATAATTATATACGTGTCATAGACTTTTAATTATAATGGTTATGTAGTAACCAGTGAGAAGTGTGAACAAGACATTTCTTATATATTACTCACAATTTTTAAAGGGTAATTAGAGTAGGTAAGTGGATTCAGAGCTATTGTGGCCTGAATTTTAAAAAATTATAAATGCCATACTTCATAATATTTAAATGTAGTAAAGCCATGAATTTGAGTACATATATGTAGTTGAAACCTGGAAGAGGCACCGAAATTGCACCTGAAGAGCTACGGATAATCTATGTAACAGATTTTAAGCGATCAAAAATTTGGTACGAAATATCTCCCAATATTTTTTATAATTTACAAACTAAATTGTGGAAAATTTGAAACACTTAAAAGATTTTGAAAGAATAATTTATCAATTATACGAGTACTTACAGTCGAAAGCAAAACTGCTCTCCCAGTGCAGTATTATAATTTGAAATGAAAATGAAATGAAATATTTCAGTTTAACGTCCCACGATTATGCCCTTCAGATTAAGAGAGACGAATAGTTAAGTCAAGTGAATGACGATGGAAGAATTGGTGGAATGAGAATCTAGGACAAAATGAGAATACCCCGAGAGAACCCCACGGGCACAATGTTGTCCAGCAGAAACTTTACTTGGCCGCACACCAAACTATGGACTCCACGCACCAGAGCTAAGTGTACTACCACTCAGCCACCGTGCTCTTAACTAATTTGTCAATAAATTTGGAATAAAGTTATGGAAACTAATTGGCATTTATGAAAAGGCGTCTTTGATTTAGGCTTATGTACGACTACTTTTTCATTAGAGAGCCAAGTTACAGCATACACCTCAGCGGAATTCTCACGATATGGCAACAGGCCAAAACGTTTTTTTTTTCTATATTTCAGTCCGTTTCTTCTTTTACTCCAAGTATAATTTGAATTAATTTCTCTGCATGGGAAAGGTCTGGTTAGATTGAACTTAAGCATCCTTTACTACTATACGCGACATGGACCTTCAACCTAATGTACGATTCAAATCACCTGAGCTCCCACTGTAATCCGTGAAAAAATGTAATCAAGTATGCACTATAGAAAAATGTATTCAAATTTGTTAATTTACTCTGAAGTAATTGAATTATTATTATTATTATTATTAAAAAATAATACATAGTAGCTCTTTGTTTTCTGATGTGCGTATATAGTCACTGCACTATTAGAAACCATTTTCAGTATTTCAGTAAGCTGTATTATTATTCATCGATTAATTTGTGTCTAAAGAAGATAATACAAGACGGGGTCCAACTCAAAATTTTAAAATGGATAATTTTCTTTCAACAACTTCGCATATTTAGTAAATAATTTAATCGACCAATTTATTAAATTTAATTACCTTGATTATTCTGCAACTTTCGTAATCGGTAAATGTGTAATTTTTTTTTAAGTTTCTAAGTATTTTCTAGGTTATTAGTAACTAAAGTCGAGTTTCTTTACTATTATATAACTATATCAACAACTTCGTTGTTACAGTGTAGTTTCTTAAACAGATTAAGTTATTAATTCCGTAAACCAGGTGTAAAACTTAAACTTTTTGGTCCAATTCTTTGCATACTCTACCATTCAGTACATCTCATTGTCTATAGATAAAATACCAAAAATAACATCATTTTGCGTGAAGAAAGTAACCAGCCGTACCTGTAATATCAATTTATTTTTTTAATTATTAAAAAGGTTTTCATCATTACTATTCAAAAAAAAAAAAAAATAAGGTAATGTTAACAATATATATGTATAATAAAATTGTTGTAAACTTTAGATCTTTAAAATAGGAAAGCAATTATTAATTCATTTTCCGCCATTAATAAATTTGGTAAACCAAAAGAAAACTTATTTCTTTAGTAATAGAGACCCTGCTGTTATTTAAATACTTTAGTTAGTGTGTTCATCGGTGATTTGAAAAACTGGAGAATGTATTGTAAGATAAAAGAAGATGAGCCAGATTGAGAAAAATGGAGATAGTTTCATGAGAGGCGAACCTAAGGAAGAACTTAAATTCCATGTCATTAATATCAGGAGCTGCTGGTAGGCAGAATACTTAATAATAGTGTATGACTGGTTTGGTGACAACTGACTTCACTTTCTTTAGTCATCGTTACATTCTGTCATAAATTTTAAATTTTCGTGTTGGTTTGATCCACTACCAAATTCTACCGCGTAGTTGATTGGACGCCTCAGGGGCACACCAAGGTAAGAAATCACAGGGTAGAATGGATAATTATTTTCCGCCAAGGGTAATAGAAGGAAATTTAGTGTAAATAGAAAGAAAATTATGGTGAGTAGGTAGGAAAACCGACTGTATTACTTAATAAATATCAAATTTATTCTTTAATTACTAGAAAAAAATTATTAATTAGATGGTTATTTAGTGCTTCTATTGCAGGTGATACAAATGACCATTATGTTTTTCATTGACAACGATAAAATCCATTTATTGCTAATTGAAACATAAAATATGCACTAAAATACCCATTTTGCGTAAATACCCGGGTATTTACCCGCTGAAATAAATACCCAGGTCCCTTAAATAAATACCTAATTACATCCCTACGTCTGATTAGAAGTATTCCAACAGGTTTTGGGTATCTACTAACTTCAATTATCAGATATCAAATGGCATTGGTTTGACCCGCTGCAACTCATATATGAGATTTGGGAGACTAACGCCATCTCGTGCGTAAAAGGCTCAATACATTTTAGTTTTTCCAATATTATGTTTCTTGATATTGACTTTTGTTTGTTTAAGTAAAAACAATTTCTTTGATGTGTTGAATCCCCAGATTGTAGGCTATTCCGTTTCTATATTTTAGTTTCCATTAACTTCTAATGTCAATTTGGAACTTGATTACTGATGTGTTTATAATTCTTGCCAACTGTGCGAAATTGAACATCCGTGTGCGCGGTATTGCCCATTAAGGTAAACAGTTACTTTTAAGTGTAATTATTTGGAACACGCAATGACATATAATACAATTCTTTGCTAATATAATTCCTCAATGCTCTTCAAGTATGCAACTTCAGTACACTTGGGTAATTCCGCGGATTGCAATACTTTTTATTTCTTCCATCAGTGTTTTTTACTTAATAAAATTTAATTTTTTCTCACTATGCGTACAAAGAGAAGGGACTGCAAAATATGTGGTAAAATTTTGAGATTCATACGTCATAAAATAGCTCCACAATTTTGTATAATTCTTAGATGCACACCATTCTTCTGTTTTCTTTTACAGAATAGTGCACTATTTGGCAAAGGGTAAACAGTAAAAAAAAACTCTATTTTTTGAATTACCAATTAAAACATAATTAAGGTAAGATTTAGAAGAAGTTCATTTAGGTAAACAATTACTCCTAAGAACATGGAATGACATATAATACAATTTTTCTCTAATATAATCCCTCAATGCTATTCAAGTATGCAACTTGGGTACACTTATATCCTATATGACCTGGTTAGAATACCTAAAAGATATTATATCAAGAGGAAGTGGTTTTCATGCCATTAACATGTATACGTACACAAACCCAGAGCGTAGATCTGAATATAGAATACAATATGAAAAAGAATCAGCCCATTAGAATCCCTGAATTGGGCCATTCCATTTCGCGTATAATTGCATCAGACGAAATCAACTGTATAACAGCTCTTGTTGTATATTATTACTCATCATGCCTGCTGTTTATTATCCTAGTGGTATTTTATGCTGCGCATCAGGAAGGTGTATGTGAGGAGAAGGGGGACAAAGGCCCTCCCGAACGACGAAAACCGCCTTCATTTTCGTGGATATTGCTCATATTAAACGCTGCTATTACCCATTTTAATGTGGTTAGGGAACTTCTATATTGCTGTTGCAAATCACAAGCAGGGTCGACTTGCTAGATCAATATCGGAACTATAAGAGAACGTAATACTTTCATTCTAACGAAGCCTACTAGTTTTAATATCACGATATCTCTCTCACTTTCTCTCTCCCTCTCTCTCGAGTTGCCTGTTGAAAGCAAGAAAAACAAAGTGAGCAGAAGGTACTAACCCTTTGACATTTAAGGGAGAATCGAGACGTAATAATTTACTTCAGCTCTTGGGTGCTTCTTCCCTTAGTATAGGAAGATAAAATGTAAGTTGAACGGAAGAGACAACAAGAGAGAGGTGAGAGACATTCGAGTTGACTCTAGTAAAGCATAACTACCAGAAACTGAGTTGGATAAGTTATGTTAGCTGAGGTGTTCTGATATTATCTGCACGAAAATAGACACAAACACAGCATGGATCACTGTGACTTAGTGGTAAGGCTCTCGCTTTTGTTGCAATGAGTCCATGATTCGATCATAGGTCAACTGAGTTTCTGGTGAACAATATCATGCCCGTGGGTTTTCTTAGGGCTCTCCCTTTTCCTTTTATTCTCATTCCACAATTCTTGAATAGTTTTTCACTCCCACTAATTTCTAAGTGAAAGAAATAAATCTTCATAGGTTGAAGATATTAATTATGCACTGATTTTCTTAATGATTTTAACAGTAACTATTATCAATTCCTTATATTGTTAGTGTTCCTATGATATTTGTCTTGCTCTATTGTCTTCCATTGATCTTTATCACAATGTTCCCAATGGTGTAGCCACGGGGCCCGCCGCACTCCAAATGAAGATAGTATTTTATGTGTTTATTAAACTTATTTAATACTTACAGCAAATGAAAAATGTTTATAATAGAATACGATAGAAAATCTTGGAGGAAATTAAAACACATCAATATGGTAAAATAATTAAAACATTTGAAATTAATAATCCACATTGTCTCTCTCATCTGCTCAACTTGAAGCGCGCAATTCCGAATTTATTGCTATAGTATTGTACAACAGCGTCTTAGTTTCATCTTATTTTCAACGACCTTAAAAAGTTCGTTAATGAATTCTCTATGTTTGTGTGTCTGTGTGTCTGGCTCTTGATCTGTCTGTTATATGCGATTTTTTTTTTCAATTTTGAACCCTGTGTTCGATAGAGCATCAAAAACTATAAGAGGAAGGGATTAAATTTTTCACGTCACTCTTACCTTCCCCAAGATACTGGCCAAAAATGGGCGATTTCCAGAGATTTAAGGAGCCATATATAGAGAACCGTAAGTCATAGAGAAATCATATTGGCGTTGGTTTGGCCAGTGGCCAGTTGGATAGTAGCTATCAATTAATATCGGTACGAAAATGTTTAACATTCTATTAGGGATTGATTAACATCAATATCGTCTCTCTATGACTTACCGTTCCCGTGATATTGGCCAAAAGATAGTTCCGATTTCGGGAGATTTAAGGAGCCAAATATCCGGAACCGTAAGTCACACAGAGATCATATTGGTGTTGATCAATACCTAAGAGGATGGTGAACATCTTGGTACCAAATAGTAACCGGTGGCCACTGATTAACTGTCTACTGGCCAACTGGCCACCGTTCCCCGGATATTGGTCAAAAAAGTTCGAGTTTCTTGATATTTAAGCAGCCACGTCTCGAGAAGTGTAAGTCATAGAGAGATGATATTTTGCTAATTTTTGAGAAAAAGAGACGGTGCCGGCAAAAAGATTTACTTTTACATCCAGGAACAATGGCAGTTATCATTCCCGCTCCATCTCTCCATTCTTTTTGAGTTCGCTCTGGCAATGCTCTTGGAGCACTCTTAACTAGTTTCTTCTAGTTTTGTTTTGTACTATTTTATATCGATGTGAACGCAAAGTCAAACAAATCGATTTCCATAAACAATTTTTGTTTCTTTATGAACTACAATCTTCATTTAACCCACAACTTTACACATATCCAATACTTACAGATCCTTATCTATCTAATGGAAACACATGAGGAAAGTGCATTGATATGATGTTGAATCATCTTTCGTCTTCAAACAGCTTTGATGCAACGTGAAATAAAGTCATAGAAGTCGCGTATACTAAGAAGCGGAATATCACACCATTTCACGTGCAGTATATCACTCATTTCTGTGTGAGAGGACGGAGGCGGAAATTTGTACCGGATTTGCGTCTTCAAAACGGATCACGGATGTACTACCATGAGCAAAATAAATGACGCATCTCTTTATTTTGAAGTTTTTTGAAAATATCTCCGTTTTCTTTATATGTTCGAAATTTCGGAAGGTTTCCCCAGCAGGACAGGTTAATAACAAACCCGTTTTTAATATTTGTGTTAGATATTAGCTTAAAATAAAAAAATTAGAAGCAAAAACATTAAATCGACAGAAATCTCGAGAATTACCAACTCTGCTAAAGTGGGAAATTTTCAAGAACACGAGGGAATTCTGCATTTCAACACGAAGCAGCGACATCTATGTCATTGAGAGAAATGTGGATTAAATCTACAAACTAAACTTTTAACGAATATTTCTAGTATGTCTTATTATATGCATTATCTGCAAACTCCAAATATATGAATATATGCTAAGTATTAACATAAAGATAGAGAAAATAGTGGAAATTATCTATGGAAAAGGACGAATTGGTAGGACGATCGTAATGAAATATCGTCTTTACCGGAACAGGCTCAGTTCACGTAAAAAAACAAATAGCTCAGTTAGTTAAAGGAATGAGGCTGTATGCTGAAGGTAGCGGGTTCGATCCCACGGAAGTACTGTTGTCATTTTTATCTCTACACTACGGTTATTTTATTTATTTTTTTATGTGGGAAAGAATTAAATTGTAACGTATGTGTAAAACTCATGACGATACCAAAAAAAGAAAAAATGCCGTTGTCGCATTTGCATTAGCGTCCCTAATTTTGTTTGCAAACAGTTTCGTAATTATTTCCCCTGTGCTCACTGCTCACCATATGCTCGCTGGCGCATAACGAATGTTTCCCAGTAAATGTTAATTCTAATTTGGAGAATTTTATAAAGTTTCACAATATTTCTCACTAGATACTCTTCTATCTACGTGTTTGGATATTTTGATAACAGATGTCCCTATTAAATGTTTAATTTTCCCTAGATGTTTAATTACGGAAAAGTTTTACAATGTATTTGTATTGAATTGAAATTGTTTTGAATTTACTACATAAGGTAAGTAGACCGAAGGAGGAGAACTCAAGTAATTGATATTCTACGAAAAAGCAACCTATTGTAGAATGATGATGCTTCTTACCTTCAGCACATAATCTTTACGTTAGAGAGTCAGACAGAGAAAAATCCTGGTTTTTCCTCCTCTATGACCACCCATCTTAAACCTCTACATATCATTGTTCGTCTCACAAAATTTCGGTGCTCCAAAAACATTCAAATAATAATAATAATAATAATAATAATAATAATAATAATCCTGAATATGCCATCCTTACATAATGTAAGGATATCTTAGTTTCCTAGTTTAAATCTTAAATATCTTAGTTTAAAATGCTTTCTTTAGTACTTATTTGAGCAACCATGTAGGAGGGGGTACGACTTTTTATTTTGCCCCTCTCATTTCAGTACCCTTCCAACAGAAAGTAATTTTTGATAAGCAGGACAGACAAAATGAATAAGAAATATATTTACAGCATCCTCTCCCCTTTCATGATTGGAATATCACGTAATATTTTTTATTCTACGAAAGATGGCCCTGTGCGGTTAGGGGTAGGTAACTAAAAAAATACCTAATATATAGCGCCCCTTGATTGTAATATTACCGCTTCTTTATTTGTACGAGGGAGCCCCTACACAATCAAGGGTGACAAAAAGAATAGGAAGAGTGTCTATTGATTCCAGTGGTGGATCCAGCACGAACTCCTGGGGGAGGGGAGTTGAAGTGAAACATTCTTTTGATGATGTGAAGCTGTCACAAATTACCACTTAACTAAACTAAACAATAGTGGGGGGAACCGGAACCCAGTCAGTTTAAATTGGTGTAAAAGTTTAATTTTTGGGTTCATATTAAAAGTTGTGGTTTCAAATGAGAATTTCAGTCCAAGTGGTCAATCATCAAATCTCGTGGGGCTCTTCAGTGTAGGCTAATACGGCCCCCTTATGAGAAAAGGCAAAATTATTAACATGTTTATAACTTTCGAATTTTTCGTCTATTTTAAAGAAATATTTTGCTTCGTATTAAAGTGTTGGTTCCAAATGACAAATTCAGTCCGAGTGGACAATGATCAAATCTCCGGGGGGGGGGCTCTTCAGTATAGGGGGCTACGGCTCCCTTATAAGAAAAGGCAAAAATATGAAAATGCTTATAACTTCCGAATTTTCCGTCTATTTTAAAGAAATTATTGGCTTCATATTAAAGCCTTGGCTTCAAATGACAATTTCAGTCCGTGTGGACAATGATCAAATCTCGGAGGGCTCTTCGGTGTAGGGGTTTCGGCTTCTTTATGGGACAAGATTCACGTAGTTGATATTGCAAAATTGTTTTGTATATATAAGTGGAAACTTGCACCATTTGGTTAATTTTACCTCGTATGTTTTGCAGATTCATATTCCAAGCAATAGTTACTTCACAGAGCTAAAAGAAGGCACTTACTAGTTTCATTAAAATGAAATGTCTTTTATGAGAAGTTCTCATGGAGCCGACGAACGAATAGGCACCCAAACGTTGGTTAAGTCGAACGGTTGAAACCCGTTGAGCTCGCTACAATTATTATTATTATTATTATTATTATTATTATTATTATTATTATTATTATTATTATTATTATTATTAATAATAATAATAATAATAATAATAATAATAATAATAATAATAATAGAGCATTCACCTTTGGTGCATGGGGTCCGTGGCTCGATTCCACTTCGCGCCAAGTGAAATTTGAGGTGGACAAATACCGTGTGCATGGGTATGTGTTTTCTTGAGATTTTCCATTTTCCTCCCACTTTCTTCATTTCACCATTTCATTCATCATCATTCTCCCTTAGCGTAGGTGCATAATCGACCAACGTTAAACTAGATATTGCAATTTCAATAGGGCTAATAATAATAATAAAAATTAATTCAACTGAAAGGACTGTAATTTATGTGGACAGCAATTATCATAAATATGCAACCATTATAAAAACAATGCTTTGAGTAGAAAGATAATCCTTTCCAAGTGTTAACGAATGCGCACGAGATAAGACATGTCTCGAGAAAGAGACAAGACGCGCTTTGTGACATCCAAGATAATACGAGGCAAATGTTTTGGACACGAGATAGCTTGTAAAATGTCTCGTCTTGTCTGGAATGTCTCGAAAACAAAAGTCTAAGTTTTAATATTATCTTTCAAGATCTATTCTCTCAGAAGTAGTTCTCTGCCTTAAAATTAATAACGACATTTGTGATTTAAAAAAAGATAAACAATGCCTAAAGTTAATAGTTAACTTTTCGAAAAGAAGCTTCATTAAGGGTGAACCTGAAAGATGTCCACAAACTTCGGGAGGTGATTCGTGACATCAAAAGGAGACAAATGGTCCTCTTGCAGTTTTCGAATTCAGCTTCGTTGTCGAGATACAGGGTTGCCAACTGGTCGTGTTTGAGAAACTCACTGAGAATAAATTCAAGTCCAAGAATAAACTACTACTCATATATTTTTCAGGTCAATTGACTTATACCATGTTGTAAGGTCAAATATTTATTTATGAAGTGTGTACAAAATTCGCCAGGGTCTTTTCTGAGAAAATCGTCGAGAAAAAGTCACCTCCAAGAATAAACTACCCCTTGTAAATTTTTCTAAGAGAAATATCTGATACTGCAATATAGGGTTGTTAATTAAATATTGATTAATGAAAAATAAACAAAATTGTTAAAACCATTTTTGAGAAAATAGCGTTTCTCGATTTTCGGCTGTTTGTAAACCACACTTATTTTAGGTGGTAGGAAAAAATGGAAAAGCTCCTGTAAGAATACTAAGTAAACCCTAAGTTTAAAATTTGGTGTAGATAAGTTGAACGGTATGGCCTCTAGGCGAGTGCATATAAAAGTGTGCCGAACGGACGGACCGGAAGGACGGGTGTCGAAAAGTCACATTTTCGGTATGTAGACGCCATGAAACGTAAATCCGTTGAAATCTGAATTTGATATTATTTTCACAATCACTATATTTTCTTCTCTCTTTTGTCGCTCGAAAAAGAAAAGTCTAAGTTTACCACAAAAAGCTAGGGAGTTTCTCAAAAAATATTCAATTACAGGGCCACCGCACTAAACTTTTTCAATTCAATTTCTTAACTGTGTTAGGCCGCAGTTGTTACTGAAGTGTGTATTTGGATAATACGAATAAAATTATCGTATTATTCAAATACATCGAATGTCAGATTATCGAATAAAAAACTTCGATTGAAGAAAATCCACACTACAAAACTAACTCACACTTTGAGCACATTTTCATTAGACATATAATAGACCAATTAATGCAATCATTGTTTATGAAATATGAAAAAAATCAAATGAGTCACTTTGGGAAAGTCGTTCAAAAAGAACACGTCAAGAGTAACCTACCTCTTGTGAATTGTTTCGAACAATGAGTTAAGATATACTTTTGGTTATTAATGAAATATTTATTTGCGAAATTTGAACAAAATCGCCTGTCGTTCGAGAAAATTGTCGGGAAAATAACCTTGACCCCAAAAATAAACTATCCGTTGTAATTGTTTTCCATAGAAATGACTTATACTAAAATATAGGGTTATTAATGAAATACTTATTTATGAATCATCAATAAAATTGTCCGAGTAATTTTTGAGAAAATCGTGAGGGAAAAACACCCCCAAGAGTAAACTACCCATCGCATATTTTTTCAGGACAAACGAGTTTTGCCATATTGTTCGGTTATTAACGAAATATTTATTTTTGAAATATGAATAAACTCTTTTGAGTCGTTTTTGAGAAAATCGCCCAGACAACACTCCACCAAGAATAAACTACCCCTCGCATTTTTTTAGGACAAACGAGTTATGCCATATTGATAAGTTATTAATGAAATCTTTATTTATGAAATATGAACGAAAACATTTGAGTCCATTTTGAGAAAATCACTGAGAAAAAACTCACCCCCTTAGTATAAACTACCCCTTGTAGATTTTTCTCAGATAAATGCCTTATACCACAAAATAGGGTTGCTAATTAAATATTGATTTATAAAAAAAGAAAGAAAACAAGATCGTTAGAGCCAGTTATGAGAAAATATCTTTTTTCTATTTTCATCGTACAGGAAACTACCCTTGTTTTGGGAGTAGGAGGGAAATAAAAAAACTATAGGAAATACTATGAAAATCTTAAACTAAAATTTGGTGCAGATAAGTTGAACGGTATGGCCTCTAGGCGAGTGCACAGAAAAGTGTAGCGAACGGACGGACGAACAGATAGACATGTATCGAAAAATAACTTTTTCGGTGTTAGGGGCTATAATACGTATAAATTCGTTGAAATCTCAAATTTGATTTTTTTTTCGAACACCATACTTTCTTCTCTCATTTGTCACTTCAAAGTAAAAGGAACTCAGAACTACAGATAAAAGACACCTACTTTTACACATAGACATTATTTATTGATTTAAAACTGTTTTAGTTTGTGTCATTTCACTTCCAATTGAAAGGTTTTACAATGATTAACGGCATACCAATGACGAGACGGAAGTTTTCAGGAAGTAAATGCATTCAGAAGTCTAGATTGCATTACAGCTATCAGCCTGTTTTTATTTCTGCAATTGTTAACAGCTGTAATTTCGTCCAAACGCTACATGAAATAATTTTTGGTTGACGTCATTGTGTTACTATTTTAGTATTGTTCTTTTCAGACTTGGTTGAAGTTTTGTCTTAACGGTTATACATTTTTTTCTTATTTCATCGTTACACATAAGAATAAAATGTTGTGGTGACTGGATAGATTCGAACCTACGAACATTGAGTTTTTATTCTTCAAACAATTTACCAATGGACCAAGCTTTGTCCTCACGTTAACGTACGGTTACAGGGTTTATTACGATTTAAATAAAATGGCTGGCAGTTAGAGTTTCCTGCCCAAATATTTCGATAAAAAATTTTCATTGCTTCGTACATTGTTTAGATACACATTTTAGGAGAGTGAATTTTGGAGTATATAATAATTTCATGCCAGATAAAAGCTGGATAAGTTTTAATAACATGTTTCATATGTAGTTCTCAATAATAGACTTGTTGTTCGGGATGACGTTCCAAGGTTTAGCATTGACTAGCAGTTTTTGCTATTAATATCCCTTCTAGCAATATTGGCAGTAGACAAAAGTTAGCCCGTGTTAAAGCTTTTTGCTCCTAATTTAGTTATTTTACTTTATTATTTAACGAATATATTGAAAATTGTCAGAGACACGTATGCAGTAATTTATTTCGGGAGGGGTCCGACTTCAATATTAGGATAAATTATTATAAAATTTTAAAAGATAATCCCCAAAATTAGGCTAAATTTACATAAAAGTTGGGGTTTCAGAGGGGGTCCGGACCCCCTAGACCCACCCATAAATGCGTTCTTGTTTGTCAGTAACATTTCCTCATTTTGAAACCCTCAAAAACTTCGAATAGACTATATAAAGGAAAACGAGTTATTTTCGATGAAATATCACTTCAAGGAGACGCGTCAGTTTTATTGCACAGTGTGGTATCCCACGTTCACAATGGCAAGAGTTTCTTTCCTCTGATTCTCTGTCATTGTGCTCTATCGAAAGGTTAGGTTTGTAACATATTACTCCTACGAACAAGCATGACTGGCAGATAGGAATACTGAACACAACTCCAGAGAAATGCATGCTGGAACTTACGTTTATAGCTACGCTTTGGTGATTTGCCCTCAAGGTCAATCGAGTGGTAATTCAGTTCCGTCTCTGTTCTTAAGCCATGTTCGTATTACTTCGAACAGTTTTGATAATGAAAAGCATGCCTCTTAATATAACAGACTTCTTTCGCGTAAGAAATCGAAACTCAGTTGGTCAGAGCAACTAGTCTGTAAGAATTAGGTTGTTAGTTAGTTAGGAGCCCAGTACGAGTAAGGGTTTTTATTACTATTGTTTTTATCTTTTTTATGTGAGGAAAAATCAAATTGTGACATCGCGATATCAAATGTATTTGATTAGGTAGCTTTGTCTTACCTAAACTTTAAACATCAGTAACCGTCGAAATTATTTCACTAACCGATCACTTACTGAACATTTCAAACACGTGAAACCAGTGGCATAACATGAAGGTTAACCTCTCCTCCGCAGTCCTTAGTTATGCGTCCGTACTTTCAAGGGCGGACTAAGGGTCGGGCGACTGCCCGGGGTGCCAGAGAAAGAGGGGCACCAAAACGAGCCTCAAAAAGTAAATTTTACAATGTGCTTTCTACTGACGTTTTTGGTTTATATTCTTGTAAAGTAGTGGCAATTATATGATCTTTTTACATTTCACTATGGAAGAAGAGAGTTTCATAGTACTAAGGGGGCTGTATCGAAAAATTGAGAGATGGCATGTAGAATAAAGAGTGCCGGGAATTAAGTATTGTTTGTTTGTTTGCTTGAGTTTAGCGTTCCATGGTTATGCCTTAATGGGCAAGGGAGATGTGGATACTAATTATAGTGGAATCCGAACCACTTTTATCGTTCAACAGTAATCCACCGGGAATTGGACCCGGTACCACAGAGGGCAGGCGTGCTAGCCACTAGACCAGAGGGGGTGGAGTTGGTATTGTTTATAGCGGGCCATATTCTTTGTGAAGTTTTCCTAGGTAATGGATTTCTTTTTGAAAATGGGTTTAAAACAGGGGCGTCATTTAGGGAGGGCAGGGAGGGGCATTTGCCCCCCCTGAGTTTGAGATGTATATAGATTTTATCATTAGAATAGTAGTAAATCAGTGAAAAACGCGAAATTTTACTTATATCAAGAGGTCTTGCCCCCCCCCCCCCAAAGCAAAATCTGAAATGACGCTCCTGGTTTAAACTATTAAAAACACTATGATAAAATGTAAAATATAGGCTACTACTAGGGGAAGGGCGCCAAAAAGTCACTTTGCCCGTGTGAAAATTTGGCCTGCTCCGCCCCGGCGTACTTACTGTATATTTTTTGGCCTTGCAGCTTGTGCGGTCCCCACGCCTCATTGTTGCGGGGGCGCTATTTACGTCTACCTTTCGAACGTAATTCAATAACTGTTTAAGAAATTCTACCATCAGCGTGGAAACGGGAATATATTTTTCTAATAGTCCCATAGAACTTTCACTCAGAACGCCAGATGCAATTTTTCAGAGTGGGCTCTGGCTCATATTCAGGAATAATAATAATAATAATAATAATAATAATAATAATAATAATAATAATAATAATAATAATAATAATAATAATAATAATAATAATAATAAAAATAATAATAATAATAATAATAATAAATATGAATGTCTTTGGAGAGCCGAAATTATGTGACACGAATCATTATAGATAGAGCTTTAAGATGAGTGGTCATAGGGGAGGAAAAACAGGATTTTTCTCTCTCTGACTCTCTAACGTTAAGATTATGTGCTGAAGGTAAGAAGCATCATCATTCTACAATAGGTTGCTTTTACGTAGAATATTTATTACTTGAGCTCTCCTCCTTCGGGCAACTTTGCTTATGTAGTAAATTCAAAACAATTTCAATTTAAGACAAATATTTATAGAGAAAATTAAACATTTAATAGGGAAATCTGTTATCAAAATATCCAAACTTTTTTTTTTGTATCGTCATGAGTTTTACACATATGTTACATTTTGATTCTTTCCCAAATAAAAAATAAATAAAATAACCTTAGTGATAAAAATGACAACAGTACTTCCACGGGATTCGAACCGTCTACCTTCGGTATACAAACTCGTTGCTTTATCTAACTGAGCTATTTGCTTTCTTACGTAAGCTGAACCTGTTCTACAGTAAAGACGATTTTTCATTACGATTGGGCTAACAATTCGTCTTTTTCCATAGGTAATTTCCACTATTTGCACTATCTATACGTTAATACTTAGCATAGATTCATATATTTGGAGTTCGCTGATAATGCATATAATAAGACATACTAGAAATATTTCGTTAAAATTTTCGTTTGTAGATCTAATCCACGCTTCTCTCAATGACATAGATGTCGCTGCTTCGTGTTGAACTGCAGAATTCCCTCGCGTTCTTGAAAATTTCCCACTTTAGCAGAGTTGGTAATTCTCGAGATTTCTGTCGATTTAATGTTTTTTGCTTCTAATTTCTTTATTTTAAGCTAATATCTAACACAAATATTAAAAACGGGTTTGTTATTAACCTGTCCTGCTGGGGAAACCTTCCGAAATTTCGAACATATAAAGAAAACGGAGATATTTTCAAAAAACTTCAAAATAAAGAGACGCGTCATTTATTTTGCTCATAGTAGTACACCTTGTCTCAAAAAGGTTGAGCGCATTCTTTATTGCTGTTTCGAGGCAAAAATTTTCTAAGTCCAACTTCGGGAAAAAGGAAACCAGGTTCGAACCTCGAAGCCAATTTTTGCAATCGGGAAAAATCTTGCAGATGTGTTTTTCTTCTTTTAAATATAATAAGACTTGTTACCAATTATATATAGAAAAGCAACATTGATTGAAATACTTAATGATACAATATTTCGAAACTGTATTAATGCCAGCACATGCTTGTTTGTCATTTTGCTCTCCATACTTAATGGAATATTTAGATACGTAAACGAATCTTTCCATATGTAAAAGAATGGTAAAAGTTAAGACATAGAACATTATTCTCTCCTGACTACTAAAATAAAAGTCAAAGTAGAACAAAAACAGCGTTTGCAGTGGATATGAACGTAATTATTATCTTAAATACCGCTATATATCGCTAGAAGTATTACTCGAGGCGCGCTTGTGTTAGCTCAGTGGTACGCCGTTGGATTTCAAATCGTAAGGTCGAGGGTTCGAATCCCATCTGAGTCAATATGAAATTTTTATGAAATTCTATTTTCCGTAATGCATGAAAAATTATATAAAATAATTACATTAAAATACGTCAGTTGTATATATATAACATATAATCATTGCAGAACATAGTGATTATTATGTTTAAAATATAACAGGTGTTCACAGTACGTTGGTATTCTATGATATATGTGAATGTTAAATACAAATTAAGAAAATAATATCATCGCAATAAACAAATTATGTAGCGTATTTATTTGCAGCTATTTGTCATATAGGGGTTACTTCTGAACATTCGTATTACAGCATGTCATTGATATTCTTGAAAAATTATCCGAAGCATAAAAAGAGGGTATAAACAGAGAATCCAAAGTCGGAACGCTCGCAAGAAATTCATGAACCCCAAAGGTCACGTGAGCAGACTGGAATTGTCCTTATGAAGCATGCCACAGCAGGTCTTTACATAGATTTTCAATTCAATACCTGATATATGCTTTTGCAATGTGGAAGTGGGGATGCCTTTGGTCGCTCCCTCTCACTTTCTCGCTCGCTCACTCTGTATTTATATATATGAAAAGTGTATGTATGTGTGTGTTTCGACATAATTCTGATATGTCTAGAGCAATTTTAACCATATTTCTTACAATCTGGAAAAGATCACTGTCTGGAAAATGCTAGAAAAGGATCGATATTAGTATCGAATTCATAGTTTCGTGGTCACTTAGGTAAACAGTTCTACTTTCAATTCAAGTCCAATTAAGCTCCCATTAGCACCCAGGGTGGTTACGTAGCGACAAAAAAATATCGAAATCAACCAATATTAGAGTCGAAGCGTAAGTTTTCAGTGCCGCATTTCCCATTAGTCCAACTAGGCCCGTGCCTAGAGGGCAACATATTTGAAGAGCGCAAAGTTTAAAATTTTAATTTTTTTCGTATGAAAAAGTTAAAAAAATATCGAGAGCAAATATACTATTTGGTCTAGGAATTAATTCGTGCGGTTGGTAGGCACACATTGAAGCTGTAGTACAAACACAAAATACGTAAATACCTTAAGAAAAATATTGTCCATCGCTAGCCACCACTTTCGCCCATCTGTCAGGCAATGTACGGATTCCGTGGCGAAAGAAGTCCTCATCCTTGGAAGCGATCCAGTCAGAGACCCATGTTTCGATATCTTCTGAAGAAGTAAACCGCTGTCCAATCAAATAGTTGTTCATGCAATCAAACAAGTAGTAGTCCGAAGGAGCAACGTCTGGTGAATACGGCGGGTGGGGTAAAACTTCCCATCCGACATTTTCTAAATAGGTTTTGACCGGTTTTGCGACATGTGGGCGAGCGTTATCATGTTGAACAATAAGTTTATCATGTCTGTTCTCCCATTCTGGTTGTGTTCTGGCCAGAGCTTGCTTCAAACGCATTAATTGTCGTCGATAACGTTCTCCATTCATAGTTTCACCCGGTTGCAGCTGCTCATAGTACACCACACCTTTCATATCCCACCATATGCACAGCATAACCTTTGCACAGTGAATATCTCGTTTTGGTTGTGATGGACCTGGTTCACCTGGTTTCACCCAGGCCTTTTTTCGTTTAGGGTTCTCGTAATGGATCCACTTCTCATCACCCGTAATAATTCGATGCAGAAACCCCTTTCTACTCTGTCGTTGAAGCAGCAATTCGCAAATGGTTTTTCGTCTTTCAACGTCTCTGTTTTTCAATTCATGTGGAACCCAATGTGACATCTTTTGAATCATTCCCATGGCTTTCAAGCGTTTGGAGACTGTTGTTTGATCAAGGCCTAATGCTGCTGCAAGTTGTTCCTGCGTTTGACACGAATCCTGCTCGAGCAATGCTGTCAATTCTTCGTCTTGAAATTTTTTTGGCTGTCCAGCTCGCTCTTGGTCTGCCAAGCCGAAATCACCACTTCTAAACCGTGCAAACCACTTCTGACACGTTCGCTCAGCTAGAGCATGGTCACCATACACTTCCACCAAAATACGATGACTTTCAGTCGCACTTTTCTGCATGTTAAAGTAATGCAGCAGGACACCCCGCAAAAACACTTTATCAGGCACAAATTGCGCCATGTTCACTTAACTACAAACTGGTGTTGTTGACGCTTTAATCCACTGCCCTATACTACGAACGATACGCGATGACAGGGGTTTGCAACACATGTGTGGATACACGGAACTGTGGGACGCTCCGTTCGTTGCGCCATCTCTTGTCCACCCGCACGAATTAATTCCTAGACCAAATATTTCATGAGCAGTCCTCTTTTACTATTCTAATATATTTAATGATAGCGTAAGAAATCTGAAAATAATTCAGAACATGTTTCCCATTTATTTTTTGTTACGTAATTGTAGCTGTAGCATCTAGTGAGTGGTATTTAACTGCAATAAATTCACTAATTAAGCATATTCGAATTAAGTTTTATTTGTAAGTTAGGGATCAAGGGACGGAGAAATGTGTAGTTATTGGGGCGCCGAGAGCAAAAGTGCGTAGGGACGCCGAGCTACTAAATGCAGCACTGTTCGCTAAATTAATTGGTAGAAATTTTAATGCCATTTAAGACCAAATTTAGTCCTAGCAATGGCAGTATCCGTTTGCTGTCCTAGGAGGAATGAAAGGAACTGACATCAAAATTATAAAAAAAAGACCTACATTAGTGTCGAATCTATAATTTTGGGGGTCTCTTAGGTAAAGATTGGAACTTCAGATGCCATGTAAGTTAAGCCCTCATTAACACAATGAAGGAGTTTGTGAAATTTGTGACATGTAGAAATAATTGAAAATAACCAATGTTAGTATACAACCCATATTTTTCGTGGTCGCCAAGTTCATTGGGAGCAGTTCTGATGACCTTTAAGTTTAAGTTCAACTTCCAGTAAGAGTAAGATCCCCCAGCACATCTAATAAGGAGAACGTAGTTCTGGAATGTCTGGGACAACCTTTACCAAACTTGGGGGACATATTACTTTCAATCTAAGAAGAAAATATTGTAGTAGTATGAAGTTTTGAAGTTGGGAGGTGTGACATGTAAAAATAATGTAAAACGACTGATCTTAGTGTTTTATCCATAATTTTCTCGGTCGTTGAGATGGATAGTGATGTCCCCAATGGAGGTTACATCCAAATTTATCCCCATCTTCACAGGATGATGGCCTGGGAGAGCTAAAAATAAAATCTCAAAAATTACTTAAATATTTGTCGAATTCGTAGTTTTCGGGGTGAGAAAGCGTTTCTAATAACTTTGGAAGGTAATTTGTACCCACGTCAAGATGGGCTTTTTAATCATATCAATTTCTCACCTTAAGAAGAAATTACCATTCCAATTATGATATTAAGCCAACCTTCGCAATCGATGAAAAAATTATGTGGATGTATGTTTCGTCTTTTAAATGAAACAAGACATGTTAAAATCAAAGATGGAGTGGGTCAGTGGGTGGGTTGCTAAGTGGGTGAAATGGGTCAAGATTTGTGAGTGGATCAGTAGATCGTGGGTCAAAAGGACGTGACCTACTGCGAAACACCACTCACCGTGACTCACACTGGCCCACCCGGTGGCCACCCTTTTAGTCCAAAGATATTTCGTCCAAAGAACATTTCGTCCAGAGACATTTAATCCAAAGACATTTGGTCCAAAGGACAATTCGTCCAAAATACAATTGGTCCAAAGGACATTTCGTCCAAAGGAAAATTGGTCCAAAGGACATTTCGTCCAGGGATGTTTAGTTCAAAGCACATTTCCTCCAAAAAACATTTGGTCTGGTAACGCTTGGGGGTCAAGGGTTTGTTTCTATTAGAAGAGTAAAAGTGATTCATATAACATTATGACTCAGTAGCTTCTTATTTCTAAAGGAAATTTGAAATAGAGATTTATTCCGCAATTTTCATTTTGATAGAACAAATAATGCTGAGATATTCAGAAAAACGTAAACGCCTGAAAACAAAATGGCCGAACAACAGGAGTGAGGGAAAGGTTGTAGTGTGAAGTATGTTGCTGTAATAACTGCTAACATGACATCTAAAATTTTCATGTTGTGAATGAAATAGTTCTAAAATAAGTACCGGTAACTAAAATTAATGGAGTTTAAATTTGAGTAAGTTAAATATTAGGTATTCAAACCCTTGTGTTAGAAAAGTGAAAAATTATGTGTCAAGTATCTTTGAAGAAATACTGAGAATAGAAAAATACACATGTGTGAAATATATTCTTAGTGTCCAAAGATAATACTCTTAAACAGTCACATTCTTGGCTGCAACATTGTGAAAAGTGATTGACAAATATAAGATGAAAGTTGGAACATTTCGTGTAGAATATACGTATCTTTTCAGGTTAACCACAAGTCTGGTTTCTATTTGTAGACTATTGATAGTGTGTAACTTCGGCAGACGTTTCTACATAATTAGTGAGTTGTATGACAAACCAGAATTGTTAACTTGTCTTGTATTTTTATTTCAGTGTTAATCCTTATGCAAATATAGTATATACTTTTGCTTTCATATTAATTTTCTCGGTACAGCACAGTACATTTAAGATATCCATTGCAAAGTCTCAAACCAAATACAAGATTCACATGACCATGCGGAGGCAATGTTGTCCGCAAATGAAGAGGGAGTATGCTCTTCAAAGGGTTGTTTATCATTTTGGGAGGTGAATTCCTTAACCAACGAAGCTACAACTGTATTTCTGCGAAGCTAAAACTGTATTTTTGTAAAATTATTAATGAAAGCAAAGAAAGGTGGCCATTTAGTTTTCAGGCGTTTACGTTTTTTTCTGAATATCTCAACATATATTTGTTTTATCGAAAAGAAAATTACGGAATAAATCTCTATTTCAAAATTTCCTTTAGAAATAAGAAGCTACACAAGTAACACATCCCAAGTGTAACACTCCAATTTTGATAAAAATTTGGCAGGCAGATACTACACATAAAATAAGTAAATACGTGTTTTTTAATTTTCTGCGGAAAAACGGTTTTAGGGGGCAAAAGCCCCCACCCAAAATTTTGAAAGTTGTCGCCCGAAAGGCAAGAAGAAGTGGACCGAAATGAATGAAATCGTGCACAAATATTGTAGACGAAAAACGAGGGAATACAGGTTTCGTGTTTTTCTAGAAAGAATGGTTGGGTGGGGTGCGGACCCCTCCAAACCTTTGCTCATGAAATATCAAAAGTGCTAGTAACAGTATGTCAGAAGTGCCTAAATTTACATGAAGAATTGCAACGAAACTTTGTGTATGGACAATATGCAAAAAATAAATGAACACGGGTTTTTTATTTTCTGCGAAAAAAGGGTTATAGGGTGCAAAAACTCCCACCCAAAGTTTTGAAAGTTGAAGCCCGAAAGCCAAGAAGAAGTGGACCGAAGTGAATGAAATTGTATGTAGATATTGGATACGTAAAATAAGGCCTTTTGTGTTTCACAAGTGTCTCCATCTGATTTCTTCAAATTTGGAAAATCAACAACAAGCACAAACAGTATAGTGTATTTTATAGCATTTCAGGAGGCACCTTTAACCCTTACAATGCTTTTCCGCATAAACAAAAACACGTGTCGATTAATTTCCTGTTTGCTGTTGATGTGCCAAATTTGAAGCAAAACGGATAGGGATACTTCAGAAACACGAAAGACCTTATTTTACATAGGGTCTCTAAAATGTCTACCCACAATTTCATTTGCTTTGGTCCACTACTTCCTGCGCTATTACGGTAATATTTACTTTTTTTCGGAGAAGGCCTAGGCCTCAACACTGTTTTCCGCACAAATTAAAACACGTTTCGTTTATTGTTTTGCGAATTGTCCCTATACGAGATTTCGTTGCAATTCTCCATACTCTTTAAGAACCTCTGACGTATAATTATTTGCACTTTTGACATTTCGTAATCAACAGTTTAGAAGGTCCGTGATATACGCAACCGTTTTTTTAAAAGGAAAATACGAAACCCAATTACCTCAATTTACGTCTACAATATCTGTGCACAGTTTCATTCAATTCTGTACACTTCTTCTTGCCTTTTAGTCCTCAAATTTCAACATTTTTGGTGGGGGATTTTGTCCCTTAAAACCGTTTTTCCTCAGAAAATAAACTCGCATTCGTTTATTTTTTGCGTATTGTCCCTACACAATATGTCGTTCCAATTCTTCATGTCCTTTAAGCACTTCTGACATACTGTTATTCGCACTTTTGATGTTTCACGATCAAAGTTTTGTAGGGGTCTGTGTCCCACCCAAACCTTTTTCTTTTTTCAGGAAAATACGAAACCAGTATTCCCTCATTTTATGTCTACAATCTCTGCACAATTTCATTCACTTTGGTTCATTTCTTGTGACATTTCGGGCCTCAAGTTTCAAACTTTTGGATGGGGGCTTTTGCCCCCTAAAACCGTTCTTTTGCAGAAAATAAAAAAACGTATTTATTTATTTTTTGCGTATTGTCCTTACTCAAAGTTTCGTTGCAATTCTTCATGTTCTTTACACACATCTGACATACTGTTATTAGTACTTTTGATATTTCGTGATCAAAGGTTTGGAGGGGTCTGTGCCCTACGTAACCATTTTTTCCAGGAAAATACGAAACACGTATCCCCTCATTTTACGTCTGCAATATCTGTGCACAATTTCGTTCACTTCGGTCCACCTCTTCTTGCCTTTCGGGCGTCAACTTTCAAAATTTTGAGTAGGGGCTTTTGTCCCCCCTAAAACCACTTTTCCGCAGAAAAACACGTATTCGTTTATTTTGTGTGTAGTATCTACCTGTCTATTTTTTCAAAGTCGGAGTGTTACACTTGGGAGGTATTACATGTGAGTCATAATGTTATATGCATCACTTTTACTCTTCTTATAGAAGCAAACCCTTGACCCCCAAGCGTTACCGGACCAAATGTTCTTTGGACGAAATGTGCTTTGAACTAAACATCCCTGGACGAAATGTCCCTTGGACCAATTGTCTTTTGGACGAAATGCCCTTTGGACCAAATATCTTTTGGACCAATTGTGTTTTGGACGAAATGTCCTTTGGACCAATTGTCTTTTGCACCAATTGGCTTTTGGACGAAATGTCCTTTGGACCAATTGGCTTTTGGACGAAATGTCCTTTAAACCAATTGTGTTTTGGACGAAATGTCCTTTGGACCAAATTCTTTTGGACGAAATGTCCTTTGGACCAATTGTCTTTTGGACAAAATGTTCTTTGGAGAAATTGCCCTTTGGACCAAATGTCCCTGGACCAAATGTGTTTGGGCTAAATGTCTCTGGACGAAAATCCTTTGGACGAAATATCTTTGGACGAAACGACCCCCAACTACCCACCGTCCCATTCTGTTCTGCGCATTGTAGACAGCATCTTCTTAACACTGGTGAGCTTGTCTACGTTTTACTTTCAATATCTCCATTTTTCTTCTTCTGAATCTCCATTTCTAATGAGAAAAGCTCAGGCATTTTTGGATTTTGATATTTGCAATTGTAAGAATGGCAATAGCAATAGGAGTTCAATTTTGAGATACAGCTTGTGAGCTTTTAGAGGAGCTAACTGCTGGGGAAAAAAAATAATCACCTGTAATATATGAATTATTATACCTAGTATAAAAAACTGAAAGTAACTATGTCTGCGTGATTATCACGGTCAAATTGCAAAGTCAAATGAAATGACATTTGGTATATAATCAGGCCCCAATCCCAACTGGGAAGTTATCATACGCATATCACTTTCATTATAACACATATCCTTAGTGGGGAGTAGGTGTCCGAATTTTTGCGAAAAACTGAGTATCTTACAAGCCGTTCAACTTAGAGAGCTTAAATTCAGTATATAACTCTACTAAAAATAAACAGAACGTATCCTGGCATTTTTAAAAATGTGTTTTATTAGCGGGGGGGATTTTCTATATATTGGAAATTAGTAGTGGGTTGATTTGTAAAAATTATCGAGAACGATTGATATTAGTTGAGAAACTAATTGAGGAATGAAAACTACAGTCCTTTGCATTTTATACCCACTGCTTTCTAATATAATAATTGTTGAAGCTGGTATTTAATATATGGATCGTTCAGAGCATAAGGCAATCAAACCATAGAGTTGTGAGAAAAATAGACATAACATTTGTATTCCAAGCTTAATTTCATGAGCATTTTAAATTAGTACGTCATGCTTAATTATATGGAAAACTAGTTTTTCTTTCTTTTCTTCTTACGTTGGTCTACTTTATCTTGATTTGATACTTTCAAATTTCATCCTGTTTTCTACTGAAATGTATATGTAAGCCAAGAAAGAAATAATTATATATAATAAATTTAAATTCATCTTAATTTGGAAGATGAGAAACACTTTACCATTGTATATCGTAAAGGTCAGATCCACCGGTATTGTAACAGAGCGGTGCTTGAGCGATTGACGGTAGAAATTCAAACTCCGATAAGTGAAAATTTCACAGTCTTGTTTTATTTCAAGTGTAACCTCTTTGGTCAATGGAGAGAAGGACGTGGATCATGGGTCAGAGTTGATTACGTTGGTGGGTCGGAATTGGTCACAATGGTTCAGAGTAGTTCATAGTTGGTTGTGGGTCACTTCTGTATTCTACCATTAATTTCATAATTCGCAATCACCCTGTCCTTTAGCTTAAAGACACAATCGTGGAACGTAGAATTTAATATTAGTGATGTAATAAACCAATAATGGGTCGCTTCTTGTTTTACCTTGGTGCATTATACTTTTGCAATGGTAAGACAAGTGTTTACCTCTTCTGAGTAGTTTCACAGTTTCACATTTGTAGAGGTGGTCAAGGAGTTTTCAATGAAGGATTTATTACCATCTTGAACGCTCGCTATTTTGTACAAGTTAGCATAAAGACTCGGGACTCTTACCATTTTTTTAAAAAAAATTTTAGTAATACTTTTAAATGACATACTACTTGATTCCCCTTACCATTTTCAAATTTTGAGTTGCACCCCTCCTGAGACAGACCGGGGAACCTTGGGGCAAATCTTTTTCCTCGACACGGGGTACCTTTGAAATTATAAAATACATGTTTTCCGGTGTTGACATCTGTTTCATCGTTTCAGACTTTTATTAGTGTCAACGAGCTTCATGGATCCATGCTTCTTTATTCTCTTAGTTTTCAGATACAAGCCCCCATGTCGTAAGCGTCAGTGGACCACCGATGCGCAACTGGCGACATTTCACCAAAAGTTGGTGATCCCGCAGCTACGATCCGTGGTGGCCCCACTTCGGTTTTGAAAATTATACCACCAGCGGCAGAGACTCAATGAAACGTCAACGAACCACAAAATTTCTCCCCCAAAATATGTTAAATCGCCCATATGCTTGATTTGTTTATATTCAGGTGAGTGTAAAAAACACTAGGGGAAAAAAGCAAGTATCCTAAGGTGGGCGCGAACCTTCAATCTTAAGTTTACTTGCCGCATATTCTTCTGACTTCGCCACGGAAACGATGAAGAAAATGTAGAAGGATAAATTATTGAGGTCTTAATTTAGCCAATCAAATAAATCCCTCTATCTCGAGTTCTGTGAGATGGTACTGTGAACCGTTTCGAGATTTATTGCTTTCTGGTGGGGTACTATCTATGTGCAAAATTTGAGAAAATCGCCGACGCGCACCTTCGGAAACTCTCCTCTTTAGTGCAATGTTGACAAGAGATGGTGTGGGTCAATGAAACCTTGATCCATAAAATACTGATCCACTACACATCGTGACCCACAATGACTCAACACCCAACGTGACCCATTCACCCACCATGACCCACTCTGACCCACCACCAACTATAAACAACTCTGAACCATTGTGACCAACTCCGACCCACTAAAATACATCGTCATTAAGTTTGATCCACTATCCACGCCATCCTCTCTACTGACTTAAGAGGTTATATTTGTAATAATCCAATTTTTTCCAGTAGTTAGCTCCTCTAAAAACTCATAGCCTGCATCTCGTAAGTCCTATTGCAATTGTTACAACTGGAAATATCAAAATCCAAAAGAGCCTGAACTTCTTTCTTCATTAAAACCAAATGAAAAAAAGAAGAAAAATGGAGGTCTTGAAAGTAAAACGTAGACAAAGTTGCCAGTGTTCAGAAAATGCTATCTAGAAGGCACTGAGCAGAATGGGTTGGTGGGTCAATGGGTCAGTGTGAGTCACAGTGATGGTGTTTCGCAGTGGGTCACGCCTTGCTGACCTACGATCCACTGACCCACTCATAAATCTTGACCCATTTGACCCACCGACCAACTCAATCTCTGATTTTACATTTAGTATATCATTTAAAAGACGAAACATACATCTACACAATTTTTTCTCGATTGCGAAGGCTAGCTTGATACATATACTAGTTGAGATTGTAATTTCTTCTTAAGGTGAGAAATTGATATGATTAAAGAGCCCATCTTGAAGTGGTTACAAACTACGTTCCAAAGTTATTAGAAACGCTTTCGCGACCCCAGAAAACTATTATCTCGACAAATATTTAAGTAAGTTTTTACATTTTATTAATCATATCTCCAAGCCCCTCATCCTGTAAAGATGGGGATGAATTTGGATATAACGCCATTGAGTGCCTCACTACTCAATGGATAACACTCTACAATCAGTCATTTTACACTATTTTTACATGCCACTCTTCCCAACTTCAATCCCTAGAGGCATCTGAATTCTACAATATTTTTTCCTTAGATTGAAAGTAATATGTCTCCCATGTTAGGTAAAAGTTGCTCCATACATTCCGGAGTTTCGCTGGAATATACACGTATACATACATCAAAACATTTAGAGCTGTGTGAGCAATGCTTTTGATGTTGCTCCTGTAAATTCAAAATCCAGGAGGCATAGTCGCTCATACCAAAACGTGGCATTAAATGACATTGTGTTTGTAACAGTGTCACGAACTCAAACTATGGATTTCACACTAATCTCAGTCACTTGAGACATTTTATTTTTCATCCTTTATCGCCCGCCATAATAATGGGTTTTGAATCAATTGATTTGATTTTGAGTTTAACGTCCCGTCAGCAGTGAGGCTATATGAGACGTAGACCTACTAATTAACGCGAACTACATGAGCTCTCGCTGGGGGCCGAATCTGGGTCTCCCACACCGAAAGCGTGTACGCTATTCGCTTAACCACAAAGGAGCTTTACGATGAGAGTTATATTTGGACTTTAACGCTTTCGGAGTTGTAATTATTAATTTCTGCAACAACGAGAACTATGGATTCGACACTAATATCGATCGCTTTTACTTTATATATATTGGCGGAGAGAAAGGGACCACATCCATATACAAAAGCCTTGCAGATTATTGAACTGAAATCCTTTGGAAAGAAATCCTATTCTGCCTTCTTTCTCGAGTATAAATAAGTCTCTTAGACATGACTTCGTGTTCGTAAATTTCCTGTTTACATAGTTTTGGGGATCGGGAGTTTTGTGTCTGTAACGAAGATTGGAGTTTGTATAATTATTTTTTATTTATACCCGAATAGTCCCTTTACCTTTCAGAAAGCGTAAATCACTTGCTGTAATGAGAAAATTCAGAAGTAACTTCCGATGACAAATCTCTCCAAATAAATACACTACATAATTTATTCATTGCGATGATATTATTTTCTTAATTTGTATTTAACATTCACATATATCATAGAATACCAACGTACTGTGAACACCTGTTATATTTTAAACATAATAATCACTATGTTTATAACGACTCTATAGAAAAGCGTCGTCAACCTGGTTCGTCTTGTAAAATATCAGTTACGAAGCGATAATTACTTTTTTTTTTTATGCACAAATCAACTCAGATATTCAAAGATTATTAGTCTCACCTTTATTGCTTGATATGTCTTAAATATTGGTTTTAAGACCGTAAAATACATAAATTTACTTGACTAGTTCAACACATAACATGTACATAGCCATAACTATCCCATAATAATCTCTTACATATATTAAAAACATTCTTCTTTTTTGTTAATTTAAAATGAACATTCTACTAAGTATATTACATATTTATGAGCACTTTTTGCCCACGGTACAGGTAAATATTATACAAACTAAAGTATTTCGTTATATGTTCTGCAATGATTGTATGTTATATATATACAACTGACGTATTTTAATGTAATTATTTTATATAATTTTTCATGCATTACGGAAAATAGAATTTCATAAAAAATATTGACTCAGATGGGAATCGAACCCTCGACCTTACGATTTGAAATCCAACGGCGTACCACTGAGCTAACACAAGCGCGCCTCGAATAATACTTCTAGCGATATATAGCGGTATTTAAGATAATAATTACGTTCATATCCACTGCAAACGCTGTTTTTGTTCTACTTTGACTTTTATTTTAGTACTCAGGAGAGAATAATGTTCTATGTCTTAACTTTCACCATTCTTTTACATATGGAAAGATTCGTTTACGTATCTAAATATTCCATTAAGTATGGAGAGCAAAATGACAAACAAGCATGTGCTGGCATTAGTACAGTTTCGAAATATTGTATTATTAAGTATTTCAATCAATGTTGCTTTTTTATATATAATTGGTAACAAGTCTTATTATATTTAAAAGAAGAAAAACGCATCTGCAAGATTTTTCCCGATTGCAAAGGTTGGCTTCGAGGTTCGAACCTGGTTTACTTTTTCCCGAAGATACCCGAAGTTGGACTTAGAAAAATTTTGCCTCGAAACAGTAATAAAGAATGCGCTCAACCTTTTTGAGACAAGGTGTACAATTATGCTCAGGTTAGATGATTAAGCAGACCAGGGAGGTGTTAAACTTTATTCCGAAATTCTTCAAACCATGCAGCAACAGCGCCAGCTATGTGAATGGGAGCATTATATACCGGTATCGTCATTGGAACATATCGTCGTTGCCCAGAAGCAACATCTAGACCATAGAATGTATATGGTTCTCTAAAATGGCCACATATTTACGGGAAGTAACGCGACCAATAAACATCAGCACAGAATTCACTAGAAACCAGGAAAACGGTCAAGCGGTGACCGCAGCATCTGATTGTTAGTGATACTGTGTTAGGGTAAACTCTGTGCTATTGGGACAAGTAGTAGAATGGTATTGTGCAATGAACTGAGCAGACGGTGATAGTGCAAAATGAGCAACCTCTCTGGTCTCCCACTAAAGTGTAGCTTTTTGTATATTTTCTGATCGGGCTTATTGACTGACGTCGTCTAGCATCCAAATTATCTCCGTATTTTCTACTTCTCTGGAACAAGGAAAGGAATAAGCCACATAAACTTGCTATGGTGAGAGCAGTACATTAAGTCATACATAATTGGATACATTGAATCCTAGTAAGCATAATCATCGTGGCCGAGTGTTGCTCTTCTCACTGGTTTAGTGGCTAGTACATGCGCCTTTGGAGTACAGGGTCCTGGATTCGATTCCTGGTGGGAGAGCCTTTGGAATTTTAACTGTCCTTGATGTTTGTGTGTTCGTGTCCCTGTAGTCAGAGGTTAATGAAAGAACGAGAAAATCAAGTAAACTCAAGTAAAGAGTAGTAATTGGGTATCCAAGTTAAGAAAAAAAAAGTGATTTTAGGCATGTGGTTATCGTATTTTTGATGTCCACGAGTATAAGTTCGACCTCATATTTCTGTTTTTTTTTTTTTTTTTTTTTTTTTTTTTTACACCTATGGCGAATCGTTCAAGGTTTTATATTTACCAATTACAAATGGCGTTTACATTCAAAATAAGAGGAATTACTGTGGCATTTATTTGGATATATATTTAACCCTAGCAATACCTCAGGTTTGGATATAGATTTTTGTAACGCGTACTGGGTTTGTGCCCACCTGTTTAGATCAAATATATCTCGCAAAAGAAAGTAATTAGAAACTGTCACAAAAATCTACAGGAACAGAAGTGAACAGTCCACAGGATAAGATTAACAGCTATTTATTATGCTGCCATCTAGTAGTGGCAATTCTAAATGTCAGTCACATCTTCTACCAACCGAGATAGGGGTAAGAGATGTGACTTCATGCCCATCAACTTAAAAGCGAAATTTATGAGAGGCACTAACGTGAAACTCTCAAAATGAACAGTACAGGGAATAAGACTAACCGCCAAATTCAGAATAGGCGAGATTCTGCTATTTAAGATACTGCTATCTAGGAGAGAGGTTACTAAATGTCAGTCACATGTCCTACCAAGGGGGGAGTTACTTTGTGTCCACCAACTTAAAATAGCAAATGTTATGAGACAGACAATCAATTTGAACGACCCTAAGGTATGCGCTTTAGCTAAACATGTTGAGCAATAATATATTTTCTTACAATTTTAAAGAAAAGATTTGAAGAGTAATTACAAAAATATGCTGGAGTTATCACCCCCATTGGTAGTATGAGGGTTAAACTGCAGAAAGGGATGAACACAGTTCACACAGACAAAATCTATTACCGGTATTAAATATTATTAATAATAATTACTAAGAAAGAGTAAAACGAACAGCTGAACCTATATGATTTTGGCTGAAGTATGTTATGGATCATTGTGTTCAGTAGTCCCCAACGGACTCAAACCCATGTCCACACGCATCAAGACGTAACTAAATATTGTGTGTCACACTGCACAAAATCTTATTCGACAAATCATGTGTGGTATTGTTCATTACTTTTATATCTACGTAGGATCGATCCCTGTGCATGTCATATGGACTTGATTGTGGATAAACAGCTGTGCCTAATTTTTTTCAGAAACGAAAGAGAAAATGGGATAAGAGCCTAATCTTCAAAGTAGCGTTTGCGAGATTGACGTCGTGTAACGTGTGTGTGTGCATGGCGTCACAAGTATAGGAGCATGGTAATATAATTGCTCGTTGAAGTGTAAACTATGCCGGGAAAGCGAAAATTTACTATCATTATCATTAGTATTATATATATAATAAAGTTATGTGCTGCTCCTTTTACCTGTGTTATAACTTAGAAGTTATATTCATTTTTGCATCTTTGTTTTCTTGGATCATCATCAAAGATTAGGATTAGTTAATGTACTAATAATTACATTCATTACTAGAATTTCAGAATTATGATTTAGCTCTTCATAAATCGCACATAAGCTCCTTTATTTTCAGTGTCATCATTAGGAAGCAAACTTGGAAATGTATTTTTTTTTTCTTACTACTCGAGAGGTATCACGGACGGAGATTCCAGCATTTGTCATTCCACAAGAGACTACATCCATCAAAGAAAAATATAATACAAGAGACACCTGCTTCCTCCAGAATGCACACGAATCATTCAATCTTACAAATCTCTACCAATCTCTCTCCGTCTCTTAAGTATCCAATCAATAGCCCAAAAATCCAAAGACTTCCAATATTATTATCCCAACTCGGAGTACAAGCTTGATTGAAAGAATATTGTTCTTAATAAGTTACATACCTTTTAATAATTCTATTTCGTTATTCATTAGTTTCAGCTAATCCTAAAAACTTCCATAACTACTCTACCCTTTGCGGGCTCTTCTAGTATAATATATATGAAGATTCGTCTTTCTCTGTCGCTAAATCAAAACTCACTTGGGGCAATCCTCAGAGTTGTTCATGTTTACCTCTAAACCTATCGTGATACTATATGTAACACATGTCTTTTTATTATATTATTATTTAATGAATGCAAGTGAACATATTATTTGTCATTTCATATGTCATTCCACAAAAGAACATATTATTCTTTGAGAAATGACAAATGCTGAAATCTCCGTTTATAATCTTTTCTTAGTAACAGGAAAGAAAATATAAAAATGTTAGTTTACTTCCTTATGGTAGCGCAAATAAACTACCTAAATTGTTTTTATAATGAGCTAAATTATAATTCTGATATTCTAGTAATAAATACACTAACTAATCCTAGTCTTTGATGATGACTCAAGAACAACAATGACTCAAGAACAACAAAGATGCAAATGAATATAACTTTTCCATTGACACGGGTAAAAAGGGTGAGTAAATAACTTTATTCTGGAATATTAATAATAATATTTTGACACGAGACTAATGTAATTAGGACGCACAATTACAATCTTCCGACCGCAAGTTTTTGAGATACAGAAAAGTAAACAGTACAGCGAATTTTATCCCTTGAACCATGGCAAAAGATTAATCCATGCAAAACGAGTATTATCTGTAAAGAACCATCTTAATATGACATCATTGTTTTTCCTCTCTTATTTAGCTGTAGCAACACAAATCAATTAAACATCATAATACTTGAAGTCGTATTTCTGTGCGAGAGGCGTCCGTTTAAACTGTATCCTAACATATTTACAATGGGCACACACATTTTAGCACTCTTCTACTAAATTCATTCAGAGCCATACAATTCAGTCATTGTTTCGTGCAAATGTGGACACTTGTTTTGCAATACTCAGGTTGTGGCTAGAGCCATGACCAGTGGCGTATTTAGGGGAATTGCGATATTAAGCCCCACGAAATCTTATTTACTATAGTAAAGTATATGAAATATCTTGCAGATTTTTTACATTTTCAGGCAAAGCCCCTCCCAAAAGCTAGCAACTTTCCCCCCGAAACAAAATCGTAAATACGCCACTGGCCATGACTGTACTTCAGTAGTCAGCGTATCATATCTGGGAAGTGATTGCCTTTTACATACAACTTTATGAAGGGAAATAAGTGGAAGTCAGACAGCTCCTCTCCCCTTGATTTACTTGGACAGAAAGGTCCCTTGCTTTGGTTCTTGACAAATGATTGAAAGAAAACCCAATTGTTGTGATACGTCGCGTATACAAATGCTTCTGGATGATTTTTGTCCACTCACCTTAAATAAGTCAGCTGCCTTCTAAGTTGTTATTCGACCATCTAATAAATCAGTCTCCACCTTCGTGTATATGTCTCATTCACTAACAGTGGCGGATCTTATGGGGACAACATCCCCCCATATAGGCTACTCTAAGCTTAGTTGATTTTCCGATATATAGTTGACCCATTTTTATTCTCATGGACAGGGCTCGAAGATTACTGGGTGCCAGATCATAGTAGCGACGGAAAATACGAGTCTGGCACCTAGATAATTTACGCCAAAACTTATAAGATTATGTATTAAATTAGACTTGTATTATTCTTTTCGAAACCAAAACCTAAATCAGAAGAAAATTTTTCAAGCACTTTGGTTATATACGGGAGAGTTTGATGACAAGTTTTATTAGTAGACTGGATTACTACATGTTTTTACAGGACATCCAGTTCTTAAGTTTTTCGTTGATAAAAAATCCACACCACCAGTTTGTTACATTCTGATTCTCTGTACGAGGATAGATGAACGTACTTCACCTTGATTAATTCGTCTTCTTCTTTTCGTATTTCGCTGAATCACTGAATCAACTTATATTCCAGTTAATCTTCCCTAGCCCTCTTCCTTTTAATGGCAGAAATTACGCATTATGCGTAGCACTGGTGAGTTTTAAACACAAAGTAGTCTGCAACTCTAAGTATTCTTAGGATCCTCTGCCTCCATGAGATTTTGAACATTGCCTTGCCCATTCAAAATTCAACTTCCAGAGTGTAAGAGCCCTGGTTTATCTTGTCATAACTGGTGAAAGACGTTCCTACATTTTTGAGAAAAATCGCTGTCTGCCTTCCTAGCATTAGTTAAACTTTTAAGTTTCAGTGTCTAATAAAAAGTTCCAGCCTGCACAATTGGAAGGTACCGGTAAGATATTTGGTGGTAGATGCAGCAGGTTCCACAAATCTTCAATTGATTCTTAGTACCTACTTCCTCTGAAATATTAAACACCTTTTGCAGGCTTCCACAACACTCCATTCAGGAGAGGGAGCGCAAGAAATTAAAGACTAAGAAATTAGATATTTTAATAACAGAGAACATAATTACGTAAACGTTATCATGGAAGATTTCAAGATCAGAGTAGGACAAAAGGAAACAAACGAAAAACCAAAAAGAAGTCAACGAAGTGACAAAAGGACAAACCTCTTAGTAGAATTTGTCGAAGCTCAGAAGACTTACATTTTCAGTTTCCTCTAGGAAAAGATCCTCAAAATATTGACATGGTTACGTTCAAGTGGACGAACAAGCAAAACGGATTATATGATTTCAAACAGAAGGTATATTGTTGAAGACTCAAATACTCTGAAGAAGTTCAACACAGAAAATAACAGTCGAATAGTTTGGTGCAAACTTCACCTCTGAAAATGAGAAAGCTTGTAAGAGAACAGAAACGTATGAAGAAAGGAAGATCCTTCAAGAGCAGCGTAAGGTATTTCAACTGGGACTGAAAAACTGCTTTGCTATACTCAAAGAGAGCATGAACATTTCAGAAGCTAACGGGGAGATCACAAACATTGTAATGAATACAGGTACGAAGGTAGGAAGTATTACGAGAAGATACATGAAAAGATAATTTCTAAGAAACATGACATGTGATAAAGAAAGGAAGGGTAATAATGGCAGTACAGCATCTAAAATAGTGTGTGTAACTTCGTAAAGTAATACGGAAATACATTTCGGAAGGTATAAGAAAGTTTAACATCAGTGTCATACAAGAAATAATTGATTACAACATTGGCCTTAAGAAGGTAAAGCAATGGACTGAAATAAATCGGAGGGGTGAAGAAGAAGATGGCACAGACACTAAAAACCGTGGAGAAATGCTGAAGAAGATTCAACAACAAATTACATCCAAGCTATGAACCGGAAGTGAAAGAAAGCCAAGAGAAAGAAACAAAGATACTCAGTGATGTAAGAGGAAGTTCAATTCGACATAAGAAGAATGAAACGAGGGAAGGCACCAGGAGATGAACTTATTAGACGTAATAAAGTAAATTCACGAAGAACCGGTAAATCTAAGCATAGTTTTATACAAAATGATTACCAGTTTTCTAAAATAATTTAGTTTTCTAAAATTGGAGAAGTACCATGATTATACGCTGCAGGCAAAGATCACAAGATATATTACGAACTTAAAAACTTTACAGTTTTTTTTTCGAAAGTGCTGACGTTTCTATTAGATAAATTTAAACTTCACCAAACTAAAAAAAAGGCATTTAGAAGTGTTACAGCACACGTAGATCATATTCAAGTGATGAGAAAACTAATAGAATGCTCAAATGAGTGTGAGTTACTCTTGTGTACTGCGCTCCTTGACTAGGAAAAAAATTTCGATTTCGTGAAGACCTCGGCGGTTATTCACACTCTTAAGGCAAGTGGTGTCGAAGAAGATTATATAAAAGTTATAGATAATGTTTATACGAGGGTCATTGAGAAAATAATACTTTAAAGTCCACTACTTGGCAAATAGTACTGTAAACATTCTGAAGTGTTTATCGTTAATGTACTGATGTTCAAGCTATAAAATGTGTCTTGTTTCACCTTCATATCTCTTCTCATCCCAGAGTAATGGAGCAATCCATGGCATCCAGTAGTGACATCTGGTTGAAACAGCGGGCTATCATTGATTTTCTGACTGCGGAAAGTTGTGAGCCGAATATTCATCCCCTTATGACTGCTATCTACTGCGAGAACTGTGTTGACGTCAGCACTGTCAGTCGATGGAGTACCGCAACACGTCCTCTCCCTCGCCCAAAAAAAAAATCAAAGTTGTCCCATCTGCTGGTAGACTGTTTTGACCCATTCTGGGATGGGATGGTGTCGTGCAAACTGGATTTCTGCGGAACGGTCAGGCAATAAACTCAGATCGCTACGTTGACACCCTAAACCGACTACGGGCCAGATTGCAACGCACTTGCAATGATGAACAGACAATTTCGCACCACGAGAATACTCGTTCACACACCTGAACGAAAATTAGGAAGCATTGCAGCGCCTGAGGATCACGGATATTCTGCCTCATCCTGCCTATAGTCCGAATCTTGCGCAATGCAACTTTCAGCTCTTTCCCAAACTTAAGGATCACCTTGAGGGCGAACCTACAGTTGTGACACGGAGCTGGTAGAAGCAGTTCGGTAATGGTGTCACCAGCAACGAGCACAATTATTCGCCGACGACATGAAAAACCTTGATTCGCGTTGGCGCAAGTGTGTTGCCCGTAATAGGGACTATGTTGAAAAATGGTGTCATTATTTGTAGTTGACATTGCAAGCTTTACACTGAAAAAAAAAGTATCACCTTGGAGATATTACTTTCTGATTCACCCTCCTAAATAAGCTACGGCATATGTCCAACTGTTTAACTATAGAAAGAGTATAACGTACAGAATGAGAGAACAGTACGTCAGGATAATACTATTTCTCCCAGCCTTTTTCACAAATGAACTTAAGTGTGTGTGTGTGTTTTGATATCTCGAGTGAGAGAGTGAAGGGATAAATATAAAGGGAAACGTCTGAACCACTTTCGTTTCGCTGATGATATATTTTTCTTTGTAAATAACAACAGATATCTGCAAGATATGGTCGATTATTTGACAAGCAAGAAATCAAGTTAAAACGAAAGTGGTGTTCAACAAAACAACTTTTCAAACACATTAAGCGTTTAGTTGAAAATAAGGAACAAGAGATGGATTAACATTAGATAAAACGTTAACAGATGTACGCTGGGGCGCATTCGGAAGAAATATGTTCTTATTAAAAATTAGACGCCAATGAGTTTAAAGCGCAAAATTCTCAATGAATGTACGCTGCATGTTTCGACATATAGGGTAGAGTCAGGGACGCTAATAATATTAGGCATTCACCGTCCCCAGGCTATAAAAGGAAGAATGAGAAGATGTCTGGTAGGAATCACTTAGACAGCGTATCGACATATAGGACAGCGTATCGACATGGATGAAAACAATGTAAAAGAAACTATCTAACTACAATTTGGCAAACATTTATTATATCTATTTTAAAATTAGACACAAATTATTATGAACATGCAATCAACATACGTATGACTATATCGATCTACATATGAATTTGAACAATAGAGTTTTTGGTGACATATATATATATATATATATATATATATATATATATATATATATATATATATATATATATATATATATATATATATAGGGGTAAGACAAAAAATTTAAAACGTTTGTAAAAGTGTGAAAACATACCTAGTATGGTGTGGAGCCTCCTTTTGCGTCCAAAACAGCTTGGATCCGACGTGGAATGGACGTATACAGTTCCTGAATCGTGGTGTGTGGAATTTTGTACCATTGTTCCTCCGAAACATGCTCCAGTTCCTTAAGGGATGCTGGTGGAGGGTAATGAGACCGAACACGCCTTTCTAACTCAGACAACAATGGCTCAATGATGTTCAGATCTGGTGATTGTGGGACCCAGGGAAGGAGTGATAGCTCTTGGCCATGCTCCTCAAACCATGATTTCACCGTTTTTGCAGCGTGACAGGGTGCCAAATCATCTTGGTGGATGCCATCACCATGAGGGAAGAATATTTGGACCATGGGTAGAACCTGGTACCCCAAAATGGCCTCATACGCCTTAGCATTCATCATTAGGGCTATGATGGGACCTCCAGAAAACCAGGATATCACTGCCCATACTGTAACAGAACCACCCCCATGCTTTACAGTTGGGAGCGACGGTGTTCTCCATACATAAGCACGACCTGTTGTTGGAAACAAGGTGAAGTTCGATTCTGCTACTAAAGCTAGAAGCAGACGGGCACCAACAATCATGCCTCTTTGGAAGTCTGTCAGGTCGCCCATTTTACCGCACCACTTTCACACCACGACAGTCAGAGGTGAACTGGTTACTTCTGACGGAAGAGGAAGGTCCACATGACACACTGAAAACAAAAAAAAGTCGGCATCCGCAACACGTGTTGTAGAGTGAAGGGCCAAACTTACGTGTCCATGAAGTGTTTTTAGATTTTTTGTCTACTCCTGTATATATATATATATATATATATATATATATATATATATATATATATATATATATATATATATATATATATATATATATTAACAGAAAGATTAAAAGACCATTTTATATTAGGATATATATATATATATATATATATATATATATATATATATATATATATATATATTTTCCCTTAAATTTTTGGAACATATGGTACAAAGAAAATGTTTTTATTTTACAAGATCATAGCCGAATAAAGGAAAAGAAGGAAAAGGAAAAAAACTTTATATGAAGATTTAAATGAGTCTTTACTCATATATGAAGATTTTAAGTAAATTTACGAGTCCTGTCTTGTAGTTAGCGATGAGCATTAATATCAGACTAAATATCAAAGCACCCTTTTCCGGTTTCCAAACATTTCACTTTACTTCTCGTATACACACATGAAATTTGGTTATTAATTGTAACCGATATATATTATGTCTGTAGATATACTTAGGAGTGCATTTCTCCCACTTTTGGATAACAAGGGCAAAGTTTCGTCTCTACCATCACTGCGACTAATTTACCTCTTTGGTCATTGCGATTGATTTACTAATTCCTTAACTAGGTTTGAGTCACTATCACCTTGTACTTTTAGATAATCACATTTATTGTTAAATTTGCACAACTTATGGAAGAACGAGAATTATCCAAGTCCAGAAGGATTTTCGTCGGTGAGAACACGATTATAAAGGTAAAAACACTGGTTAAGATTTAGGATTTGTACAGGAGGGAAGGAATCAAATGTAATTCATGCAGTGGGATTTCAGTTTACTGGTCTGAGGATAGATTTAGAAATAAATTAGAGTTACGCTAACCTGCCTTGAACCCATGCTACATACGGTTAGTGTAGTACTAATAATGTTAGTTCTTACATCTGTTATTAGAGAATATCACACAGTTTGAAAAGAATATACAACATGCGGCGATATTTTTAACATTTACACTTTTATATTTATCGGATATTTCGTGACCGTGGCAACCAATAACTATTCGGGGTAAGGTACCAAGACCCTTTACACATATATTAATTTACTCAATTCAATATTATACATTTTACTTCAATATTATATTCATATTCAACACATATTTATATCTCAACATATATCTATATTCATTAATTATTCAATTTTTCAAACTATTAACCCCGACAAAATGAATTTTACGGTTGCAACACTTTCCATCTCAAATCCGATATATCGCATATATATATATAAATTCAAGTAATTTTCCGCGCATAAAGATAAAATTCATATTTTCAAATATTCTATTTAAATAGTAGACATTCAATGTACAAGGCAGGCACGTAAACACAAAATATATAGATATGGATGAAGCTAAAGATATCGATAATACTCTTGGGCCCAAACAACTACAACAACTTTCACATTCAGAGTTACCATTTTAAACAAACAATCAATACCTATATATATATATATATATATATATATATATATATATATATATATATATATATATATATATATACTAATAATATTATCATTATTCACGTATTCATTTATTTATTTACTTTTCTCTACTACGTCAATTTATTTTTAGACACCCTATACTTTCTCGTTAAGCCCAAGAATGTTCAAAGCAGTCTAATTAATTTTATTAAAATCATCAATTACCATGATCCATTAATTAACACGTGTGATCCTGCACTGAATATGAATTTTGAAATCTTTGAGTTTTACGTCCGGTATGCCGGTTAGGCTAAAGAGACGGTGATGAAGAGTAATGAATGAAATGGTGGAATGAAGAAAGTGGGAGGAAACGGGAGAACCCTGAGAAAACCCACGCACACGGTGTTTGTCCACCACAAAGTTCACTTGGCGGGGGCTTGGATCGAACCCGGGACCCCAAGCACTAGAGGTGAATGCCCTACCACTGAGCCACCGCGGCCCCGAATATGAATTTTGTTTCGTAACCAACTACGCTATAATTCACTTCACGGCTTCGAAATTTATTTTGTATGCAATGAAAGTTCAATGTTCTAAATAGCATGCAACTATATATCAGAAAATGTCACCAATGCAATTGCTCGCAGCAAGCAACGAATAAAGAGGACTCGTAAATTCTGCCTGGCAACAAAAACAATATCATATGGGCAAAACTTCGAGTTAAGTGGAAACGCGAAAATTATTATTATTAATATTTTGATTACGACGTTATATAAATAACCGTGCTCTTCCAGAAAGGTAGCTTGCGATGTGAGTTATTTGGAAATCAATTCTTATGGGCCTAAACTAATGTTTACTTATTATTTATAGTGAAAAAGGGGTCATTTTCGTATTGACCAGATCACTAAGTATTTGAGTAACAGAACATTAGCAACGGAGAATACTAAATTCAGACGCGGTGGCGCTAGTAATATAAACACAATCCGTGAACAACTGAATAATCTGTGCACTGTTAATCATGTTTTGCACTATTATTTTTCATTATAAGTCATGTATTAGGTAATTATGGTACGAACTATTACGAAATTCTTTACTATAGAGTAATTTATTTCATATGACAGACCAAAAAGATAAATAAAGAAACAACACTGTCCATCGATGAATATTTCATACCTTCACTCGCACATTACTTTTAAAATCTACACTTGCACATTACATTCCACATACCCAAGAAACTAAATACTGATATATATAACTATACATGCTAATACATATACTATCACATCAGCTAATACATATACTTTCACATCACTCAACTATATATATAAACGAAATAAGATTATCTAAAATCACCAATTGGCTCTATGAACTGGGAAAGGGAAGACGAAATGATCAGGGTCAAGTAGCCCTTCTGCAACCTAAATCATGTTTCCAAGGTACTATTAATTTCACTGAAAAGACCTATCAACACTGCTAATTGTGAGGGTCGCTTTCCTGAAGAAAAACAACCCTAAAAAATCGTTTAACCCATTTTGATTGGGAGCTTGGTCAACTTAGGAGTAAATAAGAGTCCCTTTCTTTTGTTTACACTACCATAATGATAATTACCCTAACTATCAAGAAATCGTATACCGCCATGTTAGTAATAATAAAAAAAATCACAATTACTGCATACACAAATATAAACTATACTAAGACAGGCCTGACGTAATCTTAAACTGAATTCTTGGGAGAGGTAAAAAGGAGATTTTAAACGTTGAGTTCACTAAATCTTCATTTGAAAATCACTCACTATCATGCATCCTGGCCATTACTATTCATATACAGCAACATGGTATCCCTGAGTCGGATTCTGTATCTTACAGTTTTCAGTCTGTTTCACTGTTGAATTTTACTGTTTCGGGCTCCCTTCTACTTCCAACAGGTTTATTTGTGTAAATGATTTTATCTTAATAATGCCGCTTTTTTTTGTCCAAATTTCACTTTTAGCAAGAGCAGAAGGAGTCTGCTGTTGAGTGGTTCGTTTCTGGTTCTAGAATGAGAATTCTCGCGCCTTGATATGAGAGCGTCAGAAAATAGTTCAATCAGAAAAGAGTGTTTTGGCGGCGAAAAATTATAAAATGAATGAAAAATAGCAAAAACTAGATAAAACCGAATCTTGGTAGGATATGGGTATCTTAGAGGGACGAAGGGGGTTTAAATTGTTCTGCTAAAAAATCAGATTGGTGGATAACTTCAATAATTTCTGTCCAATAGTGGACCTATGTTTTCGTATTGCATTAACCCTAGAAAGACCATGCTCGCGACAGCTACATGAAGTACCAACGGGGGGTCAAATTTGCCCGCGTTCGATTTAAGTAATTTGCAGACCTTATTTATTGACTCATGGTTAAACTGTTGAACAAATTTCAAAACCGAGAATATTTCCAGCACTGGTAGTGTATATATACCAAAAATGCGTGAAATCACTGATATATTATACGAAAATGCTTGTTTTATTTATTAAAATATAAAGTTCAGGTTATATAAGGTTAGGCAAAAATTTAAAATTATTGAGATGTAAGTTACTCTCGTTTATATGCTGTCCCATTCATACTTTTGGCGTACTTCTGAACATTTATCTATTAGTCTTTCTCACTACATAACAAAGGATCAATATATATATTTTATATTGTGTATTCTAGACGTAAACACAGTGGTCTTTTCTAGATTTTGCCCTTAGGCCTTTTACATATGCACTGTTGTGTGTGTATGTGTTACAAATAAGAAAAGTTATTTCTATGTGTCATCACCAGCATCACATTTCAAACACAAGATCTTATGGGTACAATGGGATTCACAAATAAAATGTTCACACCGTTCACATCTCGTTTTTACTTTCTTGAGATTGTCCTTCTCTTTCTTGGTCTGAGTTTCCCGAACACACAGATCACAACGTTTCCTTGAAGGAAGCTCAGTTGGGGCAATTCTTTTCCTAAATTCTTTAGGACGGACATTCCTTCCCAGAACGCTTTCCATTGCTGATACTACTGGCTTTTTGAGGCCGTCTATGTTCAAGACCCGTTCTTCAATGTACGGTTTTAAAAGAGATTCCCCAAGTTGTAGCAGAAACAGTCGTCTTCTTTCCATTTTGTTGCTATTCCATTCGGGGAAATTTAGTAGAAATAGTGTGTAGCTATTTAGAGCAGCAACATCCACGAGTGTGTAAAAAAAGCGAGAGAGGCCATCTTCTTGTTCCCCGCTTCGATGAATACTGTCGAACCATTTGGTCAATGATGTCCACCCCACCCTTTGTTTCATTATAGTAAATAATTATATCAGGTTTGTTGGATTCACTTGGGTTCACTTGATCGTCGTTATGCTGGATGGAAAGCATAAGTATGTTTCGTAGTGTTTTTTTCGAAGCAATATATGACACTACGTAACAGGTGGTTTACCGGTAGAAGGGTCAGTGAACGCAAACTTTGACGAATGTTCTGCACGATCTCTAGTGTCCTTCAGTTCATTTGGTATGCCTTTCCTATTCAGTTGAAGAGTTCCAACGACTGTCAGATTGTTGTTGGTGTATAATTCATCAGCTAACTCAATGGAAGTATAGTATCGGTCCATTGTGATATTGTAAGTAATGTATCACTTTATATAAAAGCGATACTTACTTTCATGACCATTTGGTTATCTTATCCAATCAGAAAGATATCATGGTATTTTAGGGCTGGCTCTATGTAAGGCTAAGTGTTTATATAAAGGAAAATTCAATATAGTTTAAAAGAATTAAATTTTGGACATAAAAAATCAAAATTAAGAAATCATCGAAAAATAAAACAATGGGTAGCACCTATGACCAAGGAGGGGTCAAATTAGCCCGCGCAACATGTATATTTTTTTATATATAAAATCACACTGTTTTAAACATAGGTGGAAAAATTCCAAAATGATCTTCTAATCAAAAGTAACAATAACAAAAAAAAATTAGAATCCGTAAAGCATTTTAAGGTATTCAAATTGAACAAAAAAAGACGCGTGGGCAAAATTGACCTCCCCTTAGTATTTCTAAGGTTAAGATAACAATTTCGATGCTTGTCCATCTGAAATGTCCATATACGGGATTCATAATTTAAAAAATGTATAAATAAAGATATTATTCCCCCAAAATATGATTCCTACTAAATTATTCAAAGCTTCTATATTAATTTTGGTTTGGATAAAAAACGAGTGAATACACTACATGGACCGAAGTTATAGTTTGAAAAATAAAGTAGCACAGTGCGTTCAAAAATTATTGGACCCCTCCAAACAAAAATTTCATTACCTGTAATGGCACATTACACTACGTTCAACGTCTGGTGATACCCCCCGCCAAACAACACTAATGACCGCCGACTTGGATCAACCAGGAATAGGCGACTCCATTTCCACCAACCTCTACCCACTTTCCAATTGCAGATACTTATGTTTTCTGACGTCATCGTCGAAACATCTTTCTCATACATCATAGCAATTTCCTGGAAAATTTCTTCGGAATGTGCTTCTTTCGAAAAACAGAATTCTGATTACCGCTCTGCTCCCCTTTGGTTCCACCCTTATATTTTCCTACCCTTTCATATCTATAAATCATACCAGTAATATATTAGGGACTAAAATGTATGTTGTATTACATGTGAAAAGTGGTCTTTATTCATGTGTAATTTCATGTGTAATTTAGTACCAGGAGTGAATAAACGGATGTATGTGAATGCCATTGTAGGTATGAATTGCAGCACATATAAGTTTAAAGGTCTTTTATCTTTACTTTGTGGAATAACTTTGTCATAGGATCTTGCTCATGAATAAATTCCAACATCACATAAACCATTGAACACAAACTGGAGAAGTTCCATCGTATTATCAAGGTACAAATGAAAGTACAATAAGAAAATTACTTGATAAAAAAAGAAAAGAAAGAAAGAGAGAGAGAGAGAGAGAGAGAGAGAGAGAGATTCATAGGAAAAATTACAGTTGGTCAAGAGAAACTAGAGAAACTGCTGTTTGAATATAGAGATAATGCGAAGTTATTCATACGATTTCCCTTTAGTTTATTTACACCATGCTATCTGTACGTATGCTTTTTGAGATTTTGTTTATTTGAGAAGAAACAAGAAAAAAGTGAAAGGGTACGAGGTAGTAGATAGTGAGAGGGTATTGTGAACGTGCGAAATGTTGCAACTGTTATGCATAGATGACAGATTACATACGCCGTGTGTCCATTAGAAGGGCATCAAACGGTCGTCACTGCTCATAAAAGCCGTCTGCCTGAGAAAGAGGCCATTATAGATGGTAGTGGGGGGAAGCCTAGTCTTTATGACGAAATAACACGACTCTACTGAGTTCTGGAATATGCAGGAGACAAAATTAATTTTCTATTCGTCAGTCAGTATATACGTATTGTGATGGCGGAAGGGATATATACAGGGCGTGAGATGGAAACTGTTGGTTATTGTTGCTTTTATGTATTTTGTGTTGTAAAATGTTCATATTTGTTGTTAAAACTTCTGTTGCTAGTACCACTCACGCGAATAGAACCGAAGATTCTCATATTTATGCCGTAGAGCGAGACGCGACAGAAAAAGTTTACCCCACTAGGAAAAAAAGCAGACGATCCGTTACTGTAAACCTGTGCTATGTACTGACTGAAGTCGGTTTTCATGATCAAGTTTGTATATTTCAACACTTAATTAAACATTGGCTTACGATTAACAATTATGTTACTTGAATAAGAGTTTACCTGTTTTCGAATGGTTCGACGCAAAATAGTAATAAAATTATAGACAAAACAGGCTGCTACAATCAAGGCGCAGAATGGACGAACTTGAGGAAATCATTAGTTTATTTTGAGATTTATGGTGCACTGATTATTCAGATAATTAAATATTCGTATTTTTTTCTTTGCTTTCATACTATTTACGATGATAATTTGTTTTGACTCTCATTTTCTTGGGAGGGGGCTTACAATCTATTAAAGCACAAAGAAATCGAAATATGTTACTGTTAGTAGAAAATATTGTATTTTCATATATACACACAGTGCACAATACATATTTAAATAGATACATAATCTGCCCATGCAAAATATAATTATTAATTATTATTATCGCTAACGAACGATAATATCTTTACCGTCTTAAAAATTGTTTTTCCTTTATTTTGTCGAAAACTACACGTAAGAATTTATCCTCAGGTATGTCATTTTGTACAAGTCGATTGTTTAATATATGGCTTATCTTCAGACAATATAGCATCCTAACAAAACATTTAAGCGCCTAAATAAGTTCCTTTAATAACACAGACAAACATCAAGTATGGAATGGGAAACCTATATTATTGTAAATATTTTAAAGCAACAGCTAAGTTTTGTTTTAGTGTGAAACTAGAATAGACACACAAAGTTTGAGAATTCAATACTCAAACTGAAACTACTGCATCTATAGCTATAACGATAAGGATTGAAACCGGAAATCGTTAATTCGAACCAATTCCGGATTGAATAGATGGTTAAGAGTGGGGATAGAACCTAATCTTCGGAAGCTTAATCGATTGTAGAAAACTGCACCTCGATATCGTTTACAGTTTCTGCTCAATAAAAATTACTATTGAAACCGGAAGTAGTAGTAAATTTAAACCACTTCCGGTTTTACCCAGTACTATAGAACATATTCACAGTAATCTGAATCGATTGCAATAAAACTGCAACTTGATATCTCTTACCGTTTTTGCTATAGGAAAATCAGTATTGAAACCGAACTAATAGTAAATCCAACCCTTCCATTTTTGGAGGAGTTTTGTGGCGGCGATATGCACCCGTGAGATATTGGATTGATTGCAGAAAACCACTTCTTGCTATCTATTACCGTTTTTCTTCTATGACGGTAAACATTGAAACCGGAAATGACTAATTTTAACCCCTTTCGGTTTAAATAGAACAAATTAATGGTGGAGGTGAAACCTATCCTTCGGAAGCTGAATCGACTGCAAACAATTGCATCTAGATATCTCTTACCGCTACTGCTTAATATCTGTAGACAGACAGACGAACGGATGGACAAAGAAATTTTGTAAGACTTCCGACATTTATGCACAGTATAGCTTGGGCATATAATAATAATAATAATAATAATAATAATAATAATAATAATAATAATAATAATAATAATAATAATAATAATAATAATAATAATAATAGTAATAGTAATAATAATAATAATAGTAGTAGTAGTAGTAGTAGTAGTAATAATAAATAATAATATTAATAATATAAATAATGTAACTTGGTATAGTGTAGAAAATATGTATTGACCATTTCTTTAGGATAATCTAACTTCTCTTCTTTCTTTTTCGTTTATCTTTACGTAACTTGCATTTTGTACTTGAATTATGTTGCGCGTGTGTTCCGCATCGTACTTTTTTTCGTATACGTACCTTTTTCGTATAATCTATATTCAATTTTATGTCCTAATAACTTATATGCAACAGGTTGAATCTGTGAAATGATTGGGGTTGGAGTGATCGTAAATTTTTTCATAGTTAGGAGCCTAGATATGCAAACCCGCTTAACGTGGGGATTTACTATTGTGAAATTTGGTACTTGCACGTGGATTAAAGGCTTATCAGATAATTCTAAGATCACTGGGTATGTTTTACTGTCGTCTTGAAAATTAACACTATCACCATGTGCTCTAACATTTTTTCACACACACAACAAGTCAGACAATAACTTAATATATACACATTTACGATAAATATCCAACTCGAAACTTAGTATGTGTTCTTCCTTTAACTGACACGTGTCCTGAACAAAATCATTGATTTTGATTGTGGCGAGACGGTCGGGTATCGCACGGAATCCTAATTTTAATGATATGCATGTTGTAATTCTAAATAAAGCACACTGGTCACCACAGGTTGAAGAATATTAGCAACAAGTAAAGAGTAAATTCCAATCAAAAACAGAGCACACTAGGCGCATTCAATGCCACTCGCACGGTAATACGCTGGATGGTGCAACAGCGAAAGACGTACTATCTCATGGGCAGCAAACACGCAACTTCTACTAAGCCACCGCGTCACCACCAACTGAAATATTACCCACGTTGTCGACCAGAGTCGTCCATGAGCTCTTGCATCAGTCAACGAGTTAAGTATTTCGTTTCACTGGGAGTAGAACAAAGGCCCACCGGACAAAAGAACAGTCTAAATTTTCAGTGGTAGGACAAGAGCCCACGATAAACTACTAATGCGATTAATTTTATACATTTGATGTAATGACTGTGTATTATTGGATTGTGGATACGTGTTGTTTTGTATATCAAATTAGTAGTCCAGAGTTATTGACTTCTTTGTTTTCGCTTGTAAATATCAATATTATTACAATATATTCTATAATACAGTAATTACACCGAATACATTTTAACTATACAGTGAATTCTTTCACGGTGTTTGTCCACCATAAAGTTCACTTGGCACGAGCTGGGATCGAACCAAAGACTCCATGCACCAAGGGTAAACATCATAATACTCCGCCAAGTTTGGTGCGACATTTTGAGGAGCATTGCAGGTGTAATTTGAGTTAAATCTTGTCTCACATCTTCTGTCCGTTGAACAGTAGTATCGTAACAGTTTTGCGGAATGATGCCCTTTATGATCCACCTAACGCACTATCACAGCTGGTCTCTTTGATTGATTGTTCCTCCAAGAGAGGAACAAACCAGTTCTGCTACATGTCCAGGAACGGCTGGTGATTCACAATCTGTGGTGGTTTCTGATTGTGTGGACGGTCTGCAACTTCTTTCCTAATCTTTCACAGTTCCTGTGGCGAATAGTTTCGTTCCCGTAGCAAAAGTGTTTGTTTCGGGGGAGGATCTCGTTGAAACCTTGTCCAAAAGTTTCTACGCATTTTTGCCAGTGTCTTAATTGTGTGGTTTCTCTCATGCACTCAGCAACTTCCAATAACATATTCTTCAATAACATAACTGAAAGTATCAGACATCGTTTACACAATCTGAAACAATAGAAAACCTTTCATTAGCATTTATAAACCGGTAACTGGAAAACTTACATTAGCATTTATCAAGGAGTAATGGGAATTTGTAGACACTCTATAGAATTGTGCACAATGTTCGCCACATTGTCTTCCGCATTTTCACTTATAAATGTATTCATTTCTTTTTATTCTTTGTGTACCGAAGTGTAATGGCACAGTGACATTTTGAACCATTCTCTCTGTTTTCTTTAGAACTAAAGATGAGTATTTTATTTCTAAAGAAAAAATTGTTTTAGTTATGTTTAGTTCAAGAAATAAAGATGGTGGAAGCCAATGTGTTTACTACACGAAATAACTGAAATCCACCTCGTTGACCATAGTTATTTACGAACTATAATTGAAGAGAACTCAATTTAGTTTTCGGTTGTAAATTATTCATAGCTTTTATTAATATAAAAATCTAGAATGGTATATTTGTAAAATCCTACTTCTTCCTCTTCACTAGTCAAAAAAAGTATTACAGAAGTCGAATCAATCCTAAATTTTTAATCATATTTTTCTTTTGCTGTTCTCTTATCTGATCAATAAAAGCTAGAGAAAAGTGCAACAAAGATTCGAAAACCGAACATGTGGGTGCGAGTCTTGTAGGGATCAAATGAGTCACGGAACAGTGCGTATCTAGACTCATGTACTCCGTAAATATGTGACGAATAAATGTAAGTTATAAAATGTGAAAGAATATAGTTTTATTTTCTTCATTTTATTAAGTTTTATTATATTTCTATAGCATCCTCTGTGAACTGTAAAGAGAAAGATCGCGTATTTATTCATCTTGTTAGGAATTGAGACTTTAAAACATTTAATTAAATCGCGAGGTGATTAAAAGTTACGCATACAAATTTCATTCTCATAATAAACGGAAAGAGATACTATGTCACAAAAAAACATAAATTTTCGTTTGTGACAGATAATACACAGTTGTATATACTCGTGTGTTTCCTTGATGTTTATGTCCATTTGCTATTAGACATACACTATATTATTTTCCGCAGACTAAAAGTTTTCTTACTTGTTTGTGTCAAAGAAGTAAGGAAAATTTTGCTAGTCGTTTCTCCTAGTGTAAAAATGATTGTATTGAATCTTATCTAGAAAACCAAAAATTAAAAAAAAAAATCTCGTTTAACTTGACAAGGATTTGAACCTATGGCGCATGATTTCATATCTTTCCGTAGCACTACGCTCTAATATTTTTAGAAGTAATTTTTCTTAGTTGAGATAAAATTCTATGTTGAAGAGACTGTTTTTCTAAAGATTCATTTCTTTGCGGAATGAAAAAGTGTTGGGGCGGCAGTGTCAATGACTGACACAGCACCCATCCTCATATTGCCTCCATTATTTGTAGTACATCTGTACTACTTATCCAAACCGCCCCAATTTTTTAATGTATTATGTTGTACAATATATAGTTGCTTTGTTGTTGTTACCTCGCATACTTTTTAATTGTTATAATTTTATGTAATATATTAAATACCTAAGACTAGTTATGCAACCGGTAGACTTGTAGTAAGAAATTCGTATGTTTTGGCCCTTTCTCTATTTCGTTACTTGTAGTGGACACCATATAATTTACTACGAATCAAACAGTGATAAATTTTCGGTATCGATATATAAGAGGGGGCCATATACTTCTAAAATTTACAGGTGAGATATAAACTATTAATTATGTAGAGCACTGTGCAATACAATGCAATATGTGTAGGTCTTATACCTGACAGGTACTATCTGCCAAACAATCATATGCATGTTTTCAGCGGGATGATTGTTCGGGATCAGTATCGTCTGCCTCTTGTTGCTATCGATGGTATGAAAATAAAATACTACATATTACCCCATATCATTTCACCACTAGCTTCCTATCTTCTGATCAGTTAAAATAGTATTCCTGGACAACATAGCGTAAAATGTATTTGTTGTTTCATGTATTGTACGAGAAACACAAAGTGAATTCACGAAAAATAAAACAAGAAAAAAAGATTTGATGTAATGTACTTTCAGTCTCTCCACATAGAACTCAATCTATCGTTTCTGTTTCAAGCAACGTTTCTGTGGTGTAATAGGTAAGAAGGCGGACTCTAAATTAGAGGGTAAACAGATCTATTCCCGCTCAGGTCACTTGTTTTGTTTTGTTTACCGCAATAGATTCTTTTAAAATTATAAAGACATACTAAAAAGCAAATTGTGTAAAAATACATTTTACTTTGGCAGGAACATATATTCATTTCTTGCAGTCCAAACCGTGGATAATGAAGTAGTGAATAGCGTTTATATTTATAAAAGTCTACTTTTTCCTTTTATTAGTAGAAAAATTAACAGAACGTCGAATCACACCTAAATATAACATTTTTCTTTTTGTTGTTCACTTATCTGATCAATAAAAAATAAGAGCAAAGAGCAACGAAGATTCGAACACCGAACTTTGGTGATCCGGTGCGAGTCTTTAGTGATCCAATAAGCCACGGAACAGAGTGTGTCTTGACTCATGTACTCCGTAAATATATCGCGAATAACCATAAGTTATAAGGTGTGAGAAAATGTAGTTTCATTTTCTTTTGGTATTAAGTTTTATGATACGTATGTCTATAGTATCTTGTGTGATCTGCAAAGAGAAATTGTTAGGAATTGAGCCTTTAAAACACTATGCTAGAAGGGTGTGTATACTAATTTCATTCTCATAATAAGGGGAAAGAGATACTATCTCGCGAAAAACAAACGTTTTCCTTTGTGACAGATAATACAGAAGTATGTATATACTCGTTTGTTCCCTATTAATGTTTATGTTCATTTGCTATTAGGTGTCCACTATATTATTCGCCGCAGAATAAATCGGTTTGTTGATATCTTAATGTGTTCAAAAGTTAGAAGCATTTCAAATTACTAATTTTACCGTACTGTTTGTGTTGTTGCAGGTGAAATGCCGCTAACGAGAGCAGAGAGGAAGGAGTTGATCAGGCATGGGATGGAGGGGTGCAAGGGCTGTAGCAGCTGAATTCAATGCTTGCACCCAGATCGACATCCTGTGTCCCATGTTAGTGTCGCCCAACTGTTCCAGAAGTTCATGGATACTGGTTCCATAGCAGATAAACCCAGGTGTGAAAGACCCACGACCGAAACAGATGAAGCCACATCAGTAGCAGGGCTGGCATCATTTGCTACATCACCACATCGCAGTATCCTCGTCTGTCCATGGAATGTGGCTTCAGCCGTACATCCGTCAGACGTATCTTACAGAAAAGCAAGTGGCATCCTTAATAAATTGCAACTTCAACATCATCTATCTGAAGATGACCCTGATCGTCGTGTGGAATTTTGCGACTGGGCCCTTACACAATTGCAAACGGATCCCACATTCCACACAAATTTTATTTTCCGATAAGGCCAATTTTTATGTCACTGAGGAAGTTAATAAGCAAAATTGTCCTTATTGGTCCCCGACAAATCCTCAGTGTGTTGACCCTTGCAAAATGGTACGTACAGGCAGATTAATGGTGTGGTGTGGTCTATGGAGCATAAAATTAATTGGTCCATTCATCAATCCTGGTACCCTCACTGCTAAACGGTATTTGGATATCTTGCAGGATCTCATCCTCCCTTCCATATTGTCCGAGGACGGCACATTTCCACCCTTTTTCCAGCAGGATGGTGCCCCTCCGCATTACGGATTACCGGTCCGTACCTATCTGGATTAACAATTTCCTGGACGTTGGATTAGGCGACGTGGTATCATTGAATGGCCAGCACGATCACCAGATCTGACGCCCTTGGATTTTTATCTATTGGGTCATCTAAAGGCAAAGGTATACGCCGAAAAGATCCGGGATCTTGAACACCTGGAAGAACGCATATTTGCAGCCCGTGCCGATATTTCACCAGAAACTTTTTTGAGGGTCATGGACAATTGGGTTGAACGACTTACCTTGTGCATAACTTGGGATGGGGGCCACGTAGAGCACGTGCTCCGCCATGCGTGACAGGTAAAATTAGCAATTTAAAATGCCTGTAACTTTTGAACAAATAAAGATATCAACAAACCGATTTCACCATTGTGTTTGTCTTTCAATTCTAGCCTAAAATGAGTGCCACAAGACTATATTCCCATTTAAAAATCTTGACATGATTTCAAGATGGTGGCTTTCAAGACTTCCGCCATCTTGATTACCATCACAATTCGACTTCCCCCTCGGCCTACTATGTTATTACATGGTTGTTGTTCACTATTTTCCATGATCACGGATTTTACAAGGGATGGTAAGGGACTTATGGCCCACCTTGTACTTATGAAATTTACAGGATATATATATATATATGGTCTCGTAAGTCCGTTTACACAGGCCATCTCGGTAACTATTGAAGATATGGAAAAATGGTAAGAGAGCAATGTTATTGGAAAGTATGTGTTTTCAATCTAAAATTTGAAATTTTCGGAATGGGACCAGCGTTTGGGCTCTACACTGGTATACCGCTCAATGGTAAAGAAGAAATACAACGTTGACACGTCATTGTTGGACAACAATGAAGGAAAGAGTGTGAAGTTTGAAGTATCCTGGACCAAGGAGAATAGAAGGGATAGCCACAATGAAGGATATGAAGAAGGATCACACGCGACGTCAATCCAGGCAATGGCGTCACCGTAAGAAGGGGACAGGTACGAAAAAAATTAAATTGAATTTGTTCACGGTAAACTGGTATTAATGGCTAACTGATGTAAACGAGACGAAACAAGAGAACAATTGAATAAAATTAGGAAGGGTCTAAATACCAAAACTCAAAAAACAGAAAAATCGATAGACATGAGTTATCGCTAAACAAGTTAAAGGAATACTGCGACAATGTGAGTGCTTTAAAAGAGAAGCAACAATTTTTAAGCTATAAGCACTTTATAAATGTATTCTGCTTGGTATTAAAACGTTTTTAAACAATACAACTCAATTCTACGTATTGCAGCACTTAGATCCTTTCTCGTTGTTCAATTGTTATATCGTCTAGAAATAGAAGTTCCTGTATCGTCACTTTTCTAGGCGGGTTGAAACGAGACAGATTAATATTATCTCGTACCCAGCCGGTGATGTAGGGGTAGCGTGCCTGCCTGGCACACGACATTTCTGTAGGTCAAACTTGGGCACAAACCCTGCTCCTAGGGCCATCCTGACTAAGAATTTTCTTGTTTTTTCTCAGTCCCCCCGGGTGCATACAGGGATGGTCCCTTCTCAGGGCAGGGCCGGTTCCTTCTCCAGTAATAAATCCTCTAAACCCTGAAATACTATTGTAACGCATTTATGTAACACCCTGTATATGAATTATGGGAAGTTTTACTAGTTACTACTTTCGGTATGAGTAGAGAAATAAGAACTGAGATCGAATCTGTACTTGAAATTCGGAATATGCGTTAGAAATCGTTTTTCACCTCCTATCGCCTTTTTTGGTCAATGGCAATCAATATTAGAACCGGAAATGGTACTATATGTCTTCCACTTCCGGTTATAGTACAAAATAAAGTCGAAGATGGAATCCATTCGTGAGATCTGAAATCCATATTAAAGGATCGATTTTCTCTATCTTATTACAGTTTATTTTACTATGACAATGAGTATTTGAACCACCAGCACTTCCACTTTGCATGAAGTGATAAAGGTTGAGATAAAAGTAGGATGACCATAAAGTCCCGTTACCCCTCAAAATAAGTAACGTACACCACTAAACGTACGTAAATTACTACACGGAAAGAACTGAATGGCATGAACAACAATGCTTCCGACAAGTTTTATTGAGATAGGAAACATTAAGTGTCCAAAGGATCAATCTCCCAACCGTCATTCTCATGACAAAGGATACTACGCATCCACGTTGTGTGCGTAGCATTGCAGGTGAAACATGAGTGAAAGCTTGTTTCACAGCTTCTGTCAGTCCAGCAGTAGTACCGTAACGGTTTTGTGCAACGATGCCCTTTATGAATCTCCATAGCGAATTATCACAGGTGGTGATGTCTGTGCTTTGTGGTGGCCAGGCAAGTGATGCGGGCAGATCTTCAGTTCTTCAATACTGTAACTGGAAGTATCAACCATCGTTCACTGGAATGCAGTTTTTGGAATGTTGAGCAACCATACCGTTGCATTCCGCATGATGTCTTTTCTTGATTCAAATCTGGTCCCTTTTAGTGGCATTTTCACATTGGTAAATAACCAAAAGTCACATGGAGCCATATCGGATGAGTACGGAGCTTAACGAAACACAGGAATGTTGTGTTTGTTGATGAGAGCCCGAATCATATACGCAGAATGGACTCGCGAAACAACAGCATATTGGTGTTTTCTTTACGCACAACTTCTAATATACATGCCACAACTCAATGTTGTCAATTTGATTTCAGTTTCACAACAGAAGCATAGAACTCGAGACGGAAAATTCCAGCAAATGTAGTTTCATTTTTTGCCACTATGGCGTTTCAGTCAGACTATTTCCCTGACATCTGCACATTTCTATCTCTTACTTTTTTATTATTATTATTGACAAATCATTACAATACTAATATTGAATTTCTGTGAAAAATCAAATCTAACATGATCTAAGTAATTATGTTAATTTTCAAGTGCTAGTTTAATCTCTTTCAAATAAGTGTAATTACAAATTCAAATATCTGCATTTATTAAAACCAAAACTCACGTAATTACATTGACATAAAGAAACAACAATTGACCTAGATTAACGATTTATTCGTAATTTGATTCATTGCTCCTAGATGGAGGCACAGTAGGGTGATAAATTACAATTAGCAATTCTATTCAGTATATGGATTAATGTTTCCACATTTATTATATATATACACTGCCGGTCAAAAGTTTCCGGACAGGCGCTTCAACTTACATTTTTATGAGCTAATCAACATATATTCGATAGGGAAAGCAACCAATTGGAAATATTTTGTTTGTGTAAGTCTGTGTAATGTCTCAGGAGGATAATAGACGTTTTTAGTTTTTGTAACATGTTTACATGTAATAAAAAAGAAAGATTATTGAATTATTTTAAAGTCGGCAATTATTTTAATTAAAAATAAGGTGATCAGGATCATGAAACAACTTAGCCTGATCGAAGTACGGTTAAAAGTTAAAAGTTAATTCCTTTTTATAGTTACCCTTGGACAGGGGTGCCCAGAAGAGGGGCTATGACGCAAACTGCGTCATTGAAATATTTGGGGGGGGGTAAAAATCTATATAAATATGTTTGAGGGGGTGTAAAAATTAATCGAAAAGTTTTTTTCTTGGAAGAATACCTACGGATAGACAATTGAGGGGGGGTGCGTCATGGACATGAGGGGGGCACCACTGCCCCTGGAGTATAATTCCTTAGTATACACGCCTTTTCAAACATAAATAATGTCAGGAGTTTACATTATTAGTGAACAATATTATAAGATACCGTACAGTAAAGTTTTGAACAGTGTTGGTGGGGATGATTTTGCCTCTTGTGAGGGTTTGTTGCCGTTATTGTTAGAAGTGACGCACAAAGGTAAGATATTAAGTGAAGAGGTACACGTTGGTATCATTGCGCCTTATAATATGGGGTTTTCTATTCGTCAAATACCTTTCAAACTGAAATAGACTCCATTACTTTTGGTGATTCCATAAAGCGTTTTCAGCAAAGACGAAAGAACGTGGACGAAAATTGAACTGGAAGGTCTAGTACTACGTCACGTACGTAAAATCGTATTATTGTATTGTTTGGCAAAAGAAATTTGAAACTTACTGCAGCGGAACTCCAATCAGAATTTAATCGTAGTCACCGTACAAACATTTCAGTTATTACTGTGAATCGACATTTGAGTGTAACTACACTCTGGGGAAGAGTTGATGTGCAGAAACCATCGCAGGTTCAGTGGAAACAAGTAACAGAGGCTCCAATGGACCCTGAAGAACAAAAAAATTGACAACAAAGCAGTAGAAACGCATATTATGGACTGATGACTCAAAATTTCAAGTTCTTGGCCAACGACATCGAGTTTATGTTCGAAGATCTCTTACAGAAAAGATGCGTCCTAACTGTGTAACCCCGATTATTAAAAATGGAGGAGTTTCTGTGATACTTTCGAGGTGTTTTGCAAGTTCTGCAGTTGGTTGGATTCACAAAATACAAGGACATCTGGACAAAAATGGTTATCATTCCGTTTTAAGCAGCCATATTATTCCCTCAGAATTTGATTTCATTGGTCGCAGAATCCCTTTTCTGCAAGATACTGATCACAAGGACACGTCTAAACTTTGTTTTAATTATGTTATGAAGAAACAAGCCAAATGAAATATTTGTATCATGGAATGGCCTCCCCAGTCTCCAGATCCTACCCCGCCGAACTTCTCTGGGAAGCGCTTGCCAGAAGTGTACGAAAAGACTGTCCAACAGCAGCTCCTTATGTGTTTGATATTCTGCAGACCGCCTGGAATAATAATTCAGATGAAAATCTTCAAATAGTTGTAAGTCACATGCCGCGATTAGTGAAACGAGTGAAAGCGGCAAACGGCGGTTTCTTTGACGAGAGGAACATTTAAAGAATTTGACAATTTTGTTTGTTGGATAACGTTACTATGTTAATTTGATGTTAAACTATCACTGTGTTCCTAAACTACCAAGTATCTTGTCAAAAATTTCACCGTATTACAAGCCTCACTTAATATTTCCCTGTTTTTTGATCTGTCCGCAAACTTTTGACCGGCAGTGTACACATATATATATATATATATATATATATATATATATATATATATATATATATATATATATATATAAAATGATAAAAAGGCTTTGTGTCCATCTTAAACACAAACTAAATACAACTTTCTTACAAGGCTGTCTATAATCGTTATTATAAATTAACTAGAAATGTTACAGTTTCGGAAGTATATCACTTCCTTCTTCAGACTACTACTGCAACATTTCCAGTTAATTTATAATAAAGATTATAGACAGCCTTGTAAGAAAGTTGTATTTAGTTTGTGATATATACGTATATATATATATATATATATATATATATATATATATATATATATATATATATAATGGCATGCCATATGTATATAATTTAATCAGAAACATTAAGTTTCAATGTATGGATATCTTTAACAAAGTTTGCTCTTGGAGACAAATTGTAATGTTAGTGTGCTGCACTTAAACACTAATTTGATATTAACTTGTCTCTAGCAGCCCAAGGCAGAAGATAACAACATTGATTCTGCTAACCAGCTCTCTCATGTTGTGCTGTGTTTGCACTTCACTTCATCCCTCATTCTCATTCTATTTTCTATCTTCAACGTATATACATTTATATTCACAACGTTATATATATATATATATATATATATATATATATATATATATATATATATATATATATATACTATGTGATCAAAAGTATTCGGACACCCCCAAAAACATACGTTTTTCATATTAGGTGCATTGTGCTGCCACCTACTGCCAGGTACTCATTATCAGCGACCTCAGTAGTCATTAGACATCGTAAAAAAAGCAGAATGGGGCGCTCCGCGGAACTCACGGACTTTGAACGTGGTCAGGTGATTGGGTGTCACTTGTGTTAGGAGTCTGTACGCGAGATTTCCACACTCCTAAATATCCCAAGGTCCACTGTGTTTGATGTAATAGTGAAGTAGAAGCGTGAAGAGACACGTACAGCACAAAAGCGTACAGGCCGACGTTGTCTGTTGACTGACAGAGACCGCCGACAGTTGAAGAGGGTCATAAAGTGTAATAGGCAGACATCTATCCAGACCATCACACAGGAATTCCAAACTCCATCAGGATCCACTCCTAGTACTATGACAGTTAGGCGTAAGGTAAGAATACTTGGATTTCATGGTCGAGCGGCTGCTCATAAGCCACACATCACGCAGGTAAATGCCAAACGACGCCTCGCTTGGTGTAATGAGCGTAAACATTGGCCGATTGAACAGTGGAAAAACGTTGTGTGGAGTGACGAATCACTGTATACAATGTGGCGATCCGATGGCACGGTGTGGGTATGGCGAATGCCCGATGAACGTTATCTGTCAGCGTGTGTAGTGTAAACAGTAAAATTTGGAGATGTTGGTGTTATGGTGTGGTCATTTTTTCTTGAAGGGGGATTGCATCCCTTATTGTTTTGAGTGGCACTCTCACAGCGCAGGCTTACATTGATGTTTTAAGCACTTTCTTGCTTCCCACTGTTGAAGAGCAATTTGGAGATGGCGATTGCATCATTCAACACGATCGAGCACCTGTTCATACTTGCACGGCCTGTGCCGGAGTAGTTACACGATCATAACATCCCTGTAATGGACTGGCCTACATAGAGTCCTGACTTGAATCCTATAGAACACCTTTGGGATGTTTAAGAACACCGACTTCGTGCCAGGCCTCACCGACCTACATCGATACCTCTCTTCAGTTCAGCACTCCGTGAAGAATGGACTGCCATTCCCCAAGAAACGTTCCAGCATCTGACTGAAAGTATGCCTGCGAGAGTGGAAGCTGTCAAAAAGGTTGGGCTAACACCATATCCAATTCCAGCAGTACCGATGGTGGGCGCCACGAACTTGTAAGTCGTTTTCAGTATGGTGTCCAAATATTTTTGATCACATAGTATATATATATATATATATATATATATATATATATATATATATATATATATATATATATATATATATATATATATATATATATATTTGATATTGCACTTATTTTACTATTTACTAATTCTTTACGTGCTCTTAATATCACTATTATTTGTTTCACTATTTGTTAGATTTACCCATATATCTGTTCTTCTTTTGTTTATCAACCACACCTTATTATGATTATGATCGCAAAGATCATAATATCCCAAAATTTGTATTATTGATGAAATAAAATTATAAAGTAATCTCCCTTAGCTCATCCCCTATGACTTACATCCTACTTTCTCATTCATATCCCGTTCTTAAAAGAGGGTGTAGCCCTCTAAAAGATAGCTAGCCTCTGGCTAGCTTTTTTTTTAAAAAATGACTTGTCTGGTAATTAATCGTAACTCCTATGGGAGGTTGGCTAACTCTAGGGGAGAGGGCAAAGAACCCCGGAAGGTATGCGTGGAAGAAACACTGGTTAAAGTTGCTTTACCGAAGAAATGTAAAACTCTTTAAACGGAAAAGATAAGATACGATTAGCGTACGTGCCTTTGGTGTGGGAGACCCGGGTTCGATTCCTCGCGGGAGCTTATCGTAAACAAATCAATCTAGCTTAATCCGTGCAGTGTTGGAAACTGAGTGGACTGATGCCCAGACTATAGGCAACCAGCAGAACTCATGGTTGTCGTGCTGTGTAACACGCAAAATGTTCAAGTCATCAGTCAGAATGTAGTGACGCGTACTATGGCTGATCCGTACTGCTGCTGCGAAGTCATATACTGACTGGGAACGGTTAGCGCGCACAACCATTGCAACCTCTTCGATCTTGCATTCTGTTCGAACTGTTGTTGGTCGAGCTACTGGTTCATAAAGATCTAAACTCTTTCTCTCCTCCGTAAACCGTTGGTGGCACTTAAACACTGCACTTATATATGCATATCTATTTGATTTCCAATTTGTATTTGATTCCTGATTATTACTACTGTGGTGACTATTAAATGGTATATCTATGTACACGCACGACTAAAAGATATATATTTCAATTCACTAATAATCGTACATGTACTGTATTTCATAATATTGATCCTATTCATGAGCCACAAAATAATAATAATAATATTCGATTCAAGCATCCACATGCACATTTAGATAACTAGACTGTAAGTACATCTACACACATTAAAAATACAAGAAATAATCTTTAAATCATGTTGCTAAATAACGTCATAAAAGTAAATTTCATTCAAGACAAAAAGGGCCATGAAATACTGTTTGAACTAAATGCATACCTATGTTGTTTCAAATATTATAAAGCTATGATGCATATATAATTGAGAATTGTTAGGGACATATAGTTGAGTAGAAAGGACTGTAAAGATCGAAACAAAGGAGAGCCGGCTTGTAAGTAGATATCTGATTTCGGGACTTCTCTTGTAAAAGTAAGTTGAAGCCTTGTGGTGGCTCGTGCCCTAACATGATGGGTAGATTTCTCTTTGGTGACCTGACATAGGAGATCATAATCCTTTGTAGACGTTTTCTAATTTTATTATTTAATTAAGATAAATAACGTCACCTTAGAGAACGACTATGGTCCTTGAGTATTGCCCCTGTGCTTAAGGTGTACGAGTCCAATGGTTCCCAGAGCCCCCGCTTCTGTGACAAGCAGATTTGGTCCCCACTCTTATTTTTAAATTTCTTGATAGGTAATTAACATTGCCCTTGTGCTTATGACTTCGATAACATATGATATACCATGTGGTCACTACACTTATAACTCTTTCCCTTAAATCATTTCGACCCTAAGAGGTAAATGATAGTTCTCTGTTTCCCGTAAGAAGTCTATGATAGCCCCTAGGATCCCAGGTCTCCAACATCGTTCCTAGGGCCTACACCACTACCGCCCACAAGTTGTATATGGTAAGGAAGACCTTGTTCTATCTTTATTATTAAACGCGAACACTTTATTTAAATTCAATTAGTCACATATAACATCTCGCCTCGTTTCGTCTCGCCTGAGAATTTATGATTATTACGGACGTATATCTCATTGAAGACTATTAAAATATTGAATTTTATACTCACAGGAATACTGGAACAGGAGTTGTCCTTTCTATGCTGCATACTCGTGAACTGAACTTGATTTCAGATTCTAACACCTGAGGCCAAATTATTATAGAATTGTTCAAAATGTTTGTCACATTATCTTCGGCTGTTTCAAGTATTCATTTTTTCATTTATTTTTTAACGAAATTTAATGGCATAGTCATATTTTGAAATATACTCAGTTTTATTTAGAACTTAGGAGAGTATTTTATTTCTAAAGAAAAAAATATTTTAGTTACGTTTGATTCCAGGAATAAAGATGACGGAAGCCAATGTATAACAACAAACAAAATAATTGAAACCCACCTCGTTCGCCATAGTTGTTTATGGACTATAAATGAAGAGAACTTATTTTGTTTTCGGTTGTATACTATTCACAGTTTTTATTAATAGAAAAATCTAGAACGATCTTTATAAAGTCTACTTCTTCCGGTTTAATAGTCAAATAAACTACAGAATGTTGAATTACACCTAGATTTTATTTATATTTTCCTTTTCTGTTTCCGTACCTGATCAATAAAAAATAAGAGCAAAACGCAACGAAGATTCGAACACCGAACATGTAGGTGAGAATCTTGTAGGGATCCAGTGAGCCATGAAACAACGTTTGATTACACTCATGTACTCCGTAAATATGTGGCGAATAACCGTAAGTTATAAAGTGTGAAAGAATGTGTGTTTATTTGCTTCTTTTTACTAAGTTTTGATATTTCTATAGAATCTTGTGTGAACTGTAAGGGCAAAGATCGACTTTGTCGACATTTATCGACTTTGTTCGGAACTGGGCCTTTAAAACATTTAATTAAATCGCGAGGTGGTAGAAAGATACGCATACCAATTTCATCTCATAATGAGAAAGAGATACTATTTTCTAATATAGTAAAGAGATAAAAACATACATTTTGTTTTGTGACAGATAATATAGAAGTATGTATACACTCGTGTTCATTCTAATAATGTTATGCCGATTTGCTATTAGACGTCCACTATATTATTCTCCACAGGATAAACGTTTTCTTAGTTGTGTGTTTAAAAGAAATAGGGAAAACTTTGCTACCCATTTCTCCCAGTGCATAAATGATTGTATTGAATCGTATCTAGAAACCAAAAATAAAAATAAAAAATCTGGTATAGCTTGAGAAGGATTTGAACCTTTGACGCTTGATTTCATAGCTTTCAATAACACCACGTCTTATTTTTTAAAATATTTTGTTCTTAGTTGAGATAAAATTCTATGTTGTAGAGACTGTTTTTCTAAATCTTCACTTCATTGCGGAAAAAGAAAAGTGTTGGGGCGGCAGTGTCAATGATTGACACAGCACCCATCCTCATATTGCCACCATTGTTTGTAGTACATCTGTACTACTTATCCAAACCGCCCCAATTTCTTATCGTATTATATTGTTCAATATATAGTTTCTTTGTTGTTGGTACATCATATAGCTTTTAATTGTTATAACATCATGTATTATATTAAATACCTATAATTCGTTATGTAACCGATAGACTTGTAGTAAGAAATTTTGACGTCTAAGAGAACGTTGTATGCTCTATCCCTTTCACTATTTCGTGACTCGTAGTGAACACCATGACTAGGAATTGAACAGTGATAAATTTTCGATATCGATATACAATTGGGGCCATATACTTCTAAAATTTACAGGATAAATATGTAAAATTATTGCACTGTGCAATGCAATGCAATATGTGCAGATCTTACCTGACAGGAGCCAGTACGTAGTTGTTGAAAAATAAAGAAAGGGAATAGAAGGCATTATTTACAAACTCTTATAAAATTGTTAGGCCAGCTATACACTATAGGATAGATCCTAGTAAAATCTCTTACGATTATTCCTAGAGTCAAAATCTCAACGTATATAGCATCTGATTGCATACTATTTCCTATGTTCTGAACTATCCTCTGAGATTTCTCTTGTTTAGAGCACACTCTATTTCTGAAATAAAATTTGTAATATATATTAGTCCCTGGACAATAGTTTATCTTTGACCTTATAGTTATATATTTAAATTGTAATTTATATGAATGTAAACCCAGTGTAATTACGTCATTTCGGTTTTGTTAAATCATTCATTGTTATAATTGTGTATGGAATTTGACAATGTAGTATATTTTGTGGATTCTATGTACAAATCTTTAAATTTCAACATTAACAATGTTTGGTATATTATATAGTGAATTATATTTAATAAATTTGTAAGATTTTGATTTAAGCGACATCAGATGAAAGAAAATGAAAACCAATTTGCTTTCTCCCCGCCAATAGTATGTGGGTGAAAGGGCAAAAATACTCGACAAAATGAAGGATGGTGCAAGGACTGATGAGGTATGTTTTGCTAATTTATTTTTTGGTTTTTATGCTTCTTTTTAGAGATATGCAATTTAACAATATAACGCCTGGTATCAATATCAGTAGGATGTGCAGTGTAGTTAGGTGTATGGCACAAAAGGCTAGAACTTCCTACGAGATATGTCATAACAATTTTTAAAAAGATAAATCCTCAGATATTTCCTAGGACTTATCTTATAATGTATAGCGGGCCTTATACACGATACACAAAACTGAAGGCAGTTTACTAACTCATGATGCGCAACTATAGAAGCAAGGCGTTAAATGCCTTATAGACTGTATTGTGTAGACTAGGCTCCCTCAACCTATTTCATATCAGGGTCCCTTTTTATCACATCCTCGTGCCAGCGACACCCATCAGTAATTTCATGTTGGTAATAACCTTTTTATTATTGACGCTTATTGTTTACAGTTCTTGTATATGTATAGAGCAAGGGGTCACGTAGGCTCAGTGATATAGTACTTACGTCTAGTGCATGGCGCCTCTGGTTTGATACCCAGCTTATGATGGAGAACATTGTGTCCGTGGGTTTTCTCAGGGTTCTCCCACTTTCATCATTTCATTCATTCTCATCATTACAGTCTCTCTTAGAAAACAGAACAGAACCATGAGACGTAAAACTGTAAGATTTAAATTCTTTAATGTAAGTTTCGTTACGCCATGTTATTTGGAAACACCTGAAATTAAAGCAAAAGTCTAGTGAAACGTGTATGTATAGATGAGAAACAGATTCATTTTGCTTGCGATTAGGTTTTTCTTTTTTTTAAAAAAAAAAGTGTTTAATTTAATAGCGTTGAGTTTACTTTGATAACATGAATAATAAAACAGACCAGGCACATTGTCATTGTAGTAAATAATATTAGGAATTTAAATATCTGCATTTACCAAAAGATCAAAATGCCACTTAATTACATTTAATAAAAATATACTTAGAACAATAATTGACTTGTAATTTGATTGATTGCTTCTAGGTGGAGGCACTATAGTTATAATGAATTAAATTAGCATATATGTATATTAGTGTGGTTAAAAAACTAGCGATTTTTTCGAGTTTCACTTGCGGCACCCCTAATACTTATTACGCAACTGAAAATAGGTACACTGGCAAAATTTTAAATTTTTACAACAATTTTTAATGATTCTGCAAATCGACTGAAATTTTGAATGCTATTGGTTTGTACACATTGTTATACATATAAATATATATTGTCATACATTTTGTTATACACAGTGTTATATACATATTACACAATTACACACAAAAGGACATTATTTCTGATTATATTTGCATTATTAAAGCTTTCTAAAGTTCATTTGCTTACTATATTTTTACACTTCACTTTTACATATTGAGTTTACTAACACATGGGCTGAAAAGTCCCGGGCCTAACAAAGAAAACACCGTTTTTTGGTTCAAAATTAGCTTTATTCATCAACGTAATCTCCATGAAGAGCAACGCAATCAGTCCAGCGCCGCTCTAACATTTCAATACCACTTTTGTAGAACGATTTATCTTTTGCCTCAAAATAGGCCTCAGTTGCAGCGATAACCTCTTCATTCGTGCGAAATTTCTTACCGGCGAGCATTTTTTTCAGGTCTGCGAACAGCCAGTAGTCGCTGGGAGCCAAATCTGGCGAATACGGTGGATGTGGGAGCAATTCGAAGTTCAATTCCTGTAGTTTTGCCATTGTTTTGATTGACTTGTGACACGGTGCGTTGTCTTGATGATACAAAAGTTTTTTCTTTGCCATATGCGGTCGTTTCTTTGCAATTTCGGCCTTCAAACGCTCCAATAACGCTATATAATAGTCACTGTTAATGGTATGTCCTTTCTCAAGATAGTCGATGAATATTACACCACGCACATCCCAAAATACCGAGGCCATAACCTTGCCAGCCGATTGTTGTGCTTTCGGGCGCTTTGGACGAGGTTCACCAGTTGCTGTCCACTCAGATGCCGATCGTTTTGATTCCGGAGTGAAGTGATGGATCCATGTTTCATCCATGGTCACATATCGACGCAAAAAGTCCGGTTTGTTACGTTTAAACATGGCCAAACACTGCTCAGAAAAATCAACACGTTCTTGTTTTCGGTCAACAGTGAGCAAACGCGGCACCCACTTTGAACAGAGCTTTCTCATAGTCAAATGCTCATGCAATATAAAGCCAACACGTTCTTTTGATATCTTTACGATGTCAGCTAACTCACGCACCTTCACTTTTCGATCATTCAAAACAAGTTTGTGGATTTTTTTTATGTTTTCTGATGTTACTGCCTCATTTGGACGTCCACTGCGTTCTGCATCATCGGTGTCTCTACGACCACGTTTGAAGTCAGCAAACCAACGTTTTATTGTTGTTTCTGATGGAGCGGAGTCCCCATAACACTTTTCAAGCCATTGCTTCGCTTGAACGGTATTTTTTCCCATCAAGAAGCAGTGTAAAATTAAAACACGAAATTGTTTTTGATCCATTGTTTTGAAACTAACACAAGTAGGGTCACTCTTAGCACAATAACTCACAGACGAATGAATAGAATATCATGAAATTCTCACAGCTGTCTTGTGAAGGTTAGTATTCACTGAAAACAAGGTGACTGCAATACAACTAGCGCCATCTATGTGTTAGGCCCGGGACTTTTCAGCCCATGTGTTAAGTTAAAGTATTCTTTGAACACTTTGGATATTGTTTCTTGTGCTCCGCAACAACTTGAAGTAGTACTGTTGCTGTTCCTTGTCCTTGGTGACAATACCGTTATACTATTTTATGAGGGCAACTCTGTGTTCTGCATGGTCATTACATGCTTACTACTTCATAACTAGCTAAGCAGTCAGTGTTGTATTTCCATGTCTCCGGATTTTGTGCAAAAAATGTTCGAATGCTCAGACGTTCAAAAAACTGCGTCGTGCTCTTAGTCATGAAGTTCTCGATCTTGACATCCTGTAGTAAAACAAGAATATCTCGAAGTGTTTGCAGACGTTCTGGAGGCTTATTATTGCTGGTATCTGTGTTCAACTTTTTCATCATTTCTTGATTTCTTTCTGCGACAGTTAGTCGTCGAAGAACGTCAAGCTAATGAGTTCTTCGCTTAAATACCAGAGATGACCACGATTTTTTTCTGGTACAGTATTTGTAAACAATTGGATTGTTTGTTTTATATTTAAGAATATACTGTATTTCAGGAATTCGAGATCATTTCTTGGTACAAATACAGTAACTGGTGGTAGGAATCACATAAAATTTAACAAGGAGCGTACACAAAATAATCAATCCTTTTCTTCTTAATGAGTGAGGTTAAATTAAACTCTAAAACCACATTTTGACTGCGTACAATGGCTTTGCCATCTACCTGGAGTGGTGCCGCAAATCACTCTCCACGGAACGAGATTCCTCTAAGAAAGACAATAATGAGTTCCAATAATTCACGATACTCGTCCCTTGGCTAGATACATTGAAGATAGGTACATACGAAATCTGTAAGCTCATCCTTGATGTTGGCCAAATCTATACATCTTTCTGCTGAATAACAGCGTGTGTGATCCAAGGAGTACCAAAAAACTAGAAGTTGTTTAAGCAAGGCCAAAAGAAAGATTAGATATGGACGACCAACCCAAGCAAGGCCGCGGTGGTTCAGTGGTAGAGAATTCATCTCTGGTGCATGGTGTCCATGGTTCGATCCCAGCTTGAGTTAAGTGGGCTTTGTGGTGGAGAAACGCCGTGTAGTGGGTTTTCTCGGGGTTCTCCTGTTTCCTCCCACTTTCTTCATTCCACCATTTCATTCATTTCTCATGGTCATCATATCCCTTAGCCTCGGTGTAGAATCGAGGGACCTTAAACTGAATATTTCATTTTATTTCACCAAGCCCAAGGACATCGATACAAGAACAAGATAAAGATTGGATATGCAAGACGAAGTGCATAGTAATCTTGCTCTTGGCCTTGTTTTGGTGATCACCAAGTAGCGATGAGCGTATTTTCTTGCTTTCCGTATAGTATGAAAGACCATAATCAAAATCACACTTGGTCTTCATTTGTACCGATGAGGCGAGCATTCTTGGCTCTTGTATAGCATGAAAGACCACCAAAACTACGAAACGCAGGACCAAGACTTGACTGCAAGACAAAGAATAAGACGCAGTATTTATGACCAAGACCCAGGGTGCGAATTGTTTGAATTTCATTTGTTGGGCTGAAAGTGATGAAATAAAATTAGTACTTTATAACTAATTATCATATTGTATTTTTAAATTTTAAATTACAAAATTTATATTATGTATCTTCTTACTTGCAACTATATATACTGTAAAATACGTTTTAATTACAGAGAAAGGAAAATCAAAGTGGCACAGGTCCCGGAATCATAAGAACCTATTTTGGAATGAAAGTTGAAGGGTTGAAAAAAATCAAATGTGTTCTCCTGTTTTCTCACCCCTTATCATTGTAGTTAAAGGATTTCCTTTTGTCTCCGCCAAGAGACTCTTGCCACTGCCTTCCGAGAATACCCTCTGCAGTCCAACCAGGTGAGTAGACTGACCTTGAAGAAAAATTTCGTCACATAGAACTAAAGCAAGAAAAAAATAAATTTCTCCCACGTCGGACATTGGTATCAGTTATAAAAAGAAATTATCAAACCTCAAATATGGCAAATATTCATTAACATGCATATACAAATCCCCAGCATGATCTAGCTAGTGGTTAACGTGTAAGACTTCGGTACACGTGGTCCGGGTTTAATTCCCAATGGGAGTACATTTTGGCGTTCACCCAGTGTCGTGACCATAGTGCTCTCAAACGGGTCGGGTCGGGTCGGGTCAGATCGGGTCGGGTTGTCGGGTCAGGTCAATCAGGTTGGATCACGGGTCGGGTCGGGTCGGTCTTCAACCCGACCCGACCCCTTGAGAGCACTAGTGGTGACGACAAGCTAAATACAAAATGCTTTTCTTAATTTTCCGTTGTATTATGACACAAGCGTCACTGTAGCGGCCAGTATTGCTGGCAGTTGTATCGAAACACATACCATTTACCTGGTCAATTATATCCCATGACCTCAATGCACCTAGTACGGCATTGGTTTGAGCTTGTCCAGTTCCAGACTTCAGTTTTGGGACTCCGAGCAATGGAGCTTTTCCCATACCAGATACTACTACAGAAACAATGGTTTGTTTTCCTGTTATGTCTGGTAATAGTTTGCTACCCCAATGGACAATGAGGGAGCTTGTTGCTTGGAACTTACTCTTTATGATGGCAGTTGACTCAAGACGATTGCATCCACGAGCTCGTTTGATGATGAACGACTAGTTTACTATTTATCTGTTCCTAGTAAGTAAAGTCTGGTTTTATTTCTAGTGGCTTCTGCCATAACAGTAACGAAGTATATATCAACCTTATCATCACAAATTTACTATCACACCACAGTCCAAGTCAACACTGCACAACTACACGTCTATTTTTTGTTCTGGTAAACGACCGGGCCAATCAGCTCTCTCAGTGTCGTCCATTATGAAGGCACATCGCTTGGGATCAAATCTTGAACTCTTGAAACCAAATATAAGCACTCTAGCAATGTGGTATCGTAACTCTATATGTTTGTTGTTAAAAGCAGCGTCATTTTAGATTTTGCCCAGAGGGAGGCGGAGATTCCAAGCCGACACAAGTGTTTCATTTTCTTATTAGTGTATTACTATACATTTGATCAAACAATACGTGTTTATCAAACTCAAGGGAGTGGAGAATTAAACCCTCCTGCTTTGCCCAAATAACGTCCCTGGAACAATTGTGTGGAATTACTGGGGAAAAATGAAATTAATAATTGAATAACATTCATTTCTGTCAGTAGTTTTAGAGTTCTGCGACAGCATTACAGACTTTGGGAAACAAAAGCTATTGTCGTGATTGACAATTTCAAAAGATTTCACAAGGAGAATCTTTCTAGCTTGATGTGATATGCAGTCTTGGAAGAGGGGAAAGAATGTGAATGAAGGCGGCGGTGACAATTTATTTATTTATTCAGGTTCTAGAAAGACGTTTCAGAACAAACCAATGAAAGATACGGTTTTAGAGCAATAAAGTTTGTAAACAGGTACCTGTTTTTTTTCGTCTGAATTCGAAGAATATATTACATTACACAGAGTGCTTTAGACAAGGAGAGGAGGAGGAGGCTGAGTTGGATTGAATACCAGAAGGTTTAGTCGATTGAGGCGTGTGTTTCTGAATGCATAAGCACACGGCGCAAGCGTTTGTAAGTAATTTTGACTTAAGCTTTTGTAACAATTTCAATGCCGCAAACTCTAGTAATTGTCTTCGTTTCTCTATGTATTTTGGGGAGAAGAGGATTCCATTTGTGTATTTGTCTTGCTGGTGTTTATATCTTGTTCATGTCCTTAAGTGCTTTTGATTCTGTCGAGTCTCCTTGGTATCCGTCTGTTTTAGTGTTTCTGTCTATTGATTCTCTGGAGTTTTCTTCAGGTGAGATTTACTCCTGGTTCTGATCACGGTCGTGCTGTCTGAGAATGGAAGTAGCTTTGGATTCATTGCTGTCTTTTGTTTCTTCTGCTTTGTTGAGTGTGTTTACTTTTAATCACCGGTGTTTGCGGTTTTGGTTGTGTCTTCTACCTTGTCTTCTTGGTAATCTTCGGTCCATCGTTCTGGGGTGGTTTTCCCAATTATTTCTCTTCGGAGTTGTAGGCTTCACTCGTTCATTAGTGTTTGTATCTTGCATTCGGTGTGCACTTCAGCTCTAGCGACGGTTAAGCTTGCAGATTTCTTCGTCTTCCTTTTGTAGCGAGTGGGGCATCTGTTTCTTCTTATCTGTTCTGCTGGTGCATTGTGTTGCATTTAGATTCGTCTTCCCGGTGCGAGTCTGCTTGACCATGTTGACCTCTTTTCTCACTGATTGTAGTTGGTTAAGGGTGGTCTGCAATGGATGCGCTTTTGCCTTGTTGCTTGGTTTTCTATGTCTTCTTTCTTCTTGTTCCTGATAAGGGTCGGGTTTTGTGTCCTTTTTATAGCTGTGTTCCCCTTCTTATCCTTCTGACTAGTGGGCGTTATGGCGCTTTGCCTGGCGTTTTTGGTAAGGGCCGGTTCTCTAGCGCATTATGAGAATTTTCTTGTTGGTGTGTGTACTAAACGAGCTGAGATTTGGTGTTTGCCGTCCCTTCATTAACACTACTTTTGTCTTGGCTGAGTCACGTGCTGATTCGTGTATGTGTTTCGGCGATACGAATGTCAGCGAAACCACGCGCGAGTAGTGTAGTATTCAGTCTTGGGAAGTAATGTAACGCAACTAACGCGTTACTTGTAACGTGTTACTTTTTAAGTAACGTTTCCTAGTAACGCGTTACATTTTTTCCAAAGCCACTGTAACGGTAACGCGTTACAAATTTTTAAGTAACGTACCTAGTTTGCGTTACTTTTTTTCGTGTTACATTTCGGATTAATAACTACAATATGTGTATTTTTTTTCGGAAACAAATGTTTCTTTTTTGTAAGTGAATTTCTCAGAATGAAACAATCGAGCATGAACTACGTATGTCAATGACCGACAGTCACCGACACACAGAGAAACAGATAAGTTCGTAGTGCCACTTGCTGTTTTTGGAAGATGAGGACAGCCTCAGGGAAATCACGTGTACTGATTGCAAGCACCTGGAAGATATTGTCATAGATTTTTACAGCTCCAAATCAATACATTCAGTGAGTGAACTAGGAGTGCAATGATACCGGTAGTCTATTTTACTTTGAATTGTGGTGTTTTTTATAAAGATGGAGAGTGAAAATATTTTACTGTTCGAACATTTGAAAGAATACTTTTTTCTTATGAGCTGAAGATGTTGGTGGACAGAATTAAAAAGTAAAGGTTCTGAAGTGCCCCCGGCAGAAAATATCAACAACTAGGGTGCCATAATTAACGATATACAGTAAGGGGTTAATATGAATAAACTGTTCTCATGAATAGGCCTACTTATTACTAGAAAATAGTTCGCTAACGGTATGTAATATTGAAGTTCTTTCAGATCAGTTTGATTGTCCTAGAGTCCAGTTGATTATGAAGTTTGAAACTAACTTTAAAATGGATGTATCGATTTAGAGTTACTGGCAAGTTTAATTCATCCCCAGTTCATGTGTTCTCATTTTATTAGTTGTAGTGTAATGTTTCTCTATATTCTGTATTTTTAATTTTACATAACAACATTGTTATTAGTATATAATTAGTTTAGCAGAATAGTAATAAGTAACCAGTTTTTCTATCGCATAAGGATGAGCACGAGTCAAGATAAAACTCGACTCGACGCGAATTTAAGTCAAGTTTCGAGTGAAGTCAAAGGTAATATTCTCGAGTCGAGTTCCGACCCGATTCAGTTTTTCGCGTCGAGTTTCGAATCCAGTCGAGTTTAATAAATGGTACGTTCGTCATGAAATCATGGCCTCATTACACTGGAAAGCGAAAGCCATAAGAAATGCAAGCTAAACAGTAATATGGAATACTTTTAGTGTTCCTCATGAGAGGGGACACTGCTCGCATCTCGTCTCGTCTCGATAGCGAGACCACAAGAGATTTTTTTATAACAAGCTCAGCTCCGCTCGGGTCAACTGAGAAGATGGCTCGAGCCGACTCGCTTGGGGTGAACCATTGACTCGAGCTGGCTTGGTTGGGATGAGCCATCTGCTCAGTTCGGCTCAACTGAGCCGAGGGCTCTAGCCGAGTCGGTTGGGTGACCTGTTGGATCGGCTCACTTCTCGGTTCGGATCGATAGTGAATGACCTGTGAGCCGAGCTGCTCGAATCGTTGACAATTCTAAACCCGGGCCGAGCAGTTTTGAAGATATTTGGCCACTGCCCTATAACTTTTAACAGTGTTTGGCTCGAGCTCCAATACTCAACCTAGACCCTAAACCCAAATTCAGAATCTCGTCAACAATGTCCTTGACTCCTAGACTTCACGACTATCGAGGTTGGCAATCAACTAGTTTTTTAGTATTCAAATACAAACCGCCCATCTTTCATGTTTATTACAGTGTTGTTATAATTAATAATAATAATAATAATAATATAAGTAGTAGTAGTAGTAGTAGTGTCATTGATAATTATATTGTCTATGTAATATACTTGAAGAGAGTACTCGAAACTACACACCGGATTTGGCTCGACTCGAATCGAAACTCGACCCCAATTCGAGTCGAGTTGGAGGAAATTTTTCGAGCCGAGTTCTTTGGTCAAGCTCAAAGATGTATGTTTCTAGTCGAATCGAGTTTCAAAAACAAATCAACCGAACTCGCTCGTGCCCATCCCTACGAGTAACACAGTATGGCATTTTATCAATGTTACATTATATGAAAATGTTCATATAACAAGTAAAAATTTGTCCTTGCATTTACATAAAGAGATTCAGAAGTGTCATAATAATAATAATAATAATAATAATAATAATAATAATAATAATAATAATAATAATAATAATAATAATAAAGCTGTAGTAATAGTAGTACGGAATATTGAAGTAATGTTTTTTTCATATATTTAAAGTTTCGGACCTAAAAGTAACGCGTTACTTTCGAAGTAAAGTAACAGTTACTTTTCTGGGGCAAGTAACGCGTTACTAACGCGCTACATTTTTACAAGTAACTTACCCAACACAGGTAATATTTTGTCTATGTGAAAGTCAGAGTAACATCATTCAATGCAACTTCCAAACTATCCTTAGTATCAAACCCGAACTGCTCCACCATAACACGCGCGGTAGCCACTAGACCACGTATTAACAGCATTACACTGATTAACAGTGGCATGTCGTAACACTTTCACGATTGTTACCGGTTGTCGATATTACAAGTATCTCTAGTTTTTCAATATCAGAAAATCTAGTACTTTTTTTTTCTTTTAGCGTATCAATCATTTCAGAATATAGACATTTGCTACAATTTTTTAGACGGGGAGTCAAATCCCACTTCATTTCCTTGATCTTTTTGAAAATTGTGGCTTTTCAGGTTCTTCCGTTTTTTACTAAATATAATCGAAACCGTCTCTCAATGATCTAGATATTCTTCAAAGTAGAGATGCAAGGGCTCGGAAAAAACCGGCTTTTTTGGAAAAAACTCGGTTTTTTCTGCTTTGCTTTTTTGCTTCGGAAATTTTGGGCTTTTTTCAAAATACTGCTTTAAATTGATAAAACAGACTTTGTATCGCTTCTCTATAACACAAAAAATCGTTTAATTAGTGGCTGATGCTGATAATAATATAAAACATCGAAAATAAACTATGAATTTCGAAAAAATATTTCAAACAATTTTTCTTCAACATATTTTCATTATGAATTCCACATGATTAACCAATGTATATAATAAGAATTTTTTAACCTCCTATATACAAAAGTAAGCAGAGTTGGCAAGAACCGTGGTTGTTTTTGAAAATGCCAAAAACCCGTTTTTTGGGGGATGTTTAAACCAGGCTTTTTTGGTTTAAACCAGGCTTTTTTGGTTTAAACCAGGCTTTTTTGACTTAGATTTTATGCTTTATGTATTTATATTACATATTCACAGAAATAGCCTAAGTTTGTTTCGCCTTGATGTTATTATGCAACAGCGGGGTTATGCCGGAAGAACTCCCATAAGCTTAAAGAAGTGCGGTCAGTAAATTTCTTAAGTTCAGAATCTCCCGCCCTAGCCATTGGGAAAATCCCGTCATTACTTGAAATGTAAGACAATAACGGGAAAATCCTGTTATTGCTTTGCATGTAAAATTTAAAGGTCAACGTACCATAATCAGTACGCTAAAACTGAGGTATTAAATTACAAATTTAGTACCGGTACGTAGATATCATTGAAAGTCCAATCCAAGCTAATGTTGGAAGCTACGTAGACAATCGATAAATTTTGCCAATTTCTATCAATATTTAAGCAATATTGGCTTCTTTACAAAACAACACGCATTTAGGCATGTAGAAATATACAATTTGGTTTGTTTCGTATATTTAGGCTTAACATCCTTACGAAATACCGAGGTTATCAAGGAGAAGACTTTCGCTTAAACTGACATCCGAACCGCTACTTGGGTTACGCATGAAAGAAGGATTGTGGTTCGACCGAGAATTGAACATGGGATACCTTGATTAAAAAGTGAAAGGGAAATAAAACTATTGCAGGTAGTTTGATATCTGGAAACGTTACCATGAAGTTCATACGATTCGCATTTTTCATTCTTTTTATTTTTGTGGTTTAAACCAGTTATTAAAAAAAAAGTTGGTGTAAATCAGCCAACCCTAAAAGTAAACACTTCTTTTTAAAGAATACACAAATAACTAGCAAAATAGTATGTAGTATTTTTACTTCAAAATATTCCATACCCTCTTTTTGAAACAAAATAAAATTAAAATAAAACATAAGAGAAATACTTAGATTTATATGATACACTTAAAGGCTGCACATCTAGAGCTTTTGGTTCTGTATATTCTTGAAATTCTACAGTTAAGTTTTATAGAACCACCATCACAGTTTACCCAATCCTCAAGTTTTCTGAATTTTTAACAAGAGGGATTCAACATATCACTACGGAACTCCCCCCCCCAAAAAAAAAGACTACGGAATATATTTAAGTTAAGCTAAATACAACTGCACAACAAACATGATTGAGTGATTAGCTTTTGCGCTTCTATCGGGAAGTCCGGGATTCAACCAGCATTCGACCATTCTGACAAAGCTTTTCTTCATTCCATCTGTGAATGTAGAAATAGTGCGTGTACTGTGAGTTGAGCGACTTCCTTTTTTATTGTTTTTAAATCGTTATTATTACTAATTACCAGCAGTGACGGTTTTGCGAAGGTTAGGGGGGCGGTCTTTCGGACTGAAGCCCGTTCCCCAAAGTTACGGAATGTCTGCAACAAACGAAATATCTATTATTTATGCCTTTACTCATAAACTTTAAGCTCCCGTCAAATAAAAATTACGAATGTTTAAAAAAACTAAACATTAGTAAGAAACCCTTCCCAAAATACTTTTCTAAATCCGCCACTGATTCTCAGTATAAAATGATTTTTAAAGTTGTATCCGGAAGATTATTGCTAAACATATAAACGAAACGACATATTAGTTATGCCTGTACTCATAAACTTCAAGCACTTCCCAAATAAAATTAGGACTTTTTAGGAAACGAAACAATCAGAAAAAACCCTCCTAAAGTACTTTTCTAAATCCGCTACTGATTATTTGTATAAATTGGTATTCAAGGTTGTGTCCGGAAAATTATTGCTAAATCACTTCACAGCTACAGTATAACAGAAATGTGGAAGTACGGTTTGACAGATATATTGAAAAACGTACGCTTTGACGGATAAATAGAAAAACGGGCAAGTTTAACTTTTGCGCTAGAAGCTAGAGTACTAAAAGCTCTTAGAAATGAAACACGGATGACAAACTAGAGAAGAAAAAAGATGTCGATAACTCAAAAGTTAAAATAAAGTTAAATAGCCTCTAAAATTACCCTCAAATACTACATTCTTCATGTTAGCTTTAATTCGTAAAACATGTGATCCATCCATCTTGATGGTGAATTTCAGAGCGAAATATCACATTCAGGTCATGGAATTTTTATCTAACTATAGAATATACTATAAGAAAGCTATTTAAATAGAAAAATCATGAAGTTGAAAAAAGCCAAAATTTCCAAAATTCTCGTTTTTTTCCCAAAAAAGCCGGCTTTTTATGTGAAAAAAACCATCGATTCAAAAAAGCCGGCTTTTTTGCATCTCTACTTCAAAGTCATCTACTTTTTTTTCTGCAAAAACTTACATCATAAATTTCCTTCTGTAAGATATTGAACAAGATTTCTTATCTTGATCCTATAACATAAAACAGTTCACGTAAAAAATTGAAATTCCTTTGGAGGGTTTGGTAGAATTTTGCTGCACGAACTCTGGTTTGAGAATCTCATTCGTCGATGTTTTCGTCATGGATTTAAAGAGTCCTAACAGTTCATCTTAAAAGCTATACAGCACATCATTTATCCTACTTCTATAGTTCCACCTTGTGTTTGAGGCTGTTGAGATACTTTTGTTGACTACACAGGCCAGTAGCCAGCCCAAAAATGTAGGGGAGGCGGCGGAAGTTAGGAAGATCCGATCCAACCTTATTACAGTTCATCACCATATTATAGTTCATTTGCAAGAATACCGTGAAAATTTTATGGGGCAACAAAAATTTAGGGGGACCCTGCCACCTAGCCCCCCTGGATAGGGGCCTGTGACTACGTAGTTTAAAGCATTTGTTCATTTTGAAGACTTCGAGAAAAAAGAAGTCAGTCACGACATAGTTTTAGAAAAAAAAAACTTACACCCTTTTGTACAGCCAATGGACTCTTCTAACACTAAATTAAGCCTTTGGGCATGACTAAAATAATACACTTCTTTATATCTTTGTTTAACAAGGGGCTGCTTCTTCCTACCTCACCAACCATAACCGAACCTCCATCGTATGTTTGAGCAACAAGTTTTCCGTAACGAAAGTTACAGACGGTCAAACACAACTTGGGACAGTCAAACTATGGTATGATGAAGACGATTTCACAGTTCTTTTTCAATACATCAAATTGCATCAAAGTGCAAATTCAACTAGTAAGCTAGAGGCTAGAGCTGGAAATTTGCTGAATCGAAAGTATTCTATACTAAATTAAAAACAAAATATTTTCAAGTTAATTATCAAAAATCCTAAATAAGTATTCAAATTAGAAGAAACACCGGGAAACATCTTTACTTCTCTCTAATTATCGTTCCTATGAAATTGTATACTGTTAAGACATTGAAATAACTTTACGAAGACAGAAATTACAGCCAAGTTTCCATACTTGGATTAGGAAGCAAACGAAATAGTAGACAGTTGAATCACACTGCCAACTCGATCCTCTATACCAAGAGGAGAGCCAGTAGAATAAACATGCTGATGATATTCTAGATTCTCTTTGTTTTGACAGGAAACGTTCCTACCTTTTCCTGTTCCACTCAGCTGAACGGTAACATAAGAGCCATTCCAAAGTCCAAATACGAGGGATCCGGATGCTTCTGCCTGGCACGCTGTAAGGTGCTTCTGGAGTGAATGACCGCTATCGGGGTTCGCGTTACCTCTGAAATCTACGGAATCAACAACAGTATGTTCCTATTTGGCGCTGGCAGTGTAAATGCGGGATAGGTCATCCGAACTTAGAAAAAAAAAAGGAAAATATGTAAACATCTTCCCTACCGCCGGTAACAGCGGTAATATGCACTACGTCCCACGATCATGCCGATTAGGCTAAAAGAGACGGTGATGATGAGTAATGAATGAAATGGTGGAATGAAGAAAGTAGGAGGAAACGGGAGAACCCCGTGGAAATCCACACACACGGTGTTTGTCCACCACAAGGTTTACTTGGCGAAGGGTGGGATCGATCCCGGGACCCCAGGCACAGGAGGTGAACGCTCTACCACTGAGTCACCGCGGTCCCCATGGACAAAATTGTGTAGGGCCTAACCATGATTGACAGGTTGCTTATTCTGGATCATATTTTTTCAGTTTCTAGAAGGAAACTAAAACCTTAAAACCATAAGTTTACTTATTTATTTTTGGAAGCACATGCGACAAAGGAGTCACTAGACATTTAGTTTCCGACTAGCCCCGAAAACTATTCAAGTCCAATAAAATTATTCAATTTTATAGAAATATTATCATCTTGTTCTATCTTTAAATTGCAATACCGATAGATAAAGAAGTACAAAGTATACGAAAAGGAACAATAAGTCAACTATCAGCATGTTAGCAAAGTACTCCGCCCTTTGATTATTAAAAAAGTATTCAGGGAAAATTTTAGGCAGTCTAGAACTAGGCTATGTTGAATGCATCTATTTTGCATTAGAGACTAAGGTAAAATTTTGAAACAAAACTTTTTTTTCATAGAATTAGGCATTGATCTTTATTATCTTAGCCCATACAATATCGGTCGCTCAGCCTAGGATTATTTCCGTGAGAAAGTTAATTAATTAATGCTAGTTTAATCTTATTGAAGGAAGTGGTATTAGGAATTTAAATATCGCCATTTACTAAAAAATAAAAACGCTATTTAATTACATTGAATAAAAATATACTTCGAATAACAATTGATTTGTAATTTGATTGATTGCTCCTAGATGGAGGCACAATGGTTATAATGAATTTCATTAGCAAAGTTATATATTTGGTAAATTTTATTGGTTTCACTTTTCATTTAATATTAGATAGATAGATAAATAGATAGATAGATAGATAGATAGATAGATAGATAGATAGATAGATAGATAGATAGATAGATAGATAGATAGATAGATAGATAGATAGATAGATAGATATAGACATCTGGTGTTCTACAAATGGCGCCCACGGCCAACAGAGGACTACTCTATAGGTCAAAATAAAGCAAAAATCCTATATAATGGAACATCTTCCGCGACCCCCTTCAGCCGCTTTGGGGAATCAAAAATTTCACTATGTTGTAACGACGTAGATTAACCATTAGCATTGTTCTAGGGATCCTTCAAGCCGTTACATCGATTGTTTCATCAAAGCTGGTGCTATTATCGACGTCTATCGATTTTAATTGCCATCTGGAAGGAATCGATGTAACTATTTGATGGATAGATAGATCTACTCTATGGTTCTTTATTTGCGACATTGCCACATAGTACAATTCACTTTTCCAGATAAGGGCCGGAAAAGTATACAATTACACACACACACACACACACACACACACACACACACATATATATATATATATATATATATATATATATATATATATATATATATATATATATATATATATATATATTCGCTCTATTTTGACTTGTAGAATATTGCTCTGAAGTCCGTGGAAGCCTTTTTAGAACACCCAATATACATTCTCCGAAAGTAAAACACTGAGCTAAGAGGAATAAAAGTTATTTTTTAAAAAAAGAAGCGAAAATTCTAGATGTTTGTGACTCATTAAAATTGAATCTAAGTTTGTAGACAAGAAGGCAATTATCTTGGTTCTTTACCTAATACAATGTTTGTTCCATTTTCTCAATAAATTACCCGTTAATTTACTCTTGTGTGTCTATCTGTGGATTCCTTTGTTTTTCTTCTACGATCTTCTTAAGAAGTGTTGCCACATTACAGCTGAAATTTTCTGCCAGTGGTAGTTCTATAAAGCCTATGAACTTTTAGTGATTGCTTCAAAGTAGATAGAACGAATAAATACAACATTTAACCTGTTGGTACACTTTAATGAACGATTGTTTTTGTATATTTATATCGAACATAGGAGATAAGTTGATCACATATTTACAAAACCAACATTCATACCACACACAAAAAATAATCAAACTTTGACATCTGATTCATTATCCCAAATATTAGAAAAAAAAATCAAAGTTCAATGTTTTAAGATGGCGCAACTGGTGGTGAAAACAACTCCAACACTCCAAACACTGGTGGAGTATATATAGTGGCGGATCAAGAATATGATCAAGAGTGGCTATAGCCCCTATAGCCACCCTTTGGATCCGCGCCTACACACACACACACACACACACATATATATATATATATAGTATGTGTGTGTGTGAATTCTGAACTTATATGTATAAAGTAAGAGTATGTACCGGATTTTTTTTTAGGTAAATCAGCACGGCTGGAGATAAAAGGATTAAACGAAAGGTGAAATAGGGTGATCTTTTTGCCTCACATGCCCAGTGGTGTAAAGGGGGGCAGCATTCCCCGAACGACATAAATGGGGATCAAATTAAAAAAGATAAATTTTGAAAATTATTACCATTGGCGAAATTTTAAAACAGATGCCTATGCTTAATCTTGGTCTTAGTCTATGATTCGAAAATATACCGGCTTAAACGAAAGTCATCCTTGGTATGTTTGCCAATAATTCATTCCGTTAGTAACTTTAAGTCCCATTAGCCACCTTCGAATTCCTTTTCCACTGATGATTGTAGTTGAATGAAGTAATTATTGAGTGTTAAATATGAATTAGCTGTTATCAAATGAGAATAAATTATAGCATTAATTAAGATTCGGTTATAATAATTCGCGGCCGAAAGCTGGCATCCCACAATCTCGCGTCTCAGAAAGCGCACTCCGCAAAACACCACGTGCCCAGAACCTCGCGGGCCAAAATCTCGCCTAGCCAAAATCTCGTGGGACAAAGTCTCCCCTGGCCAGTACCTTACGAGACAAAATCTCAACTAAGCAAAAGATCATTGTTCAAAATTTTGTGGGACGAAATTGCGCGGTAGTGATTTCTTTAGTATGGAATGGCCAAAATGTCGCTTTATACGTAAAAACTCAAGTAACGAACGCCTCTATAAAATTATCAGATATTTTGTCCAGGTAAAAACATTTGTACTATTAAGGAACATATCCTTCTGTTTCGCGGAAACTTTCAGATATGGACACGGACAGTTCCCCCCTTCCCTCCCGTAGCAATATGTTACTGAGATGCTGCTTTACTTCTTCTTAACGAACAGAAATTATTCTCAATTCAGATGTATTTAGCACAATCTAACAATAAATGTGAGTACAGTAAACAGAAAATTCATTAAAAATATTCTGCCGTTTTCAGATGGTGACACAAACGATATTGATTTGAGTGTGTTCCTTCCCACTGGTCTTCGGTGAACGTAGTTCCGAGGTTTGTTTCCCGGGGGAGGAGAAGCACATAAAATTAAATTTCACATTCATTCACTTTGATTAATAATCCGTCTCAATTACCTTAAAGAGCGTCGGACGTTAAAGTAAATAATAATAATAATAACAATAACAATAATAATAATAATAATAATAATAATAATAATAATAATAATAATAATAATAATAATAATAATAATAATAATAATAATAATAATTCCACTTGAATGGGGAGAAAACTTTAGGAATGTCCCCTTTCCCCCTCTTGAAAGCTGAACATGTTTCCATTTATTATTAATCAGAAGTTTTTAGGGGATACGGACAAAATCTCGCGGCCGAAACATCGCCGCCCAAAATCTCGCCGGCCAAAACCTCGCGTGGGCAAAACCTCGCCGCCCAAAATCTCGCGTGGCCAAAACCTCGCCGGACAAAATCTCGCCGGGCCAAAACCTCGCCGCCCAAAACCTCGCGGGACAAAATCTCGCCGGGGCAAAACCTCGCCTGCAGTTTAATAAAAATTCAGTGTAGTATAACAATATCTGCTGCTTTTCTTATAAGTAAAAAGAAAAAAGGAAGGAAGAGCTTGGTGTGGTGAGAGTAGAGGCGCCGAATTCTACTTCGCCCCGGGCGCCGAAATCTCTAGCTACGGCTCTGTATATATATATATAAATATATATATATATATATATATATATATATATATATATATATATATATATATATATATATATATATATCCCACTCCCTTTTGTTGTGCCGACAAAGTGAAATTATAAAAGACATCCTAGGCTCGAACCTCTTCTATGTTGAAAATTTGATTAAGTTCGGTAGGATGGCTCAAGAGGTATAATGTAACAAACATAGTCACTTAATTTTTACATATATAGATTTCCAAAGCATGCATTAGAATTTTTCTTGTCATTATTTTAATGTAATTATGTGTTATTACTAAATATATACATATAGTAATATATAGAACATTCTACTTTGAAGAAATCGTCGTGAAGAGGTTTTATCCTGACGACATTTCTTCCCAGGCGACACTACGTCTCGCTTAATTTAGACCAGGCGAGATTCTGTGTCGCGAGATCATTACAACGAGGTTTTGGTCAGGCGAGATTTTGGGTATGGCGATATTTTGTGGCGCGAGGTTTTAGAAGACGAGGTTTTGGCAAGGTGAGGTTTTGGCCCCGCGAGATTTTGGGCGGCGAGGTTTTGGCCAGGTGGGGTTCTGGACAGGCGAGATTTTGTCCCGCGAGGTTTTGGTCGGCGAGGTTTTGGCCAGGCGAGGTTTCGGCCCGGCGCGATTTTGGGCCGCGAGTTTTGGAAGGCGAGGTTTTGGTCCGCGAGGTTGTCGTCGCGAGGTTCTGGCCGCGAGGTTTTGTACCTAAACCGTTTTTAGACTATAAGAGATTCGTGATATATATAGTAGATTTTTGGCACAGATTTTGAACTCCAGGTGGTATTCGCAGTTCATTCTCATCAAATAATTGAATTAAAATAGATTGAAAAATGAAATATCTCCAAATTTGAATTTCTTTTAGATTACATATTTACACATTTTGAATCGTCATTTTTTCTCTTCTATAGTATCTAAATTGAATATTTTCGGATTTTATTCTTCTTCGTTTTTGTCATTATTATTTTGACCTCCAAAAGTTATATATTTTTATAGGCAGGTTTTGTCAGTACGACATTTAGGCCTGTAATTTTGGACCCAGCGAGATTTTGAGTAATGAGGTTTTGGTCAGCCAAGATATTGGCCCGCGATGTTTCGGTCTCCAAGGTTTTGGTCAAGCGAGATTTTATGCCGTGAGGGTTTGGTCGTATACGAGTTATGGACTAACTTTACATTGTGATATCTATTAAAAAGGTTCCATAATGCAACAGAACTCATCCCAAAGATTCAAAAACCGATGAAAAGGGAATTTCACAAAAAAAAAAAAAAAAAAAAAAAAGTGGACATACTTTCTTTTGAAAATAAGCTGCTTCATTAAGATATTGCCGTTCCCTGGTTTTACTTCACTCTAAAACCAGGAAATGGTAATATCTTCTGGTAAGTGAATAATTAAAACAACTTACGGCATGTGTAACACTAATGATATTGCTAATTTTAGACGAAACTAATTCGAAAACACGGAGCACAATTAAGGACGCCGATTTCTCCGTAAATTTGGGGGAGGGGCGTTCAAATACAGAAAGTATATATATATATGAAGATTTTAAGACAAATTGCATTCAAATTATGCCAAACATTGTATAGTCATAAATTCAATAGGGGGTCCCACATCTGCCCCCTCCCCCTCCCCCCAGGATCGGCGCCCTTGAGCACAATGCCAGAAGAAGCGGAAGGAAAAACAGAAAAAGAAAAAAGCGAAACCAATGTGCATTAATGAAATATTTCTCTTGGGGAACTGAAACTGGAGACCAGTGTTGAGAATTTGGAAGACAAATACATTCTAGACAAGAAAGAGAATCTGAATGTTCAAGTAATATTAATGAGTCTGAAAGAACGTCGATCTCAGAAGAAATTACAGTTGCCAAAGAACCCGAACCTCAAGATGATCCCTAATAACGCTAGGTGATGATTGAGAAAAAATGAAACTGTTCGAGTACCTATTGTTGAATTGAAGGTTGTGGTTGAATTACCAACAACAATTAATGATAACCTGAGGATGCTACTTGTTCGTCAACGCTCTAGAGGAGATGAACATATGAATTGCAATTTGGCCGTTGTTGCTTCTAAAGGAAACTCAAAGGTGAAACGAGATAACTTACTTGGAATTAGCTTTACTGTACTCTGCCAAATGGAGAGAAGATTCTGCCCTTCGAATGGTTTATTCTTTAAAAGAAGCTATAATCTGCTTTTGCTGCAGATTGTTACCACCAGTAATTGTCACTAAAACGCTTGGCAGACGGATTCAGTGAGTAATGGGTATTAAATCCAAAATTGGTAGACCATGAGTCCTCCCAGCAGCTTTGAGCGATAGAGAAGTTTGTAATTCCGAAATCGATCGACAAAAGAAAGTCGATAATGAAGCACAAAATGTTATAACAACAGAAGACAGAAAGTCTAGAGATATTCTTACACGAATGTTCGACATAAGTGAAGGTTATTGGCTAAACAGATAAATAGAACTTAGTATTTCGAGGACATTGAGAAAGTGTTGAAGAGGCTTTCAGCGGCGGAAACTTTCTGAAGCTGGTCAGTCTGTTGACAAAATATAACCCAGGCAGGTGCGAGCATCTTACACACGTCAAGATAGAGAAGAAGATATCAGTTTCCTACTTGCCACTTGGCATTCATTATAAATTTAGCAAAGTGTTATTAGGGCAATACAGAGCAAAGTTATTCATCAAGTTAAGAAAGTAAAGTATTTCTCCATCATTTTGACAGTACATCCGATATTTCTCACAAGAACCAAATTAAACACGATGTGCGGTATGTAAAAATGGATGGCCTGAAAGTGTAAGTTATGATTTTTTTTATTATTTTGTTCTCGAAAAAAAATGTAGAAGATCTAACGACATTGATCCGGGACAAGATCAGGAAAGATGAATTATATATTCAGGGCTTTAAGAGGGCAATCGTGTAGCAATAATGACAGGCGTACACATTGGAGTCTAATAATGCTTCTAAAGGTGAACACTAAAGCACAATTTGTATTATGTAAGAATCGTTTCCTGCATCTGACATATGTACACGCTGCCTACATCGCGGTTGATTTCGTCACACTTTTTCAGACGTTGAAGCACACGTTTATTTTTCTCTTCGTCAATGCACAGATGATCCGCTTTTACTACTGTAATAGGACGAGATTTAAAGTACTTGATTCAAATTCACTGGAGTGCATGACAAGTCCGTGCACTAGAATCGTTCTTACAGAAGAACAAAGATAACCTTGTGGATGACGAATTCAAGTCAGCGAAAATACTTTCTAAGGATTCTACAGTGTTGAGAGTTGTCCACTTCGAAAATTTCATTCTAGCAGCTTAAGTACGGAGAAATCCATTGACAATGAGCTGGTTGATTGTGTGGAATGTACAGTATTAATATGTCCCCCAGGATTCTCTCTGCATCTTCTCCAAATATTAAAGTATTAAATATAGTAGTGGCTTCAAGGCGTTCCCTGATGAACCCAGATCTAATTTGCTGGAGTACTATAGAAATCCAAAAACTTAATTTACAAAATTGACTGTAGAACTTTTACTGAGTTAACTTTTACAATTTTTGTGGATCTTGTTTACTTACTATTTTGTAGATACTTTCCGCTATTACTAAGAAGCTTTCTGAGAACACTTCCTTGGTTCCTTCCTTGGTTGGTACCACTTTCGAATTTCTTTTCCTCTCCGGATTAAACCAAGGATTACCGTGTAAACTTATAGAATTATGTCCGAAGTAATAGTATAGCCATTTCTCGAAATTTAAAATAAAATTCAAGACAGGTTTACTTTATCTTTCGATCGTTCATTTCACAATCCAGCACATATTAAAACACACCGCAAACAATCACGTCTCACTGCCTAGAAGGGCCGCAGTGGCTCAGTGGTAGAGAATTCACCTCTGGTGCTTGGAGTCCCGGTTTCGATCCCAGCTCCCGCCAAGTGAACTTTGTGATGGACAAACACCATGTGGGTCTCCTCGGGGTTTTCCTGTTTCCTCCCACTTTCTCCATTCCACCGTTTCATTCATTACTCATCATCACCGTCTCCTTTAGTCTAACCGGCATAACTGTGGGACGTAAAACTCAAAAATTTCATTTCATTTTTGAAGATGAGCGATAGCGTTATGGCATTATCATAAAATGTTGCCACGTGTATCTACGGTGAGAATTTCAAACTATAATTATACAATTAACACTTTTTGATTAAAAAAAACAAAAGTAAACATAAAAACTGGGAATTATATAAACAACTGTGGTAAACCAAACTTGTATTGAAGCACGTATGAGGCTTCTTTCTTGGAAGTACTGAATCTTTACTGACGGAATTTTACGAGTACTTCATATTGAGAAAATTGCATTGCAACATAGAAACTACGTTCGTATAGCTTACTATTTTAGTTTAATATATCACCACCAATCTATAAATTCTAAAGTTGTTTCCGTGGATTACGAACAATCCTTCATAATGCGAACTCATAGTATGCCAGATTATTGATGAGAATTGTTTCTATAGTTACGTCAATCAATTGCAGTTTTCCCAGTTTTCTTTTTCTTTTACCTTGTATACATTTTCACATCACTAATATTTAAAACAATTTCTTGTAAAACAATATTCTAGCTATTTCTTTTCCTCTTTTTATCTGAATATGCTTTCCTTTTTATCTGAATATACGAACATTTCCTTATTGATTTTACGTTCTACCAAGCTAATAGTCTCAATCTGCGCCTGGAGCGCAATACTTCACAGGGAAAAAAAGAAATGCCTCTTTTATAAATCTCTATTTGGTGTTCTACATAACATATGTTTCTTCCCTCTAAGGCTCCTTTCGTAATTACTATATTCACTTTTATTTTCCGGTTACGTTTCAAACCTTCCGTAATATTACTACTTAGCATCTAATATTACTTACGTGATCTTTTTGTGATATTACTTGTCTAAAATCACTGTATATTATTTCAAAGTAGTAAGTGATTGATGATGTTGTGTGATTTCATTGTACGTGATATCTTATAGGCATTATATTAGCGAACTGGGAAAAGAAACGATTATGTTTAAGAAGTTATCGTTACATATATAAATGGTGCTATTCCGTCAGGGACGTCAGGGACTTGTTAAAAGTTCAGAGTAAACAGTCTCATATCCATTGATCATCACGGATTACATTTTATTAAGGAACAAGAGAAAGATATATCGCAATCCAAAAATGAATATTCACAGTGAGGAAGGCACCAATAGTGGAACTGAAGATGTCTATTCGTCAATGAATATGACTGAGCTTATAAGACTGTTAGAACAACAGTTGAATCCTAAAATGGAACAAGTTACGCAACATATGAATCTCAACAACGAACAAACTACACAGCAATTGGATGCTAAAATCCAACAAATACCGCAACAATTGAATAACTAAGAAACAAGTAGATGCCCGGATGGAACAATTGATACAACGTTCAGATACCAAGATCGAACAAATATCCAAACAAATTGATACCAAACTGGAACTAACCGATAATAGAATTGAACAGATTGTTCACAGTTTTGCGATAGTGCAAAGTTCAGTCGAAGCAGTTGAAACCCGAGTCAATAATCATTAGAATCAGATAATGAAGCTGCAAGAAGAAGTAAAAAACATCAAGGAAAAATTGGAAACAGCAGATAGATCTATTGACTCAGTCATCAACATGACTTGTGTAGACCAAAATGCTGACGGAACCAGATTACGTGAAGAGGGCAAAATTTCACCAGAACGTTATTCCGGAGAAGAGGATGTAGCTTCCAATTCTGAGAACCAAGAAAGAAGATTACGACAGCATATTGATAAAATGTAGAAATACAAGGTATTCTAATACACATTTCAAAATTAGTGAAATTAAGTCGTTGACCAAATTCAGTGGTAGATCAGAGGATATTCCGGCCAGTATATTTTTAGAAAAAATTGACCAAGAATGTGAATTGATCGGCGTAGGTGAGCATAGTTTTCTCAAAATTTTTACTTTTTTTAATTGCCATCCTGTTCAGCATGGTTTAACGCTGTTAGAAGTAATTTACGTACCTATTCAGATTTCAAAATTGCTCTGTTAGCCAATTTTGAAAATGACTTTGATGGAAAATCGGGAGGTGCTTATTAAAAATAGACATTATGATCCTAAAATAGATAAAACAAATCTCACTGATTTTGTAATCACAGCATATAATGAATTTAAATTGATCAATCCTTATCAACCTGAATCACGCGTTATCGCATCAATACTAATGTTGTTACCTTTTAGGCTACAGCAAATCTTAATATCGTCCCAGTGTATTCATTTTAATCATTTACTTGCAATAGTCAGATTAATTTTGAAAGTCAGATTAAGTTGCAAAGTAATTCTAACCGAAGTCAAGCCAGTCACTTGCCTATTCAAAATATTAATGTTAAGGAAAATCGTAATTATAATTTAAAAGGTAATTCCGGATTTTATCGTACTGGTAATATAACTGAACCTAATTGTAACGGTAATATGACCGAATCTAATTTTAGAAGAAACAGAAATGGTAATCATACAACTTTCAGGAATAATGCAAATAATCGATCTAATTATCCACGTACTCTCAGATTTCGTAGTAATTACATAGGTGGCAGAAATTTCCAGTGGTGAAGGAAATAACATACAGGACTGTACTCAAGATTGTGCCATTCAATGCAACCTAATCGAATCTTTTGGTAATGTAACTTAAGCTAAAGTTATGGCGTCCGACAAAACATATTCAATTAGTTTTTGTTTTGTTTCACTTTGAATATTGTTAGGACTTCTTTGTAATTCACTCTTCTTCTATGTTATAAGCAATCACATATTTACTTACAACGATATTTATCAGAGTTTTTGTTAATTATGTCCAAAATGGAAGAATTAGATCATGATGTATTTCTAACTTATATTAATTATTTTGTCAACAAGCCTCAATGTTGTCGAATTAAATAATCTGTTGTAGGACCTGAATAATTAATAAACTGGTGAAATTTTGAATATACCCTCTCTATCTATGATTTGATAGAATTAAAATAAAATGAGTTATGCAATGAATATAAAAATAATATTGAGATGAAGTGAAATTAATATATATATATATATATATATATATATATATATATATATATATATATATATATATATATATATATATATATATATATATATATATATATATATATATATATATATATGTATTATGATTTATATATATATATGAGGGCTATTCGAAAAGTAATGTAAATTTTGTATATGTGAAATGTCGGTCCAGGAGTCTTTCTTTAATTGTGGACAATTTAAGAAGTCTTGCTCGGGAGCCATATATACAACGATATTGTATATTTGTAACACTTCCATTTTTGTAATCTTTATTAGTGTGGGAAAAGGTGTTGCTTAAAAGTAAACAGACTGTGATAACGAAGAAGAGAGGTATAGGAAAAAATATGTTGATAATATATATTTAACCGTTGTTATTGTAATACCAGATTCATCGTTTTTCGTAGTTGCTATGACAACCGGTAGTTGTTGATTGTTCGTGATACTAAGAGAGAATATAAATAATGAAAGTTGACGTTGTCTAAAACCACTGTGTATTATTTCAAAGTAATAAGTGATTGATGACGTTGTGTGATTTCATTGTACGTGATATCTTATAGGTATTAGCGAACTTCGAAAAGTAACGATTATATTTAAGATGTTATCGTTACATTAGTACGTATCAGTATATAAAATAGATAAATACTGGGAACATGGACGAGATAAATTTTTATTTTATTTCATTTTTGGATCAAAAGATCCAATATTTCAATCAAAAGTTTCTTGTAGGCCTTATATCTGGAGAACTATATAATGGAGCCAAACCCAAACTATTACTTAACTCAGTATGACGTCCTCATTCCGTAAAAAAAAAAAACTCGATTTAGAGTCCATTTAAAAATTTTGTGTCCCCTGATCCAAAAACAAATTATTTCTAAAATTCTTGTTGAGTATTAAATTCAACATTTCTATCCTTTGTAGTAAATCATGCATATGACCTTGGAAACACGTGCAAAGTGTTTTAGTTAGGCCGGTCGTCAACGTAGCTAAATATAACTTGTGATACTTCGTCACTTTTTCAACATTAGAACAAAGAGTGAGCATCAAGTTCTCTGTGCGTTAAGAGAAAACTCCAGCGGCAACAGTTGAGATGTTGAAAAAGGTTCTTGTGCACAATGCCTTTTCCCTTGCCGTGTTTTTGAATGAATAAAGAAATCCAGTCTGGCAGAGAGTGTGTGTGGAGGCTGAAGAACGCCCAGATCCAACAAAGTGTGAACAATTGAAATGATTGGCAAAATTTAGGATATCCTTATGAATGATTGAAATGAAAGTCTCAGGGTAGTATCGAGATCTTGTGGGATGAATAAGGAGTCTATTCGTCAAATAATAACGAAAAATTTAAAGAAATTGAAGATGTGGGCTCTTGGAAAATTCCACAAACTCCCTGCCAGCACTGAACCTCTTATGCCAATTCAAAAACACGGGATCGAGGAAGGCAATTATCCTCACAAACCCCTTTTTTTTTTAACGTCTCAAATGTTTCCGTTGCGTCTTTCCTAAGCACGCATAGAACTTGATGGTCTGTCTTTGTTCCACTGTTGAAACTGTGATGAGCTAACACAATACCAGTCTATACATAGCCGCGTCACGCACCATACTGGCAACTGATTGAGCTGTATATTTTCCAAGGTCAAACACAAAATTCACTACTACGAAAACTTCTTTGCCAAAATTAACTTTACCCTAAAAAAGTAAGTTTCGTTTCCTACTTGCCGCACTGTGTAACACCCATACCATGAACGGGATTTAGACCGATAATGGACAGGTCTTGTGACCAACAACTAACCTAGACTTGTTAGATAGTTCAACCATGGCACTGGACAACGATGCAGGGAGCGCGGTGGCTCCGTGGTAGAGCGTACACCTCCGGTGCTTGGGGTCCCTGGTTCGATCCCAGCTCGCGCCGTGTGGACTTTGTGGTGGACAAACACCGTGCTCGTGGGTTTTCTCGGGGTTCTCCCATTTCCTCCCACTTTCTTCATTCCACCGTTTCACTCATTTCTCATATTCACCGTCTCCTTTAGCCTAACCGGCATAACCGTGGGACGTAAAACTTACAGATTTCATTTCATTTCGACAACGATGGACATAAAACATAATAGCAAGATTATTTGAAGGCAAGGCCTCTCTTGTGGTTCGGATCCCATGTTAAGCTGTAGATCTATGCCTCATATAGCCGAAACGGTCGCTAAATTCTAATTCAAAAAAGAACCAACCATTTGAAAGGGAAATGTATCAATCCCCAAAGCACGTCGATAGTTGAACGCGTTCGCTTATATTTACGCATTCCAAATACCATTTACATCATGTATCAATTAATTAAGAACCACAAGTTTCTTATAAAAATCCAGTGACTGGCAATCCTGTTCTTCTCAGGTTGAGTTGTCTCCGGAAGAGTTTCAGGCCGATAGACAAAGTAAAAGTAAAGTAACGGCGAATAAGAGAAAAAAAAAGAAAGAAAGATTTTCTGTATCTAACGAGGAGAAAGGAGATTAAAACCTCCCCTGCGGGATATTTTCTTTTTTTCCCACCCTTAACTGAGTCTGGTTGTTAATGGCGGTTGGGGCAAAGCCGAAGGGGACTCAGTGGAGTGATTCGCAACTTTTGGAAAAGTTTATACTTTCCTTCTGTAACAGATTTCTTAAAGACTTCGAGAAGTTTCCCAACAGATGGCACTGCCTTGTATTGGAATAGAATTTGCGTTCCTCAATAAGGAAAGAGAAAATAGAAATGTGTATCTCAGAACTTAATGCACAGTTTGCTAATGGTACTACTTTCCTCCACTGTGGAATATTGAACAGCGTTTAAAAATGCAATTGTTTCTCGAAGATAATATTCTGTTTAAACACACGTTCAACTTGTTTCTCTCCCAACACCAATTAACTTATAGAACTTAATTGTTCTTTTAATACTTGGAATTTTGGAACTAACATTACTTTGAGAAACTCTTATACAACGTTTTGAACAATAAAACGAATTGAAGTACAGACATAGACCATTAAAATTTTTCATTATATATTTCTTGAACATTTTGAGTTAAAATGTGTATACAATACTACCTTGCACACTTCTAAATTAATTAAAAACTTTTTCATGTTTTAACGTTTCCCAATAGATGGCATTGTATGTAAAAGTTTCTTAGTCTTTCAAACTGATACAATCTCATGTCTATATTTTTACATTCCAGCTCGGCTTAGAAATTTAATTTAAACCTAATATAACGCTCTTTTGACGCGCGAGACCCGAATTCGATTCCCGGTGGGAGTTTACATGTGCCTTGGATCCCACATTAAGATGCATGGTGGAAAGACTACAAGGTGGATGCAATGCAGTGCTACATTCTTGTCGCTCTGGCGCATGACGTCATCTTGGTCTCATTGTCAGACGTGGCCAGCGAGAGTCAGATGAACTTTTAACAAGCGCTTGCTCGCTGGTATCTTACACGCAAACTTCTCTTCTATTTATAGTGATCTTTTAAATTTTAGTACAAACAATAATTGTATAAACGTAATGTAATCAATGCTTAAGCTAAGTGAATTCAAAGGAAGACATTTACAATAACAAAAGAAACAGCAATATCAGTTCATATTAAACAACTTTGAAGCTTGAACAAGCCAATATTACTCACTACATTTTTTGCTTTTTCTTTCTTTTCTTTTCTTTCTTTCTTTCTTCTCTTTTTTAAACATCTGAAGTAATACACTCGAGTATGTATAGGCCTGAATAATCTATAACACAATGTGTCGTTAATGCATTTTATTATTATATATTTATGTATGCTCAAGTATATTTTCTTAACACATTGATCGGTTTTGATTTACTATTATTATTATTTTGCTTGAAAGAGAATTCTTTACTGATGACCCCATATAAATTTTGAGAATATCTCAAGGGAGAATTCATGGTTTTCGTAAACAGAAATGCAAGTACGTATATTTTCCTTATGCTTGGACAGTTTTTTTTTAAGAGGTTGCTCCCATGTAAGTTTCGTCAGAATCCTAGGGGAGGTTAAAACTTTTATTGAGCAGGGGCGCACGTATTTAATACTTTAAACATCGTTTTTATTTTTGATTTATAAAAAAAGAAACATCTTATTTGAAATGGCTGATCGCTTATATATAGAATTTGTATCTGAATAAAAGGTTTGGTGAAACTGACAGTTCTCTGAATATAAGTGTCAAAATTTACGCCATAACAAACTGTATTATTAAACATTTGTACGAAATAAAACGTTACATATACTATTGTGTTCTAAAAATATATAGAAATAAATATGTATATACAAAGCACCTCAAACAAAGAAATTGCAACATGACTATTTCAAACAAGATACAAAGTACTAGGCGTAGGTGAAGACGATATAGGGGTGTAACAGCTAGACTAGAAAACATATAAACCATAAAATTACATATTTTTTAAAAAAATTTCTTGATAAGTTTTCTCTTTTCTGTCCCGTGGACTAAAGGAGACAAAAGATAAATGCAAATAAATGATTATGTGGAATTTGGTGGAATGAGAATGCGGGAGTACCCCGAGAAACTCACGGACACGATGTTGTCCACCAGAAACTCACTTGACCGAGAATCGAACCAATACCCCTTGCACCAGAGGTGAGCCTTCTGCCACTGAGCCACTGTGCTTCCTTGATTGGTTGAGAATCTACCATATTTTAAAATTTACTGCAGTCATTCTTAATTTTGTAATTCTGGAGGGAACCCCTAAATATGTATCCAAAGTAAATTATCCAAAGTTATGATTCAAATGAACAAAAATTTCAAAATCTGAGTGTAAAAATGTCCCGACAATGTCGCCCTGACATGGTAGGTGGATACTTTATTCTCTTGATCTAATACATTGTTATATATCTTTGTAACCGTTAATCGTTATTACGAACCTTCCATTCGTTAGTTAATTTGAAGTGCAATGCCTGCCTATGTGGGGAAAATTTTATCTCAGTATCTTATGTAGAAGGAAATGATGATAGAAATTATCAGCTCTGTCGGTTCTCCTCCCTCATCATTTCGAATCCGAGTCTTGCCCCTAAGTTCGTCTTTTTAAATCGTACTATTGGATTTTGGACCTGAACACAAGCTACTGTAGCTTTATATACTATTAATACTAAAAAGAAACTATATAATGAAATCTCTTTTTTATAATTTCATTTAACATTGCATTTATTTATTACTTTTATGTAAAACTTACCATATTTTAGGTTTATTTTGTCCTGTCGCCTGCAAGCTAAAATCCATTTCTGGAGACATTCCCCCTCTTTTTGAGGAAATCTAAAGTATTTTATATTAGTTCCCTTAATTTTTCTGTAATAATTACTACAGCCGTACACTGCACAGTCAGACATTCTCGATATCATTTAAAAGAACAAAGTAACAAAGAATTTCCACTTGTGGTCAGTAAAGCCGCGCCGCTTTGTTGTCTCTTGCAAACCAGATGACGTCACAGCCACGACAGCGCTCCAGGCGAATTGCTCATGCTACCACCTTGTAGTCTTTCCACCATGATTAAGATGCAGGTTCATGTCTTATATAGTCTCACTACCGAAAGAGACGCTAAACTCATATTACTACCCATGCATAGCTACGTACACTGATGTCCAAAATGATTGTCACATATCTATAACTGTCTTCTTGTAAGAATATAATTTGATAATGATTTTGTAGGGTACTTTTAATACTGATAGTATGTGTATAATAAAAAAAAAGTATATTTGTGGTAAGTTTCATAGGAAGAGAATTATAAATTCGAAAATTAGAATGAGTAAAACAAAATGTTGCTAAATGGACAAGAAAGTTTTATTTTCGTTTTATCGTTCTTATTTACTGCTCTTTTGACATGAAATTTGCCACATACATGTCTTTGCCGATTATACACATACTAACATTGTAAGAAATACCGGGCGAATTCGTTATCAAATTATATTCCAACAACAACATATTTATAAACATACGACAATAATTTTTGACATGCTTGTACTGCCTACTGAAATACTACGTCGACAACTTAGACGGGAACCTCACAAAATGCCAATGAGTTACCGAAGAATCAATCAGCTCGTTAAACAGTCCTCATCATACCAACTATCCAACACAAAAAAGGGTAAATCGCATTTTAGGGGAACACATATTTTATTGTCATTTCCATCAGAAGATATGCTTCTTCTTCGGAAATCGTTCCACCTGACCAGTTCATCATATTTTATTTTTCCCACGCAACTGGCTACCCCCACCCACTCGTTTGACATGATTCCTATCATCATCAGCCTCTAGGCTCTAAGACTTACACAGTCTCATTTTAGGGGTTCACATTTCATTAAGTTATCATGAAAGTCTGTTAATACAGTTTTGTTAATATAATTATCTTTCAATAGTTTCAAAGTTATATTCCGGATTATTATTTCTAAATGACTACACTTTTATACTAGACAATACTTGTTTGCTTGCTAATAATATGAACTAAAGATACGTTTAACTTCGTAATTGAAATATGAAATTAATAGTGACGGGGCGCTTAGAAAATTAGAAAATTCAAGTGCATTGATATGTGCTATACTCTTAAAAAATATACAATTTTTAGGTGCATTTCTCATCATGATGTTTATGTTACAGGAATGACTATAAAAAGTACTGTACTCAGAAATTTTACTGTATTTTCAAACCAATATATTTAATTTATGCAGTATTTATTATTTTAATAGGAAACATAAATTTAGACTTTTAATATGTGTATAATCCATTTTTCGCTAACTAGGTAAAAAAAACGCCACTATTGATGCTCGATGAGGTATAATGATAAAACGTTCATCTCTGGTGTATAGGGTCCCTGGTTCGATCCCGGCTTTCACTAAATGGTTTTTGTGGTGACAAGCATTGTGTGTGGAGAATTTCTCGGAATTCTTCTGTTTTCGCTTACCTTCATTACACAATTTCGTTCATTATCATCACCCCGTTTCCTTTAGTCTAGGTGTATAACGTTAACTAAAAGAAGTCATCGTGTTCGTGTGTTTTCTCGGGTTCTCACTTTCCTCCCATATTCTCATGACTAAGTTTCTAATCTCGAACAAAATTCACATTATGTTTCATAGAAATAGGAGCTCTTTATGAAATTGTCGTGGAAACATTTTATTTACAATTAGGAGAGATTCACTCCCTCATTATTGACATGTGTCAAATTGAATCATTTTACGTATGTAATTGTTAAACGCGTACAACTTTTTATATCGGGGCAATTGGGAGATAATTTCACTGTCTAGTTCTCGATTGACTTTAAATCCAAGTAGTGGGAATGATTGTGAAGCCTCAAAAAATATGGACTATATTGAGATTTTATTTTTAAAAAGAAAGTTACCTTGAACTTATTTAGTTTATCCTGCAAAATTGTTTTGTATGTTTACAACATGGGGTTGCTTTGATCTACTTTTCGCCCCTTTATAGGGTATTTGCCCTACCCTAAGGCTAATCAACCGTCTGAGAGGGTATAATAAATCTCTTTATTCTTCACTGATTTCAGCTCCTTCCAGAGGGACTCAAGGAAACTATACGTCATATTGCATCAAGCATTTTTTTAAACAAAAATGATTCGTGGGACACATTTTTTAAATGAAGTATAAATTCATCCTTTCATTGTTGGAAAATTTTAACGGAAAACTGGGGTACCATCGGAATCTAAAAAAAATTTAGATTATGTTTTGTCCAAATCGAATACCTAGATATATTATTCTGATTCTTTTTGTAGATTTACATGATGGGGTGGCTTTGATCCTTTTCCTCCCTTTACCCTACATAGATTGCAGCCCTAAAAATTAAGCCTATTTAGAAAATGGAGGAAGGATGGAGGAAGATATATGTATACTAAGTTTCATTTGAATTACATAAGTTTTACGAAAGTTCTCGTGGAACAGACAGACATAGAAATTCTGATCGAATCGAATTGTAAAACCTCACTGCACTCGCTTCAATAACTGAAGAATGATATTTATCGGCAAAAATATAGCCTATTAATTAGGCATACTACGGGAAAAAACTCTCTCTTTTACGGATATGTAGTCTTTTTCTTTCATAGTTTTATAAACCTCTTCATAACGAAAAAGAAATATCTTTTTTTCATTGGTACTTAACACAGAAAGACTTAATACAGTTTGAAAGTGGAAAATTTGTGATGGAATACAGCAGATAGAATATTTCTTCCCCGTAAAATATGTCGTAAGTTCGACTTGTCAAACCAGAACAGTTCCAAGCTGAAATTTATTTATTTTCCTTATCCACAATACATTTTCAGTATCTAAAAATATATTGGATGTTTTTGTTACATTATTTTTTACTTTCAGTACAGTCAATATATGCAGTATGGGAGCTCTATATTAGAATGACGTGTACTAAAGAAAAAAATATCACGCTTGCAGTATAGGTATTTTGCAGCTCACATGAAAAACCCTTCCATGCGATAGCTTTGTTTCTTCACAGAGGTAGGTATTCACCTCACCAGACCCGAGCCAGTTCAAAAATGTAGGGGCAATCGAACCATATTATAGGTCATCATCATATTATAGTTCATTTGCAAGCCTACCTTGAAAATTTTAAGGGAGCCAATAAAAATTTATGGGGGGCCGGACTCCGTGCCCCTTGATGAATACAGGCCTGCCCTCACCTCCCAAGTAATTCGGACACCGAGTACAGTGTTTTGATAGTAGCCTATATTTATACTTATATTTAATGTATTTGCTGAAAAAAATATCGGGAAAATACTCAATGTTTTACAAAATAAAGGATGTCAAAATGTGTATTCGCAGGGAAGAATTTACCATTAATATTACACTCAGCAGGGATATTTTGTTTTATGAACTGGCTTTCATTCCTGTATACACCAAAACGATGGAAGGATGTAACTACAGCAAATTTTACTGTAATTTTTTTCTTATAATAATCAAGTTCTGCACTTAAGACTTGTAAAATGTTCGCATTAATATACCTCTAAAACAATTATATTATCTTTTTAAATTGTACAATAGAATTACTATAGAATAATTGTCCAAAGATGAAGTATACATATTAATTGATAAATCTCCCTGAACTGAAGGGGATACGGACAAAATCTCGCCGCCCAAAACCTCGCGTGGCCAAAACCTCGCCGCCCAAAATCTCGCGTGGCCAAAACCTCGCCGCCCAAAACCTCGCGGGCCAAAATCTCGCCGGGCCAAAACCTCGCCGCCCAAAACCTCGCGGGCCAAAATCTCGCCGGGCCAAAACCTCGCGTTTCCAAAACCTCGCCGCCCAAAATCTCGCCGGGCCAAAACCTCGCCACCCAAAACATCGCGTGGCCAAAACCTCGCCACCAAAACCTCGTGGGCCAAAATATATATCTCCCACTCCCCCTCCCTTTTGTTGTGCAGACAAAATGAAATTATAAAAGATATCCTAGGCTCGAACCTCATCTAAATTTGATTGAGAATTTGAAAATTTGATTGAGATCGGTAGGATGGCTCAAGAGGTATAATGTAACAAACATAGTCATTTAATTTATATATATATATATATATATATATATATATATATATATATATATATATATATATATATATATATATCCAAAGCATGCATTAGAAATTTTCTTGTCATTATTTTAATGTAATTGTGTGTTATTACTAAATATATACATATAGTAATATATAGAACATTCTACATTGAAGAAATCGTCGTGAAGAGGTTTTATTCTGACGACATTTCTTCTCAGGGACACTACGTCTCGCTTAATTTAGACCAGGCGAGATTCTGTGTCGCGAGATTATTACAACGAGGTTCTGGCCAGGCGAGGTTTCGGCCCCGCGAGATTTTGGACCGCGAGGTTTTGGGAGGCGAGATTTTGGCCAGGCGAGATTTTGTCCCGCGAGGTTTTGGCCCGGCGAGATTTTGGGCCGCGAGGTTTTGGGAGGCGAGGTTTTGGTCCGCGAGGTTGTTGCCGCGAGGTTTTGTACCCAAACCGAACTGAAGAGAATGCCATACGTGAAGTTAAAACTTTATGTGTAGTTTTCGAGAAAATCTACAAAAATGAATATTTATGGTACTAATGTTATTAGTGGCCAACAATAACAGGCCCTATACCATTACACCTATTAAAATCAAACTGATATTTTAAATACGCCATAAAGCCTTTTGTTATGACACTAGGGATGAGTACACGCTATGGTTAAAGATACAACAACCTAAAATTATTATTTACTCTTATAGTTTAATTTTAACAGAATATAGTGAGAACTCTGGCTTGTAACTGTAATAATGTGTCCCCTTGAATTGGCATCGTATGTGTCTGACCGCCTCGTGCAAGGCACTGATAACAACTATAGCGAATATGTGAAACAGGTCTCTTGGGACAAAAGTCAAGTATGACTAACTCATCAGAGGATGATATAGCTATTTGCGTGGAACGATTTCCAATGAAGGAGCAGATCTGATGGAAATGAGGATGAGAGGTATGTATCTGTGAAATGCGATTCACCCCACAACTCGAAATACAAAAAATAATTCGAGAAAATCAACGTTAAACTTTCTGACAAATGAGGCCAACCGAATCATTTTGAGCATAAAATATAAATTAACAATCAGTGAGCTACTATCAATACACGACAACATCTCTGCTTCCTACGCCACGCGGTCATCTCCTTGTAACAGATAAGGGTACAAATTGCAGTAATTAGTAGCTTTTTGCGTTCACATGACATTTAATATAGGAGAATAGGGCAGGAGTAACAATATTTCGGGATATTCTGAAATAGCTTTACTCTCGGTAAGAATATTATGAAGTACACTGACCGCTTGTAATGTTATTTTGAGTATATCATGAAGTACACTTAATATTTTATAGTCGTTTTCCTTTTTTTAAAAATAACCTTTGTACCAATTTTGAAGGAAGCTGATTACACGAGGAAAAATAATAACTTGAAAGGAAAATGGTGCCAATGAAATGACCTCCTTGTTAGGTATATACTTTACTTGCTGGCGTTGAAAAATGTTTTGATATATTTATGAAAGAACTTTTTTGTAGTTGTTCGATCAAACCACCAGGTAAGTATGTTTGTAAACTATTTTTCGACTGAAAATAAGAAAGATTAAAAAAATCTTTGAAATTAATTTCCACTAGCTATATTTCAAAGAGTCACTAGAGAAGTCACGGTAACTACAGACGTGTTCAAGTTATTAGGCTCACCTTAGAAAAAAATTAAAAAATAAAAAAAAATATGCAAAATTGATGTAGAAGTTCTAATTTCACAGTTCTAGAACATGGTTAAACCACCAATATAGGATCCATCATTTGTTTACTGTACAGTTGAAGTAGTGATATTATCCTTGAACAGCAGATGGTATTAGTGAAGTGGGGAAATTCTCAAAGTGGTGTTTCAGTTGTAGATAGCTTTTGTGGCTCCTATCAACAAGTTACAGTCAGAAGTGTTATGGTTGCTGTCGTAAGAAGTTAACGACATTCAAGACGTACAATAGTTTGAATGGGCCAGTTTAAAATGATCGTAATGTGTTTCGTGTGTCAATCTTTAATTCTGTGTAGTCCTGTAATTGCAGCATAATAGAAAAAGCAAAAGACCTTTCTCCACGTAAAATGGAAGTTAACAAAATACTTCTGGTGGAAATAAGATATACACTGCAATGCATAGCTAGTAGAGTGTGGATAGAACAAAAATCTGAGAGTAGAATCGCTGTTGAAATGAACCAGAGCCAAAATAGGGTTGGAAATTATGGGCGAAAACCAAAGCTGTCGCTAAGACATATCAAAAAACTAAAAAGATTGCCTCTGGGAATCAAAAGTGACACTTCTAATGGATTTAAGCATGAAAATGGCTAAGTATGGCGCAGACATTTGGCCTGAAGGATTCTATGTGCCGAGGGAATTAAAGCACACGGTCCAGAAAAAAACAAAATTAGAGTCTACTCCAATCATGGCAAAGAAGCATCTCGAATGGGCACGAGGCCTAGAATATTAGACTGCTGACGATTGGAGAATAGTGTGTTTCAGTGATGAATCATGTATCTTTGTGTCTGATGAATGTTCACAATATGTGCGACGTTGACCTGGGGGGAATTCAAATTGGAATGTCTTTAATAAACCGTGAAGCATTTTACTTCAGTCATGGTCTGGGGTGTAATCTCTGTCTTTGGGTCTGGAGTCTGGAATACTGTATATAGTAGAGAGGAGAATGAAGCGCGAACTATCCCTACAATTTCTTCAAGAAGAACTGCTTTCCCAGACTGCACTCTGGTTTGATGACGTACAATTCATCTTTATGGATGATGGAGCCCCATCCCACCGGGCTAAAGCTGTGAGAAAATTCTTCGAGGACAACGAAATTAGTGTTCTTCCGTGGCCAGGCATTAGTCCTGATATGAACCAGATTGAAAACTTTTGGAGCTTCATGAAAGAAAAGCTAGAGAAGAAGCACATTAGAACGAAACTTCAATTAATCAAGGAGATCAACAATTTGTGGTATCACGATGCTGAATTGAAGGCAAAATGTGCTAAACTTGTACATAGGATGCCACAAAGGATAAAAGAAAATAAAGAATAAGGGATTTCATAAGAAACATTAATCTTTGTGAGAGAATTTTCTTGTAAGTATTCCACTTCATTTTTTGTTTTCAATTTGGATATACACATTTTATAGTAACGTACGCATTTGTTTTATTGATATTGAAAAGTATATGCCACACCCACTAGAAATTAGAACAGAGTTACAAAGTAGTAATTTAGACTAAGTTCGAACGTATTTTCTCATGTATTGTTGTAAGAGCAGTAAAATATTCAGAAACAGAATGTTGAGTCTATTAATTTGAACAGGTCGGTATTTCTTTTCACGAAAACGGAAACGAAGCAAGTAATTCTAAAAAATGCAAGCGGCAGACTAGCACATAAAAATGTGAACGTTACACGTAGGGATATACATCAGAATATAGCAAGAAAATACATATCACACACATCACACTGACTGATCGAGTGAGATCCCTGTCGCCATTTGACAAACGGTTTCTCTGTGTTCCGTGCCTCTTATGTCAGCCCAACGACTTCGCTCAAAAAGTACCAGGTAGTCAATATGTTTTGGCTAATCGGTCTATAGTCGGTCTATATATTAGTAAAGAAATACACAAATATTAATGCTCAAATAGCATTGCTATGCTCTTGCACAATTTAGAAATAGTAACATTGAAGCAATGCAATTTAAAAAAAAAAGAAATAAAATCTTTAAGTTTTACGTCCCACTCTTATGCCAGTTATGCTAAAGGAGACGGTGAAGATGAGAAATGAATGAAATGGTGGAATGAAGGAAGTGAGAGAACCCTGAGAAAACCCACGAGCACGGTGATTGTCCATCATAAAGTCCACACGGCGCGAGCTGGTATCGAACCAGGGACCCCAAGCACCGGAGGTGAACGCTCTACCACTGAGCCACCGCGTCCTCCAATGTAGTTTCAAAGTTGTAATTAAATAAACATAATAGTTTAAAATATACAAATTGTTTGCCTACTAGCGCCATCTATTGGCGTCAAGCAGGTAGCAAATGTAGCAGGTGTGGCGAGTATTAACTATTAGGAATTAGTGTTATTTACAAACGGTCTCCTTTTGTAACAAGATATTATCAAAACCTTGTAAAAATGCTGAAAAAGAAAAAAAGTACAAAAGAGAAACATTACATGTGTACAAGTTTTCACACAATTACCAGTTTCAGTTTCTTTCTTTCCACTCATCTTAAGGTGGATCACCACCCGGAAGTCAGTACATATTTTAGCCCATTCCATTAACTATTGCGCAATGAAACGTTACATACTATAATTATTGTACTATAAGATAGAGTTACGTTTCAGCTACAGCACAAGACACTGATTAATTTGATTATGTCTTTTCATGTTGGAAAAGGTAACAACTAACGTATGGCAAGATAGCCCCCCGACTTTAGAAAATTGAAACAATGACTAGATCATTCGTTTGTACTACGTTTGTACCGTTTGTACCGAAAATATTTTCGTTTGTACCATTTTCCTTACAGGGTTACTTGAGAGGTCGACTGGGGGGGCTATCTTGGCGCCAAGATAGCCCCCCGGTATCACAGCACAAAAATTTGGAATACACCATTCGAAAGCAAATCGTTTGTACCGTTTGTACCGAAAAAAGTTTTGTTTGTACCCTGATACTTTTCGAGAAACAGGGGATGACATTCGGGGGGCTATCTTGGCGCCAAGATAGCCCCCCCGTATCACAGCACAAAAAATTTGAATACACCATTCGAAAGCAAATCGTTTGTACCGTTTGTACCGAAAAAAGTTTTGTTTGTACCCTGATAGTTTTCGAGAAACAGGGGATGATATTTTGGGCGGGGGGCTATCTTGGCGCCAAGATAGCCCCCCCGTATCACAGCACAAAAATTTGAAATACACCATTTTAAAGCAAATCGTTTGTACCGTTTGTACCGAAAAATGTTTTGTTTGTACCCTGATAGTTTTCGAGAAACAGGGGATGATATTTTGGGCGGGGGGCTATCTTGTACGCAAGATAGGCCCCCTAATGTGTACTTTTTCCATGTCCATTAGTAAGTATTGTATGTTTATCCATGTGAATTGATGTGTATTTAGAATTCTGGTTGTGCCTAAAAAATTAAAAAAATGAATTTTTCAGTAATAACTCAACGTTACAATTGAATCGTTCGAGTGGGAAAACAGTGTGAGTCCAAAATAAACCATTTTGAAGTAAAGGCAAAAATAACACTAAAGATGGAGAACTACAAGTTGTAATGAAGAGCAGTGCAATTTGCAAGATCTTGCACGTTATAACAGAATGCTATAATGTCGACTGTACATTTGTGGCATTAACAAAAGAAAGTTATTTTTTCAAATATCTCAAAATGCGTTTTGTGGACTACTAGTGATTTTCCACTCACCGATTCAATTAAATTTTCTCTATTTCTGCCCTTTTCCTTAAGTAAATACGTATTATTCAGCAATGGCCTATTCGCTTTCGTCTATTGTCCATGAAAGCGGCAAACTTCTCGAGCCGTTAATGTGACAGATATAAACAGCTAATTTTTTCAGTTGGTGTAAAGCTGAAACGTGGAAGGACGCAGTTAGGTAAGCAAACATTTCATCTTTTAGTTTTCTTTGTTTAAGATTATTTCTGTAAATCCAGTATCTTTCTGAATTTGTACACACTTTGTTGTTATTTTTACGGTATTTATTTACGGAAAAGGGCACAAATAGAGAAAATGTAATTGAATCGTTGAGCGGAAAAACACTACTAGTCCACAAAACGCATTTTGAGATATTTGAAGAAAGAACTTTCGTTTGTTAATGCCACAAATGTACAATCAACATTATAGCATTCTGCTATAACGTGCGAGGTCTTCCAAATTGTACTGCTCTTCAGTACAACTTGTAGTTCTACATCTTTCGTGTTATTTTCCCCTTTAACTCAAAATGGCTTATTTTGAACTCACACTGTTTTCCCACTCGCCGATTCAATTTTAACGTTGCGTTATTCTCAACAAGTCCTTTTTTTATTTGGATATGTACAACAAGAGTTCTAAATACACATAAATTCACATGATTAGACGCATAATACTTATTAATGGTCATGGAAAAAGTACATATTAGGGGGCCTATTTTGGCGCAAAGATAGCCCCCCCAAATATCATTCCCTGTTTCTCGAAAACTATCGGGGTACAAACAAAACTTTTTTCGGTACAAACGGTACAAACGATTTGCTTTCGAATGGTGTATTCAAATTTTTTGTGCTGTGATACGGGGGGGCTATCTTGGCGCCAAGATAGCCCCCCGCCCAAAATATCATCCCCTGTTTCTCGAAAACTATCAGGGTACAAACAAAACTTTTTTCGGTACAAACGGTACAAACGATTTGCTTTCGAATGGTGTATTCAAATTTTTTGTGCTGTGATACGGGGGGGCTATCTTGGCGCCAAGATAGCCCCCCGCCCAAAATATCATCCCCTGTTTCTCGAAAACTATCAGGGTACAAACAAAACTTTTTTCGGTACAAACGGTACAAACGATTTGCTTTCGAATGGTGTATTCAAATTTTTTGTGCTGTGATACGGGGGGGCTATCTTGGCGCCAAGATAGCCCCCCGCCCAAAATATCATCCCCTGTTTCTCGAAAACTATCAGGGTACAAACAAAACTTTTTTCGGTACAAACGGTACAAACGATTTGCTTTCGAATGGTGTATTCCAATTTTTTGTGCTGTGATACGGGGGGGTTATCTTGGCGCCAAGATAGCCCCCCCAGTTGACCTCTCCAGTAACCCTATAAGGAAAATGGTACAAACGAAAATATTTTCGGTACAAACGGTATAAACGTAGTACAAACGAATGACCTAGTCATTGTTTCAATTTTCTAAAGTGGGGGGGCTATCTTGCCATACGTTAACAACTAAACTAAAATAATTGATTCGTTTTACAATGAGTATACAAGATGTTACTTGCTGCTAGATCTTACTAGAAGTGCTCAATTTTAGGAAATGTATATTTTGTAAATGAAATGAAATCTTTGAGTTTTACATCCCAGAGTTATGCCGGTTAGGCTAAAGGAGACGGCGATGACGTGTAATGAATGAAATGGTGGAATGAAGAAAGTGGGAGAACCCCGAGAAAACCCACGCACACGATGTTTGTCCACCACAAAGTTCACTTGGCAGGGGCTGGGATCGAACCCGGGACCCCAAGCACCGGAGGTGAACGCTCTACCACTGAGCCACCGCGGCCCCAATGTTTATTTTGCGTGTGTAAAGTACGTTAAAGTAACGATCTCATTACGAAATAGATATATTGTTTGACCGCTTTTCGCGTTATGTTTTACATTTTATTTAAATATTAAATTACATTTAAGGAAATATATTTTGAGAAGAAACTTGTGCAGAATGCCATAATGAGTTGTTGCCAAATTTGTGGTTTACTGTGGTAGTCACAATAAGAAGATTCTTGGATTTCAGCGTTGCAGTTAGAGAACGGAACTTAGCTGTGAATTGCGGTAAGGGTCGAAAACTAATTTCTCCAGTAAGTTGTGACAGTTGCATCATTACCATTTTTATTTAATTTTTAAATAAATCTTTTAAACTCAATTTTGCGTATAATTATGAACATTAGTGAATATAATTTTCATTTTCATTTTTGTTTGTTTAAAGAGGAAAAGGACATTCTCTATTTTCCCTTACTATCCGAGAAGTAAGATGTTTTATTTTTTTCTGTATACCTGTCCGTGCGGCGAGGACAGTTGGAAGACCCTTCCATTGTCTCTCAATACCACTGCCTAAGCCACATACGTAGACCACACACAGCAGAGTTCCCGGCGTGAACGCAAGAAAGAAGAACAAAACAGCTTTTAGCATCTTTTTGTGAAATTGAAAAAAATAATAAAGTCCTAACACGTTGAATAGAATCCAAGTAGAAATATAATCTCTGCGAATTTGTCAAAATCACAGCATAGACCATATGTCGCCACTCAGAACCAAGATAAAATTTTAACATAGAACTGTGAAATGGTCCAAAACCATGCACGAGACGACTAGGAGCCAAATCAACTCTCATAAAAATTTTCGATATAACATGTGAAATTTGAAGGAAGCACGTACGTTAGAGAAACGACGCCCGAAAACCGTAAATAGGCGGAGACCAAGAGAATCAAAATTTAGGACACCAAAATAAGTTAACGAATAAGAGAACAGAGACGAAATCGAAGACACCGTTAGAGGCGTATCCAAAAAGTTCGGCAGGTTAAAAATTCAAAACTCCAAGTCAGTCGTAAAATAATTCTTCACCGGGAAACAGCGTACCACCGCAACACAAAAACATACCCGGAACTTACACACACACTACATTCATAATCAAAAGTTAAGTTCACAATAACAATGTGCGGCTAAACTTACCGAAGCCGAGTGTACGAAATTACAATCTTTCCTTAGCATAGTAACCTACACATTGATCTTCTTCAAAATATATTTATATATATAAACATATATATATATAAACTTTGTAACGCTGCTAAGATCGCGAAACGCCTACAAACATTGTTTTTGAGTGACAGAGTTTCGTACTTATAAACGTAATCACGAGCTATTACAGACAATTAGAATAACCTACATACGCACCGAAAGCACTTGAACTAGTTTTAATCATACATAATCAGTTTTGAAGTATTATACACAATGCTTAAAAACAATAAACACTGTTTATCCGTGTAACACTACACTTTTAACACCGAGAGTGATGTTGGTGCAGTGTGACGTCTGAAAGTGCTTTTAGTGAGAGTGCATCCTATCAGAAATGGACCAACAGAAGCCCCACCTTGATGGATCAGGAGACGCCCAAGAGCGACGCCCCTTCCAGTTTGAGAGGAGGACGCAGCGGGAATCGAAGAGAGGAACTCCGAATCCAGGACACTTCTCACGAAAGAAGGAAGCCAGTAAACGCAGGGACATCTGTATGTGTGTTGTGAGCTTGGTGGTGAGAGCAGTGTGTACGACGAAAGGTAGGACCCATCCAAATTATTTTTTGTTGATTCCAAAAGGGAAATTTTCGTCATTGAATAAAATGCAAGACGTTCGCGATATAAAGTCGGAACTATTTGAAAACTGTTAATGTATTTACACCGCGTGGAGAAAAGATTTTCCAACTCGAACTGTAATTGCTAAACAATTAGATTTTTTTTCTTTCTTTTTGAGCAAGGCTTATTAAAATAGAGATATTTTTTTTTAATGATACTTATATATAGATATTCTGTGACTTTAGTGAATATGTCGTTGTTTTTATTAAGGAGATAGTAGTTTAGGCCATTACTCTATTTGTCACTTAGATTTTTTTGATAACATATAAAGAAAGTTAATTTAAAAGTAGATCGAATGGCAGGTTGTAGACCTTTAACGATGAAAGAAGTATTTCCTTTAACATATGGAAATTTGTATGAAGTAAAAATGCATCATCTGCGCTATGTACATGTAATATGAGAACTTTAAGATAATTTTGAACAAGACATAATAGATATTCCTAGAAAATATATTCAAGACATTGCTTTAATTGTCCAGAGATTATAGTGTTTGTAAAGTAATTTTGCATAGAAGTGAACGTACTAAATGAGTCTATTTCGATCTATATACTAGTAAAACTCTAATAAATAATATTGTAATGAGTCATCAAAAATATGTTACGTAAGAGAGCTAAAGGATTAATTAGTAACTATGATGTATATGCGACTAGTCTCGCAATTAATCATTTTCTTGGTTGGAGATACGTAATCCATAAATAAAGCGGAACCGACATTAGTACAGTCAGGTAGAATACAGATGAAAAATACGAAGTAGGCTAAGTAAAGCCGCAATTATTACGTCAGTCTGATCCTCTAACAATCGAGCGATCAGACGTTTATGCGCATAAACTAGACGAACAAACTAGAGGAATACATGAAAATGTCCGGCCGTATACCAATCCTATTAATGATAAAGAGAAAAATCACGAAAAACTCAATATATTCAGATTAAAAATCTCGAGAGACGTCTTGACATTTATTATTAATATTCATATGTTACTTGATTTTTATGTACGTATGCATGTATTTACTTATGATTTTATATATATATATATATCTATATATGTTTGTGTCTATTAATTTTCTACTTGTGTTAATATGAGTATATATATGTAGCCTTTATGCATAACGAAATGGTAATGCTACGCTCATTGATTTTATGTATTTGATAGTGTATGCTTGTTAGGTAAATGTCAAAGTGCATATTTAGTGCACTTATTCTCATTCTCAGTTATTAATTTAAATAATTAGAAATGGTTAGCAGTCAGGCAGTAGGTTTATTTAACTCCTTTAGATCATTCTATGTTTCTTGCATACTTCCCACAAATCTCAACTCAAAGTCATGACTTGTTTCTCGATTTATTTTATTTCAATTCAAGTTATTTCAACTCATTTCCACTTACTTCAACTAGATTAACTTATTTTAAATCATTTCAATACTTAGTTTGCACCCGAATAAAATATAGGTTGTTATATTCAAAATTCCGTCTAGCTATGTAATATCTTAATCTCGTAAATATTAAAAAGGTTATAGTCAAAATAAATCCGCTAATCAACGTAAATTATATACTTAGCATATGATGTCAAATAATTAGGTATTTTTCAAATGCAAAATTGTAATTTAACCAGTTTGGTATGATATCTATGTAAATCAGGAAAGCTCTATATAGAATGTAAACAATGTAAGATTGCATCTAGCACTGGTTATAAACATCAATTCCACAGTTTGTTTATTTGTGTCAGGTTAATGATAACAATTCATTCACTACATAGTTCAAGAAAGAAAGCCCAGATGTAATTTACTTAAATTGATTTCTTTTTGTTTAAGGCCTTATGCCTTATTCTGAACATTTGTGGTCAGAAAACTCAAAAGTCAATGTTAACTTTTGGCCTGCTTAAATTTTTTTAAAACATATTCTTGTTGTTGTTTTCGTTTGCTACCGTGAGATCAATCCTTATCGAGTCACAAACCATTTTAGTTCGGGGAACGAAGACTTGAACGGTGGTGCAAGGGAATAAATAGGGACAGACGGAATGTGAACCCAAAACCCGCTGTCTATTTTTTTTTATTTTTATCACTACAAAACCTGGCGCTACAAGCGATCACCACCGGGATCTTTCTCTTTTCATTTTTCAAATTTTACAAATATATTCTGAAGTACATGAAAATCCTTCATAGAAAAGTTGAAATACATAAAAATCCGAACCCGAATGGTTTTTACCTCGTGTGCTCTGATCTGCTAGTGGATGATAGGTCTCAGGTGTCGAGTTTGTGGTCAGTTCAAGCTGCTGGACACAAGCTTATGAGGCATGCTTTAAATAACATATGACATCATTCTTGTCTCTTGGAGTTCTTCTTTATTTTATCTGCGCGGGATACGATTTCTTATTCTTCTTCCAAAGTTCTGGCTGCCCTAGGTAACAAAACAACAAAACAACAGTATTATATCATCTTCAGCGTCTGGGATCATCGGGAAAGAGAGCATTGGTTACAGAGGGTGGCATGGAGCTTCAATTCCTCCATGTGCGAGGGCAAAGCCACTGCTCGTACTTCTGCTTTTATTCTTCGGCCATGATTCTTCTTCAGTAACACAACTTTAAAATATAAGGAGAGTAAAATAATTAAGGCAAAGTTCCATGTCGCGAACATCCAATTGTGGGAACTTGCAAACATCTTGGTGGAATTGTCATCTGCTCGCTGCTCGTAGCTCACTATTCTTTGGCTCGGCGCGTTTTCGCAGGTATCATCACCAAGGGGAAGGGGTGCGTTGAGTCTCTGCTCTAAACGCAAAACTCCACTTCAGAGAGCTCAAATCGGGAATCCTTCTCTACCGATTGCTCTGTATATAGGCACTTCTTCGTGCGTAACAAAAATTATATCTCCTGGGCCGGTTTTAATGCTGGGTTGCGCACATTGGCGAATATCTTTTTCCAATCTTCCTCTGTAATTTGGTTTGTCTCACATCCGGTATCTGAAATAAAGTTAAAGTAAATACGCTGGTAAACAATTTCACTTCTGGGCATTATGCGTCCATATAATTCATCTTCTTATTCTTTATGTTTATCTTCTAGGGTTAGCCACTTGGATAAGAGATGCAGGTATATTCAACTGAGCTGTGCAATAGACAAAATTCTCTTTTCATTTTTCAAATTTTACAAATATGGCGCATCCGAACAGGAACTCGATAGTTAATTTTTAGACTCGATAGTTATTTTTTTTTAAACTCGATAGTTAATTTTTTCAGACTCGATAATTAATTTTCGAACTCGACAATTTATTTTCAGACACGATAATAAATTTTCGAACTCGATAATTTACGCTCAGACCCGATAATTAATTTTTAAACCCGATAATTAACTTTCAGATTCGATAATTTATTTTTAGATGCGATAATTAATCGTCAGACACGATAATTACTCGATAATTACTTTACAGTCTCGACGAATACGCTTCAAAGAACTCCATTATTTTTAAGAACTCATTATAAAAAAAAAAAAAAAAAAAAAGTAACTACTTGCTAAGATTATCATCAGCTACATAATGAGCCTTGGAATCGAACTAAATTCAACGCAAGTTGAACAGTACTTCCAGGAACGATCAACGTTCTTTTCCCCTCCAATTTCATTTCTTTTTCAGCCAGAAGAATGTAAGTTACGTTTACGTTGAGCTAACAAAAGAGAATATTCAGTTTGCAGAATTTATTTGTATTGAAAATAAAGCAGTGATTGAACAAGGAAAAGAAGAAAAAGAAGAAAAATAAGGTAACCAGGTGAGGAAAATAGAAATAGGATAATAACTACAAGTTGCTAAAATCAACTCGAACCTGCTACCATTCATGTATTTGTAAGATATCCATTCATATATTTACATAGAAATAACTTTTCTTTTATTAGTTCATATTTAAGGTGTGCATATATTAGTTTATCATTTGAATTTTCAGTATGTATAGGATTAAGTTAGAAATGTATCAACACCAATGTAGGTTAAGTATAGCATTTAGTAAACTTTAAGATAAGATGATTTAAGGTGTGAATTACTATGCTTTGGAATTATTGCAAAAGATCGTACACTCAGGCTTATTTCATGAATAATAAATAAATAACGTAAACGTGTTGTGTGTGTATAACAATAAGCGACGAAACTTCAGATTTTAATATTGGAGTGCAAGAATATTATTTGCAAAATTAATTTAGTAATTAAGAAATATATTTTTGTGTATGAGCAAAAATAATTCGGCGCAAAAGCCGTATATTTTTAGTTTCAGATGCCAAGGCTGCGGGCACAGACAAAAGAATAAGGACCAAGATGTTGACGAAAGAACAACAGATGAGGGAGATGCTCGACCTGTTACGAACCGTCGTGCAAGAACTAACAGAAGAAATGAGAAAAGAACGAGAAGAGCGGAAAAAGCTCAGAGAGGAGAAGAAAGATCCTGATGAAATGCACGAAGCACCACGTCAGAAGGACGAAGTGCAAGACGCTGAGGTTATTCCAGAACGAGAACACAATCAAATAGTGGAAAGGAGCGAATCGGAAGAAGCTATACTGGAGGAACCTCCACCAGAAGAAATAGTACAGGATTTAGGGCAGGAGACCAAGCAGACTGACCCACCTGCAGAGATAAGTACAAGTGTTTCCAACGCTGTGAACGCTCCGAAATCCAAGATTAAACGCAAACTGCGTGGAAGAATGGTCCCTGGGAAGACAAGGATACAGCCAATACGGCACAAGGATGCAAGAATGAAATGTTTCCACGACAAACGTCCAGGATGGCAACGCCGCCATACCTTTTGCAGGAGAAATAATCACCAGAAGCCATGGAGAAAATGGGCAGAAGACTCCAGAAATGTAGAAGGAAAAGGAATACTTGAAGTCGAAGACCAAGATTCATGGATAAATTACAACGGCCAGAGAAGTCCATGTGACCGACAAGAGATTCACAGTCAAGTCAGACCAAATGAAACACAAGAGATGAGCGATGATAACTGGGAGAACGAAGCAAATCCGCCATGTATTACCGCTCAGGATGAAGGTACCAGGAGAGGAGAACACAAGTTAGACGCACGATGTAAAGATGGCCGAGACGATACAATGATTGTCCCTATCAAAGTGGTGAGAACTCAAGAAGTGAGTAATGACAATTGGAGGTACCCAGGAGATAAAGAGGAAAACCCCGAAAATGAGAAGAATGGTATCTGCATTGTTACCATTCGCCCGGCTATGACATTTGTTTACTAAAAATTGACTTGCAACGGTCCAGGTTCGAGTCAAGGTTACGCAACAGCTTGCTGGAAAACAACCTCAAATACACAATGGCATGAAAAGAAATGGAAGCCCAGAAATACAAGGATTGCATGCAAGAAGTAAAGAAGAAGAATTGCAAGAAGTTAATGCAAGAAAAGAAGAATTGAAAACTGAAACATCAGCGCGGAGGAGAAAACTTAGCAGGAAAATAATGAAAGAAATATAAGAGAATTTTGTCTATTGCACAGCTCAGTTGAATATACCTGCATCTCTTATCCAAGTGGCTAACCCTAGAAGATAAACATAAAGAATAAGAAGATGAATTATATGGACGCATAATGCCCAGAAGTGAAATTGTTTACCAGCGTATTTACTTTAACTTTATTTCAGATACCGGATGTGAGACAAACCAAATTACAGAGGAAGATTGGAAAAAGATATTCGCCAATGTGCGCAACCCAGCATTAAAACCGGCCCAGGAGATATAATTTTTGTTACGCACGAAGAAGTGCCTATATACAGAGCAATCGGTAGAGAAGGATTCCCGATTTGAGCTCTCTGAAGTGGAGTTTTGCGTTTAGAGCAGAGACTCAACGCACCCCTTCCCCTTGGTGATGATACCTGCGAAAACGCGCCGAGCCAAAGAATAGTGAGCTACGAGCAGCGAGCAGATGACAATTCCACCAAGATGTTTGCAAGTTCCCACAATTGGATGTTCGCGACATGGAACTTTGCCTTAATTATTTTACTCTCCTTATATTTTAAAGTTGTGTTACTGAAGAAGAATCATGGCCGAAGAATAAAAGCAGAAGTGCGAGCAGTGGCTTTGCCCTCGCACATGGAGGAATTGAAGCTCCATGCCACCCTCTGTAACCAATGCTCTCTTTCCCGATGATCCCAGACGCTGAAGATGATATAATACTGTTGTTTTGTTGTTTTGTTACCTAGGGCAGCCAGAACTTTGGAAGAAGAATAAGAAATCGTATCCCGCGCAGATAAAATAAAGAAGAACTCCAAGAGACAAGAATGATGTCATATGTTATTTAAAGCATGCCTCATAAGCTTGTGTCCAGCAGCTTGAACTGACCACAAACTCGACACCTGAGACCTATCATCCACTAGCAGATCAGAGCACACGAGGTAAAAACCATTCGGGTTCGGATTTTTATGTATTTCAACTTTTCTATGAAGGATTTTCATGTACTTCAGAATATTTTTGTAAACTTTGAAATTTCTGATTAGGGTTCGGATTTTTATGTAATGTTCAATTTGCACTTAGAATTCATGATGCAATGTCAATCACAAAGTTTCTCTTAGGATGGAGATCTGCTTCAACTAAGTTGCATCATCTGCTCCATCTTAGGAGGGGGATAACTGTGACAGTTGCATCATTACCATTTTTATTTAATTTTTAAATAAATCTTTTAAACTCAATTTTGCGTATAATTATGAACATTAGTGAATATAATTTTCATTTTCATTTTTGTTTGTTTAAAGAGGAAAAGGACATTCTCTATTTTCCCTTACTATCCGAGAAGTAAGATGTTTTATTTTTTTCTGTATACCTGTCCGTGCGGCGAGGACAGTTGGAAGACCCTTCCATTGTCTCTCAATACCACTGCCTAAGCCACATACGTAGACCACACACAGCAGAGTTCCCGGCGTGAACGCAAGAAAGAAGAACAAAACAGCTTTTAGCATCTTTTAGTGAAATTGAAAAAAATAATAAAGTCCTAACACGTTGAATAGAATCCAAGTAGAAATATAATCTCTGCGAATTTGTCAAAATCACAGCATAGACCATATGTCGCCACTCAGAACCAAGATAAAATTTTAACATAGAACTGTGAAATGGTCCAAAACCATGCACGAGACGACTAGGAGCCAAATCAACTCTCATAAAAATTTTCGATATAACATGTGAAATTTGAAGGAAGCACGTACGTTAGAGAAACGACGCCCGAAAACCGTAAATAGGCGGAGACCAAGAGAATCAAAATTTAGGACACCAAAATAAGTTAACGAATAAGAGAACAGACGAAATCGAAGACACCGTTAGAGGCGTATCCAAAAAGTTCGGCAGGTTAAAAATTCAAAACTCCAAGTCAGTCGTAAAATAATTCTTCACCGGGAAACAGCGTACCACCGCAACACAAAAACATACCCGGAACTTACACACACACTACATTCATAATCAAAAGTTAAGTTCACAATAACAATGTGCGGCTAAACTTACCGAAGCCGAGTGTACGAAATTACAATCTTTCCTTAGCATAGTAACCTACACATTGATCTTCTTCAAAATATATTTATATATATAAACATATATATATATATATAAACTTTGTAACGCTGCTAAGATCGCGAAACGCCTACAAACATTGTTTTTGAGTGACAGAGTTTCGTACTTATAAACGTAATCACGAGCTATTACAGACAATTAGAATAACCTACATACGCACCGAAAGCACTTGAACTAGTTTTAATCATACATAATCAGTTTTGAAGTATTATACACAATGCTTAAAAACAATAAACACTGTTTATCCGTGTAACACTACACTTTTAACACCGAGAGTGATGTTGGTGCAGTGTGACGTCTGAAAGTGCTTTTAGTGAGAGTGCATCCTATCAGAAATGGACCAACAGAAGCCCCACCTTGATGGATCAGGAGACGCCCAAGAGCGACGCCCCTTCCAGTTTGAGAGGAGGACGCAGCGGGAATCGAAGAGAGGAACTCCGAATCCAGGACACTTCTCACGAAAGAAGGAAGCCAGTAAACGCAGGGACATCTGTATGTGTGTTGTGAGCTTGGTGGTGAGAGCAGTGTGTACGACGAAAGGTAGGACCCATCCAAATTATTTTTTGTTGATTCCAAAAGGGAAATTTTCGTCATTGAATAAAATGCAAGACGTTCGCGATATAAAGTCGGAACTATTTGAAAACTGTTAATGTATTTACACCGCGTGGAGAAAAGATTTTCCAACTCGAACTGTAATTGCTAAACAATTAGATTTTTTTTCTTTCTTTTTGAGCAAGGCTTATTAAAATAGAGATATTTTTTTTTAATGATACTTATATATAGATATTCTGTGACTTTAGTGAATATGTCGTTGTTTTTATTAAGGAGATAGTAGTTTAGGCCATTACTCTATTTGTCACTTAGATTTTTTTGATAACATATAAAGAAAGTTAATTTAAAAGTAGATCGAATGGCAGGTTGTAGACCTTTAACGATGAAAGAAGTATTTCCTTTAACATATGGAAATTTGTATGAAGTAAAAATGCATCATCTGCGCTATGTACATGTAATATGAGAACTTTAAGATAATTTTGAACAAGACATAATAGATATTCCTAGAAAATATATTCAAGACATTGCTTTAATTGTCCAGAGATTATAGTGTTTGTAAAGTAATTTTGCATAGAAGTGAACGTACTAAATGAGTCTATTTCGATCTATATACTAGTAAAACTCTAATAAATAATATTGTAATGAGTCATCAAAAATATGTTACGTAAGAGAGCTAAAGGATTAATTAGTAACTATGATGTATATGCGACTAGTCTCGCAATTAATCATTTTCTTGGTTGGAGATACGTAATCCATAAATAAAGCGGAACCGACATTAGTACAGTCAGGTAGAATACAGATGAAAAATACGAAGTAGGCTAAGTAAAGCCGCAATTATTACGTCAGTCTGATCCTCTAACAATCGAGCGATCAGACGTTTATGCGCATAAACTAGACGAACAAACTAGAGGAATACATGAAAATGTCCGGCCGTATACCAATCCTATTAATGATAAAGAGAAAAATCACGAAAAACTCAATATATTCAGATTAAAAATCTCGAGAGACGTCTTGACATTTATTATTAATATTCATATGTTACTTGATTTTTATGTATGTATGCATGTATTTACTTATGATTTTATATATATATATATCTATATATGTTTGTGTCTATTAATTTTCTACTTGTGTTAATATGAGTATATATATGTAGCCTTTATGCATAACGAAATGGTAATGCTACGCTCATTGATTTTATGTATTTGATAGTGTATGCTTGTTAGGTAAATGTCAAAGTGCATATTTAGTGCACTTATTCTCATTCTCAGTTATTAATTTAAATAATTAGAAATGGTTAGCAGTCAGGCAGTAGGTTTATTTAACTCCTTTAGATCATTCTATGTTTCTTGCATACTTCCCACAAATCTCAACTCAAAGTCATGACTTGTTTCTCGATTTATTTTATTTCAATTCAAGTTATTTCAACTCATTTCCACTTACTTCAACTAGATTAACTTATTTTAAATCATTTCAATACTTAGTTTGCACCCGAATAAAATATAGGTTGTTATATTCAAAATTCCGTCTAGCTATGTAATATCTTAATCTCGTAAATATTAAAAAGGTTATAGTCAAAATAAATCCGCTAATCAACGTAAATTATATACTTAGCATATGATGTCAAATAATTAGGTATTTTTCAAATGCAAAATTGTAATTTAACCAGTTTGGTATGATATCTATGTAAATCAGGAAAGCTCTATATAGAATGTAAACAATGTAAGATTGCATCTAGCACTGGTTGTAAACATCAATTCCACAGTTTGTTTATTTGTGTCAGGTTAATGATAACAATTCATTCACTACATAGTTCAAGAAAGAAAGCCCAGATGTAATTTACTTAAATTGATTTCTTTTTGTTTAAGGCCTTATGCCTTATTCTGAACATTTGTGGTCAGAAAACTCAAAAGTCAATGTTAACTTTTGGCCTGCTTAAATTTTTTTTAAACATATTCTTGTTGTTGTTTTCGTTTGCTCATTAAAACTTTTATTACATTGTTAACCTCAAATTCGTAAGCTTTTTCTTTCATAAACAAGTTGTATCCCTAACCTTAAGCATAACATTGGTTTCCAAAGCATCTATTAGGCAATATAAGCATTTCTCGATTCTAGTGGGGATTAGACTGATTTTCAGAATTTTCAACTAAATTCTAAATTCTAGATATTCGTTTATTTTCTGGTTTTATTCTTATTACTACTATTATTGTTCAGTCCACTTGGAAAGTGAGAGTCAGTCTAGTTCGTTCACACAAACCAAACATTAGAGCAAAATTCTCTTTCAGCGTTGCAGCATGTGAATTCAGGATACGTATGCGAGTAATATCAAGTTTCATTTGCTTACACGGTTTTAGAGGGATCTTATTTCCCTAAAGCCCTGGGACACCGCGGGGAGATAGGATTTCCTAACCGTGAGATCAATCCTTATCGAGTCACAAACCATTTTAGTTCGGGGAACGAAGACTTTAACGGTGGTGCAAGGGAATAAATAGGGACAGACGGAATGTGAACCCAAAACCCGCTGTCTATTTTTTTTATTTTTATCACTACAAAACCTGGCGCTACAAGCGATCACCACCGGGATCTTTCTCTTTTCATTTTTCAAATTTTACAAAGTATCCAAGCAGAATTCCATGATTACTTCCTTTATTATCTGATATCAGTACATACTCGACACTATTCAAGCAGTGTTTAGCATAGCACCGAGAGCACCTAGTGATCCACCTTAATAAAATATTATGAAACCAACATAAACTATCACCCCCCCCCCCACACACACACAAACACAAAACATATCTAAAATGTAGATTCCTTCCTGTTTTGCCTATCCCTGTTTCGCCTACTAGCCTCACAGCCATATTTATCAAGATTTCAACGTAATCAAGATTGTATGCGAAATAGGAATTCCTGTTTTGCCTATTCCTGTTTTGCCTACTGTTAGGACAAAGGGAAATATTTGTGTTAAGGATTTTTCTTGGGGATTTTAGCTTTACATAAATCCAGGATATTGATACAAGTCACCAAAAGGAAGTTGAAACCTTTTAATATGAAATAAAACTAAGTGATCAGGATTGAAAGAGATGAAAATTAGAGAAGAGTTATCTTATTGTATATAAATGTGAACATATTTTGTACTTCTTTTCTGGCGTACACTTATACTGTTTTCCAAATACATGCAATAGGATATGGTGCCAACGTAATCCATTAAACCTGTAGCTTTAGATTTTAATCTCTCCTTCAAAATATTAATTCGCTGATCTAAGCGTTGGTACTTCTATTTCTGCACTTTCGGCCGGTTCCTAACCTCCAGCAACAACATTAGACTTTCATTCTCCTGCTGTTCTTGCTTCAATAATTCCAACAGTGTAAATATATTGGGACCATCATGAGACAATTTTCTGTTCAGTTTTACCTGACGATTTTATGGCCTCATCTCCAAGAAGAACAGCAGTGGCTTTAGATCCGAGTGTACGTTTCATATAAGTCTTCTCACCTATCTGATATTAATCGCACCTGTTAATCTGATATAAATAACCTTCATATTCAAACAGTTTTCCTCCACGTTTAGTGTTAACAAAGGTCGACATATCTTTTAGGACCTTTAAAAAATACTCTCACAAAACACTTAGAAAACAATTCTATCTATAATTTTAAAAGATGTGCGGCACAGACCCAGGAATAAGCCAAGGAAATTTCTGAACTTTCACAATTATATAACGCAAATTTACTTCCCCCTTTGTTGTTCGTATTGTAGTTGTTTTCAAAATCGCGACTATTCATACATTTTCGTTAATATTAAATTACTTTACTAACTAACCGAATTCATACAAAAATTAAATTCTCTAGAAAAACCCCCAACTCAAAAATTTCCCTTTGTCTTAATAGAGGTGAAACAGGAATAGGGCAAACAGGAATTCCTGTTTCGCCTACACCCTTGATATATATTGCTCAGAGGTTAGTAGGCGAAATAGGAATAGGCTAAACAGGAAGACACCAAAATGTATATGTAAGGCTAGTATCCTATAAATAACACTTTCTACCTATACCTAATCCTCTGCCGTTAAAGTTTATCCTTTTTTTTAAAAAAAAATTCTCAAAATCCATTCCAAGCCTTTCAAAACACAAATTACGTGACTTCTGTTGTTGGACTCACCGATGGAGCTCTCCATCTCTCTTTTTGGATACTCCTCGCTGATGTGACACACTACCTCTCCTTTTGGGCACTCTCCGTGCACGGTATGCTCCATTCCTCCTTTCGGACACTCCTCGCCTATGGAACACTCCACTTTTTTTCATGGATATTCATCTCCAACGGAATATTTCACGTGTCCTTAAGGATACTTATCGCCGACAGAGCACTTTGTACTTTGGTTTGGACACACCATCTTACCTACCTTTAGGATACTCCTCGCTGATGGGACACTCCACCTGTCCTTTTAGACACTCTACGACGGAACACTCCATCTCTCCCTTTAGAGGGGAGCGCTGTGGCTCAATGATGGAGCGTTCACTTCTGATGCATGGGGTCCTTCCTTCGATCCCAGCTTACAACAAGTGAGCTTTGTGGTGGACAAACACCATGTGCGTAGATTTCTCGGAGTTCTCCTGTTTCCTCCTACTTCCTTCATTCCACCATTTTCATTCATTTCTCTTCATCACCGTCTCCTTTAGCCTAGCAAGCATAACCGTAGGACATCAAACTTTAAGATTTTATTTTCCTCGCCAACAGAACGCTCCAACAGATTTTCATTTTCTTCTTGCCTCTTCTTACAAAGTTGTTCTGCTTTGCTTATTTCCTCCAAGGAAGCGTAGCTCGAAGGCAAGTTGAGCCATTTGTTGTTACTCAAAATCAGACATACGAATAGGTGGATAAATGCTCGCTTCTTAAATCTTCAAGAAGAACTTACTCTCATTGCAGAATAGCTTAAAATAAACTTTTGACCCTATTACTCAGCCTTTAGAAACATTACACTCTTCGGTTTGTTAATTTTAAATTATTTGATAACCTCATATTATCAATATGATATTATAAATTGTTAACTTTTTCTGCCACATATAGGGTTTCTCAAGAATATCTGAGTTTGGGAGATAAAACTCGAAATATAAATATCGCATTAAAAATAACCGAACACATGACTAAACGTTTTTGAAACTTCCATATTTAAAGGAGGAAAGGGATAGAAAGTCTAATATATTCTTTTCTCCGAATTTGGATTCATAAAATAAAGAATATAAGGAGCCTATTAAGTTGAAAGTATGAAATTACGTTATAAACTCTTAATTAGAAATAAGGTATATAATTCAGTACGTAAGCTCAATTTCTTAGTTTTTAAAAATTACGCTTCTGAACGAGGAAGCAAATTTTTTAATATTTAAAGTCCCTATTCTTTATCCAGAAAATATTAAATCTGAGGATATCCTTAATTTGGAAAGATGAAGTTTGATGTATAAAATTCTTATTTAAAAATAAGAAATATGCATTTCAGTGTTTAAAAAAAAATCGCTCCTGAAAGTGCAAGGGAGGTAATTTCTACAAAATTAAAGCAATTCCTGAAGTATGCCGGTTTTTTGTATTTATTAAAATTTGTTCCTTCTGTAAGAACAGCACTCCTAGTAGAAAGTAGGGATGGGCAAAACCGGTTTTTATAACAACTGGAAACCGGTTCTTAGAAAAACCGAAATCCGAAACACCGACATTTCGGTTTTCTCCAAAAAAACGGTTCGGTTTTTTTACGGAAAACGGTTTCGGTTTTCCTCAGAATCGGTTCGGTTTTCACCGAAACTGGTTTTGGTGAAAACTTTTGGAAAACACATAGAACTATTTCTGTGGAAACGGAATCGGTTTCTGGAGAACAACGAAACACTATTCTGGTCAGAAATAGAACCAATTTTGGAATAAACTGGAGACGGTTTTGAAGAAAACCGAAACCGGATTCGGTGAAAAACCGAATCGGCATTGAAGAAAACCGAAACCGGTTTTGGAGAAAACGGAGAACCGGTTTCGGTGAAAAACCGTTTTTTGAAAATTCTCAAAAACTGGTTTCGGTTTTCCTAAAAGCCGAAAACCGAAAAACCGGTTTTTGTGCCCACCACTAGTAGAAAGTAAATACAGAAATCTTGAAATTCGTCTTCCATCTATTTTGGACGAAGGAGATCTCTAATTTTTCCTTGGAGTAAAGTTCATTTCCAAATTTTATTGTCTTGTAAAGTTATTTACTAAACAGGTGTACAAGAACATCCAAGTACGAATAAAATAGTGCTGTATTGTTTGAAGAGCAAATATATCCTAAAAAGAAAGAAAAGGAAAAAAAACCGAAAGTTTATAGATAGAAATTCGTACATATATTCGTTTCCCTGAAAATCTATGTGTTCATTCTCTGCGTGAAACGTACTGGATCGTCATCTATGCTTCCACACATGATGCAGGGAGTCGTATAAATTGGCGTGGACGCACGGAGTCTTGTATGTGACAGGAACATTTGGCAAGCAGGGAAGGATTGTTCAGGCTCAAACATTTCCAAGCCATTGCGTCATATCACTCGCTAGATTGCAGGCAAAAAAAAAGCTCATCCGTTCTTTCGTTCGAACGCGAGAATAGAGAGAGAGAGATTCTAAGTAAGTATACGTTTGTAAAACAATGCATTCACCAGAATAAAAGGAACGAAAGAATAGAGGAAACGTTAAGGGGAAAAATAGTACTAAAGAAATTACAGTAGTGTGTAAACTGACCGTAAATCTTCATTAAGTTTGTTCGAACTTTCAAAACTACAGCCTAATTTAGTCGTTCTGTTTTTGTTCTAAAGTGTTTTGTTGCCAACTATTATTGCAAAACCTACTCATGTATTTCATTCAATATTTCTGTTATTGGTAAGGTACGGAATTCTATAACATGTCATATTTTTATCCTTTTACACAGGTATTTTTGCATATTTTTGTATTTTAAATATAAATACATTGCACGACCTTGTGAAGAGACCCTTTTCTATCAAGTTTGAATACTTTATGTGTAGTCTTTCTAATATTGGAGTGTATCACTTTGTGCGATGATTATTTCGTTTCCACTTTCTTCTCAAATCACCTGAACAACAACAAACCAAGTGACAGACTGACAAGCCAATCCCAGGATTTTGTAAACTAAAATCTTTAGAGCAAAGGTAATGGAATTGTGACTAGGGCTGCTAAACAAAAGGAAATTAAACAGTTATCAAACAGAAACAGATTATGATGTTAGAGGGTGAAAAATAAAGGATTAAGTTAGGAAAGGTAGAAGTCGACACAGTACTTGCCTTGAACAATCAGTGGACCTCTATTAATGGTCTTCACAACATATGGACATCTATTCTTTGGAACATGGAGTCTGGGCTATGGACGACAGACAGCTTCGTGTAAAGCTCGGCGTTGCGGCAAGAGAATCAAGATGAATTTATAGCGTAAAATAACTTGGAACACATACGCTTCCAACCAACGAAATCATTGTTGCCGCTTATAAAAGAATACGAAACTTAAAATGCGTTATCTCCTTTATCATGGGTAAAGTCTAGGCGCCGGAAATCGACTATCGCAGAAAGTACCTATCTATCGTCGCTGTCGGTCAACTTTCCTCCAGGCGCCATGTTCTCTATGGCTTTGTTCCAAAGCATCGGTAATTGAATTCCTGGTTAAATGAATCGAAGGTAAGCTGATGAAATGGAGTAGGACGTCTGCGTTGACATCATATAAGGTGATCTTTACGAATGCATATAAAGGGGTAATCTGTATATTTATTCATTAAGAAATACATAAAATGAAAGTCAACATAAAATATAAATGCATTTATATATGAGAGTGTAAATGAACTGTAAATTGTACTGAAAGATATGACAATTTAGAATATAATTTTAAAATCAATAAAATTCAATGTTCATAAGTTCAAATAAATAATCTTTGTCGTACTCACAGAATTTCAATCCCATATGGCCAAAACAAGTTATTATTATTATTATTATTATTATTATTATTATTATTATTATTATTATTATTATTATTATTATTATTATTATTATTATTATTATTATTATCATTAAATGAATCACATACATCGTACTCAGCACAATATCTTCACACTACTTGATGAAGAGAAATGATTGCAATATTTTAAACAGATTATAACTACAACTAGTTCTAATAGAAATAAGCAATGCACATAACAGTAATAATTTCTAATGAAAACTACTAAAAGTTACTATTAAGATACTCTAATTCTAACTACACAGAACAGACAGAATTTAACTTACTTTCTACTTATAACCCAGGAATTATGTAAACCATTATACTTTATCAAATGCATGCAATGAATATTAAACTAAACCTAACTACTTCTAGCTCATATCTACATGTTGAAAATTACAGTATAATTAAAAGAGGCAAGCAACTAACCATTTTAGTATATAAATACAATATCTACCTTGATAGAAGAAAATCTCTCATATGACTGTTATTACGATTAACACCTTGTTATAGTACAGTTGTCTGTGAGCATCTGTAACTGAATTCTAAATTATACTTACTGTAACTGAATTCTCTCATATGACTGTTATTACGATTAACACCTTGTTATAGTACAGTTGTCTGTGAGCATCTGTAACTGAATTCTAAATTATACTTACTGTAACTGAATTCTCTCATATGACTGTTATTACGATTAACACCTTGTTATAGTACAGTTGTCTGTGAGCATCTCTAACTGAATTCTAAATTATACTTACTGTAACTGAATTCTGTGATACTTACTTGTTTTGTTTCAGCTTTTGACATTATAAACACGTACTTAAAATGTATGCTTCAGTGTCCCAATAATTTATATATGAAATTATTTTTATAGTGTGCAAATAAAAAGGTCGCATTATCAAACACTTTTATTGTATACTTGGGATATACGGATATGGTAATCCGTTCACAGGATCTGGATACGAGTTATTGACTGTTTCCTGAGTCAAACTCTAAATGGCGATTCGGGCCTATCATTTTTCAAACTTTTGCCGTCTTGGATGTTTACTTCGAGGGCAAATGCGTGATATATACCCCATAGGATGAAGATCTAAGTAGAGTAAGCATTACAATTGGTAGTCATTGATTGAATATCTCGCCCGAGCGTTAGCGGCGAAAGAAGTAATCACTAAAGTAATCGCTTGTTTCACCGCTAACCACACGTAGGCAAAAATTCAAACAATCTTAAACTTAGGAATAGAATAAAACTTCAGCATCATTTAACTGAAAAAGAACATAAAATGATGAGAATTCGTTTATATCAATATATTGCACCATGCACACCAAAATGAAGAACACGAGGTGACAATTTCCGGGTCAGAATAACGCCAATGATACGCATAAAACAGTGATTATATTTGACGTTAGGCCGATACTTACATCTCTTCAAATGACATGGACAAATTATAACAATAGAAAATGTGGATCTCTTCTGATTACAAAAATACAGATGGATATGCACTACTTTACATTTTGTATGAACTATTTTTGGTAGTGCGTGTAAAATGCTTGTCTCCTCTTGAAGTCGTGGCGCCCAATGGCAGCTACGTCACGCAGCTTCTTCTTTGTCCCCGCTGCTCACGTGAGTCGCACCTACCAAAGTGATGTAAGCACAGGTAGGACTGTGACTGGCTGCTGTCGATGGCCAAGGTCATCTTCTGCTTCGTCTGCCTCGTTGCTGATATATCTGTTGCAAGAACGTGCAACGATTACTTACACTATAAGGGGAAAAATAGCAGCCTTTAAAATAAAATGATTAAATTGTCTGAGCTGGACACACCAAAAATAATGCACAAATAAATTTATTACAAATGAATATAATATCCGTTGCGTTAGTCTTCAGGTGAGTGTGTGCAGGAATTAGGATAAGACGTCAGAGGGAGCTGGTGGTGTTAGAGTTGTTCTAAACGTATAAGGTAGTGATTACTATACCTTCAATGAACTAAACGGTCAAAACATTGTATATTGTGTGTATCAATCCCTTCAAGATCACTCTCCTCCATAGGTTAACTGAATCCTTAAGCCGCAGTAAACTTGGGAAAAAATTAATCTTATTCAACTAGAATACAATCTCGACTGTCGAGTTGATCGGTTAGTCAGTCTGGAGTCTCTTTTAACACCGACTACGACATGACCTTCCAGCTTTTTGTGTGACCCGAACCACATAAACGTTTGCTCGAAATCAAACTCGAATCTCAAGAACCCAAAGTCATAGAGCAGCGAGGAAGCACCGGTCAAGTTGAACATAGACATGGTCGACTACGATAAAATAAGACTATCACACGTTGATGCCCTTTAGGCGAAAGAAAGCGAATAATTAAGGAAAGTGAATTATTATAAAATTGAATTTTTTGTTCTTTCCCTCCGGGAATTGATGCCGGAACTACGAACACAAAACACAAATGCGCTAGCCACTAGATCAGTTGCCAGAGATTTTGTTTACTACAAGTGTGGGATTTTATTTATAAACAAGAAAAATGCATAATAATACAACGATATGTTGTATCATTATCATTTTCTTGTATTAAGCTTGTAATGTTGTATCATTTTCTTGTAATAAGCTTGTAAATTTTTGGGCGATACTTGATTTTTATATGTACTAGCCAGCTGTCTTGATAGAAGAAGAAGAAATTAAATTATGATTTTGTGTTTTTGAATGTTGTCATAGATACCTTTTAAGGTATGTAATGGAATGTTTTGGTAACCATGACGACGGATTGCTTGTTTATTATAGAAACGTAAGTTATAATGTTTTAAGTTGTCGCACGTTAAAGATCTGAACTTTATAATAAACGACATATGTGCGATAGTGAGTTAATTATTTTGGTTTATTCATATTGGCTCAATAATATCTTAACGATCAGGAGTGTTGTTATATAATATAAATATGTGTATAAATAATAATGATACAACATATCGTTGTAATAAAATATATATATATATATATATCATTAATCATTCTCTTGATTTCTTTTTGACATAATACAGAAATGTTGGCAGTTAGAAATATTGATTTTATTTTGAAAGAGTTGTTGAAGATAAATATAAGGTGTGAAAAGAAACTACTACGACCTCACGAACGGAAAGCTTACTTGATACTAGGCAAAGTTTTTGTTGGAATGTTTTGTTGTTCTTGTAGAGCAAACTGATAATCTAAATTCACTAAAGATTGAGCGACTCTGGTGTTACTACCTGGTTAGTACATATGAAAGAAGTAAAACTGAAACGTGAGAAGAAGGAGGGATGATGCAAGAAGTAATTTGAGCAGAAGTGTTAGTTTAGCCTTGTTAGTGGACTTTAGTTCAGAAATCTCTTTTCTAGAAACTCCTGAGAGATGATGCTGATAAAAAAGAATAAAAGATGTAGTTCTAAATCTAACTTATTTCCAGTGGAATGTACCTTACGGAAAACTTCTCCGTGAGAAAGATTTTTTTTTTGTGAACAGAAAGGTAAAAGGAGAAAACGATGAGAAAAAGTGGACGAAAGACACAATGAAGTAAGGAAAAGACAGACAAGAAAGATGCAAAGAGAAAAGATGTCGAAATACCGAGAAGGAAAGAACGTGCGAAGTGAAAGAAAACATCTTCCTTTGTGAATGTCTGTCTGTGAGTGTATTTCTCAAGGGGAGTTCTGTGAACGAAATTTATGTCCATTGTCCACCCAATTGTGATACGCTAGTGACACTCCCTTACAGCCCCTTCTGAATTCAGACTCTATAGATTAATTCCAAGTATATATATATATATATATATATATATATATATATATATATATATATATATATATATATATATATATATATATATATATATATATATATATATATATATATATATATATTTCCCAGCGAAGAAAATACTAGCGTTTCTGTTTGATGTGTGGGTGTGAATTCGTGTGCGTCTTCCGTTACCTTATTGTCTTGGGATTGTGTGTATTGAGATGCGTCAATTGAGTTCAGCTACACAAGCGTAGGAGAAACTTGAGAGAAGTAATATATGTTGCTGTGAAATATGAGCTTCGATTGAAAAAGCTAGGAAGAAAATTGTTGGTCTCTAGACATGAATGGATAATGTTACACACAACTTTTTTATTTGGCTGTTTTCGGGTCACTGAAATGTTGGTTCTCTGAAGGGAAAGTAATCTCTCATGTTACTAATAGTGTGTCACTGTTAGAAGTATGTGTGTGTAACCATTATTGGAAGACAAATAACAATAGACACAAAATGTAACTTAACAATGTATTTTATAAAGAAATAAATAATCTGTTTCAGGAGAATAAAATTATCAATTACAGTAGAGCGTCGATTATCCGAACGTCAGTCAACCGAACGACCGCTTAACCGAACTGTTTACTCGCTCGCACCGTTACTCTCCCACCCTACCGTCCATCATCCCCCTCACTCCCAAACCAAGTTTCCCACAGTAGTCGCCGCACTGAGCCACCGCTGGCGGAACATTGCTTCTAATGGGGCCTTCATAAGGCGCTGCTGACCGGCCAAGCCGCCAGTCGCTGTGTTTCAACAATCAGCACACTTCTGTCGGTTTGGCACTGGCTGTAGAAGTACAGTCCAGTACAGTGCAGTACAGTACAGTACAGTACAGTACAGTACAGTTCGATTATCCGAACAAACCAGTTTTCCGAACACCCATGTCCCCAATTACTTCGTATAATCGACGCTCTACTGTATTTTTAACAACACAAGATATAGATTTACTACCTTAAAAATTCGTACCTCTTATAAAATTTTAAATATATATTATCGGTTATTATTATTATTGTTCTGGAATCATGTATTCTGTCGACAGGGATGAAGGTATAATACACCTCTCATTTTCCTTGACTACATTGACCTTTGGTATGGTGTTGCGGCGACCACACACAGTTTCCGAGTTCACATCATAAGAAAACTTTAGTCATCGGATCCGCGTTCACCCTCTCCAAAGAAGTGAGCGAGAGCGAACCATTACCTTGTGTGGATAATGTGGAAAAGACAACTATCGCAATTCCTGTAGTCCGACATCTTATGGTTAAAGAAAAGAATGAGGAAAATAGAAGTGCTGAGTCTAAAATCCGAATGGTATGAGGACCTGTCCGTTTTGTTATAAAGCAAGTTATTATTACACGTACAACCGGATATATTTAAAAGGTTTTAAAGTTACGAAATTGAACGTTGTTGGTGGAAACAGATGATCAGAAACAAACTGAGGAACACTGACAACACACATAAGATTTGAACTATTTGTATTTCAGTAGAGAGTAATCGACTATTAAATGTTAGCCATGGAATAATGTCATGTTGCGATTTCTGTGCAAAAGACGGGGAGATTAAATCTGAGCTATGGACGGAACAAATTTTAAACTCGACACCTATACACACATTCATCCCTGTATATATTTGAGATAAGAAGTTGCTATCCAAAAATGCGTCAGTATTGAGCTATAGCCCGCCGAAAAAGTACCAAGATAGAATAAAAATGAATAGAACTAGAGAGCGAATTGTCGGAGAAAGGTCGGGTCAAAGGAAATAGAGCATTATTTGACCTGGAGATTTGGTTCATGTGCAAATCAATGAGGAACAGTGGCGGCGCAAGGGGGGACTCACATGACAGCACTGGTTAGAATTGGAAACATTGGGTAAAACGTACCGGGAGGATGGAAAAGGTCACAGAAAGCAATTCCAGACATGGATTCCTAAGTCGGAAATGCACCAATTCCGAGCTATAGCCCTCCGAATCTGCGATTCACTAATCCTACGAACGAGCGAGAATGAATTGTCGGAGAAAGATCGGGTCAAAGGAAATAGTGCATTATTTGACCTGGAGATTCGATTCAGATACAAATCGATGAGGAACAGTGGCGGCGTAAGGGTATGTTCACAGGAAATGGACATACTCTTAGTGCCGGAACCAAATATCCGACGTGGAAACTGAGTTGTAATTCTCGTACGTAGAACCGTTTGAAATATCGGGAGCGAACAACTTAAATACAGGATGTACGCAGTGGTATTTGTTTGGAAAAGACATGGCTACACTAGCACCGGAGTAGGTTGCACTATCTATCGATAGTACAAATGAAGGTGAGTTATCAGCATCATCATCTAGACTTGGCGACTACTAGCCACAAGAGATCTCCTATACCCCGCAGCTCGAAAATTGTTGAAATGTAAACATTACCTTTTAATATCATCCTTGATGCATCGTGGTTGCGTGGTGAAGCACTCAGATCTGAATCCAGGAGTCCTGGAGTCAATCTCATATCATGTAAGGTTTCGTGTTCGATGACATCGTTGTACTGGTGTCTTCGGGTTTCTCCCAGTTCCGTATTCCACAAATTATTGTAAATATCGGCAGATCTGACTTTCAATAGCCTCAAATTGTGTTTTATTCTTCTTTCGTGATGCTGTGGCAAGTACAATGCTCCACACGCCATCTTGCATAAATCTTTTCTTGAAAGCCCTATTTAGTAACCACAACAAAACACGTTTCGTCTTGTTAAAAGCATCATTCGACACCTATCCTTGCGTGTATATCATACGTTACCTACGTTGTTTCCTGTACACCAACAGAGGAAACAACAAGAATCTTTGTAGCCGTACGCCTACTGCATTACAATACTCGGAGGTCATTTATGTCACAGTTTGGCAGGCGAGTGTTTTTTTCACTAAGCTGAAGAAGGTGTGTTTCAATTCCTTGGGTAGTCTCTCAGTATCTGTACCTGTGTGTTGTCTGTGCTCTTGGTCGGTAGCGGGATTAGTGTGGGAGTGAAATGGAGTTCACGTTTGAAGAACTTGCAGATATAGAGATTTTTATGGGCTATGTAATGGAAACTGTCATGCAGCTGCAAGGTTTTATCACAACAAGTATCCAAACAAATGACATCCAAAGTACTCAATGTTTCCGAGGCTTTTAGGCATTTACGGGAAACGGGACACTTGCGCTCATTACGTCACGACCGCGGAAGGAGACGAACAACCAGGACTCCAGACCTTGAAGAAGAGGTTCTGGATCGTGTGACAGAACAACCTTCGGCAAGCACTAGAGCATTAGCACATGAAGTGGAGGTTGACCATAGTACTGTTTAGAGAGTACTCCGTGAACAACAACTACACCCCTATTATCCACAGAAAGTTCAAGACCTGCTGTAGAGACTTTTATAGTGAGTTTGTATCATTGCCATTACATTTGCATAACGTTTCTCTTTTGTTTTAAAAAGCAGTTTGTGTGTGTGAGTGTCAGCAAGTTGAGCACCAAGAGATCCATACAAGACGGTCCTCCGGAATTCGTTCAAAAAAGACAATCTAACAGTAAGTTGTAAGTGTTAACAGTTGTTGTGTAGTTAGTGCAAATAAACATGTATTCATTTATCACAATTAAGTTCTTTTGTGAACATTTATTCATCAAAAGACAGAACATTGGTCCTCCGGGCCGGATCACAGTGAACTAGCGTTTGATATAAACTGTGAGTGTGTATGTGAACAATTGTTACATTGCTCTTTGTTTAGTTCAGTTCATGTGTGCAGTGACATTTATTAATTCTTCTGGAAACTATGTGAATAGACATAAGTGAGAACACGTTCATCAGTGTGGACTTGTGTTTATTAGTTAGTGTGGACTTACAATATTTTTCAAGATGGAGGACTCAGAAAGAAGCAAGTTAGTGAAACAACGTGGTGTGTGCAAAAGTCAGCTGACAAGATTTCAAAACTACGTAAGTAATATTAATTCAACAACTACAATTAGTCAGGTGAAAGTACGTAAGACTGCAATGATTGAGTTGTATAAAAAGTTCGATGAAGTACAATCACAGTTTTTTTTTGTATTATAAACAATGTGTATTTAATTTTCTAACGGTGCATGTTGAACATCTTGTACACGTGTACTATTCTGAGCTTCTCATGTATAATTGTTGACAATTCTCAACCAAACTTACAATACGGTAATTTTTTTTTATTTCAAAATATTTTAGGATTTATTTTAAATAAAAAATTTCATCCATTTTGTGTGTGAATGGGAATGAATTTAAAACACTTATTGCATTGCCTCTTTGAATGGCAAGGCTTACCCGTTGGAACAAGAAATGTTTGCTTCTAGGGTCTCCTGATTTATTAATTAAAGCTGACCCCAAATTTGTCAAAAATTTACTTGTTTCTTTACTAAAAACACCCATGGTTTCAGCAGCAAAAGCAATGAAAAAATGATCTTTTAATTTTGAATATTTCGAATGCTTTCGTTTACTAGCTGCCTCGGCTGCACTTCCTGCTTCCTCACTGGTTAATGTTATGTATGAGGGTGCGAAAGTGTCTACGCATGTAACATCCCACACTAGACTTTGGCCTCTTTTCCAGGGAATTAAAGTAGTTCCGTCTGGTCTTTTGCCATCATCCCGTAACATTCCTGTTGGTTCCAAAATGCTAGGAATGTCTATGCTGGCGAGAGTTCGCTTTACTATTTAGTTTAATTCTCCGTGGCGTGAAAATCTCCCACTGCTTCTAATGCAACTCAATGCATGAAGACCTTTAGCATCCATTTGATTTTGACATACACACGTGAATTCATGACAAATATTTATGCCAAGGCGTAAGGCTACACTTATTTGAAAGATATTATTTTCCATAAATGTTCCTATGTTTTTTGAGGGTGTAGCTTGCAACCATGCTCCGGACTCTTTCTTGTGAAGCGCTTTAAGACGGGCAGTATCAATAGGATTTTCTGAAACTATTTCCCTTTCTCTTATCTGATTTAATAGTATGTCATCCCATTTCCTTTGTACTCCTTTTGTCTCTGGGATTTCGTTATAAGTGTCTTTCCATATCTCTAGTGCCTCGGTCAAATGGGCAATTTTCACTTCATCAACTGTGTTATGTAAAATGTTGGAGACGAGTGAAACTGCTCCATGGCACGAAGACAAAAAAGCAGGAAAGCTCAAATCAGATACTTTTCGTATGCTTAAACCACCTAATCGTATGGGTAAACTTGCTTGCCTCCACTGACTTTCGTTTAATGTACAATTAATAATTGATTCTAAACCCCTTTTCAGTAAGTTGTCTAGCTGAAGGACAACATATGGCATGGTCCACGTTGGAGTGGTGCGTAGAAAATATGTCAGTTTTGGAATGCCTAAACAGTTTTTTAGAAGAAAATAAGCTATATGTGCAGGCAACTGTTTCAATTTGTCCATTATTATTTTCATACTATTTAAATGTTCTTCAAATTTTTGAACATAGCCATCCTCGTGGAGTGGTGTCCCTAGTAATGACAGCTCATGGGTTTGTATTGTCCGTATTCCAGGCAACAATGTCTGAAACTTGGCTTCAGTGACAGGATCAACTTTTCCCGATACGAAAAATAATTCACACTTGCATGGATTTACTTGTAAACCTATCTTTTCAGATTCACTGATTAAAATATTTAGGTCCTGTATTACTGTTTCTGGTGAACCTCCCAAAGTTCCATCATCTAGGTAAAACAAGTTTAATTCTGAAGAAAAACTGCGCACTATTGGATGGATGGCCAAACTAAAAATCATCGGACCTGTAGGATCACCTTGTTGACATCCTACCTGCGACGTAATTGTTTTGTCTCCATAAAATAATAGGGATGGATTAGCATAGCTTTCCCACAAATATGGATATAATTCAGGTACAACCATCTTCACTTCTTTCAATATAGAATCCCTTTCGACCGAGTTAAAGGCGTTTTTGTAATCTATTTTTAAGATCACCTTGTTTGTACTTTCGTTGGTTTTGATATATGTCCTAGTAGCATGTATGATTGCCTCATTTCCTTTTTTGGTTGCGAAGCCGAGCTGATGAGGTTGTAAATGAATATTGCATTTGCTATAAATCACAGTTAGAAATAAATTACGAACAAGTAGAGGACGATGCATATAGGGAGGAGTTTGAAACCAGTTACTATGATGTATTAGCGCAACTAGAGGATTTTATTATTCAGCGTAGCCAGGAATCTCATTCAAACAATTCCTCGAAAAATGAGAATCAGGTGTCAAATGATCAATTAAAATTGCCTCGTGTTGAATTGCCATCATTTGAAGGACGATACGAAAATTGGCTTTCATTTTCAGACAATTTTAAAGTTATGATTCATAATAACAATAACGTGTCAGTGTTGCAAAAGTTCCATTACCTTAGGAGTGCATTGAGAGGGGAGGCGTATGATTTAATAGCGAATCTGCAAGTTACAGAAGCTAATTATAAAATTGCATGGCAATTATTGAAAGACAGGTATGAAAATAAGCGTTTGATTGCAGCTACTCATGTCCGTAATTTGTTACATATTAAATGTATCACAAAGGAAACTACATCAGAATTAAGAGAATTTATTAATACAGCTACTAGTAACTTGAATGCATTACAAGCTTTAGATTTGCAGACATCACTAGAAGAGGTTTTGTTAGTTCAACATTTCGTTTCTCAATTAGACAGTAACACTAGGCGTGCGTGGGAGTTACAAATCACAGATCATTCTTTCCCTCCCTTATCAGAGTTCTTTGCTTTCTTGGAACGTAGGTGTCAAGCATTTGAAACTATAAAAAATACACCATCGCATTAAGTAGTGTCAAGGTCAAGGGACGATAAAAATAGACAGAGTGCTGAACCAAAACAAAAAGGAAAAACAACCAAATCATACGTGACAACAACTCAGTCTTTCTGTAACTTTTGTAAACAAAACCTAATACATCAGTTGTTTAAATGTCCTGCATTTTTAAACGCTGAAGCAAAAGAAAGACAAGACTATGTTCGAGATAATTTATTGTGTTTCAATTGTCTCAAAAAAATGCAAAGTAAAGACGTGCAGATCAGGTGGCTGTAAACGCTGTTCCAAAAGGCATAATACCTTGCTGCATTATGACGTAATGTCAAAAACAGATGAAAAAACCAGTGTTGCTAATTCACAATCAAGAAATTTTTCAAGTCATTCTAATACGAATAGGGAAAATATGACACAAGGTTCTTATTGCATTTTTAAGGGAAAACCAAATGTTACTGTTATGTTATCTACTGCTATAGTAAATGTACGAGATGCGAATGGTAAATTACATCCATGTAGAGTATTATTAGATTCTGCCAGTCAAAGTAATTTTGTAACTGAAGATTTAGTTGAAAGGTTGCGTCTACCTAAAAATAAACACCGAGTTCCAATTCAAGGTATTAATAGTGTGATTAGTGAAACAAAGCATTGTGTAGATGTACATATAGAATCAAGAATTCGTGAATTTGCAATTGATGTAAACTGTTTAGTTTTGCTCAAAATAACAGATAATATTCCAAGTAGGCCAATAGATCATGCTGATTGGAACTTGCCGACAGACATAGTGTATGCAGATCCTAACTTTCACCAACCAGATACTATTGACATTTTGTTAGGCGCGGAAGTGTTTTTGGACATTTTGCGATCGCATAAACTAACTAGACCAGGGAATTATCCAGTAGTACAAAAGACTGAATTTGGGTACATTTTGGCGGGTAAAGTTCCTACAACAAGAGATTCTAGTATACCACAAGTGTCATTTTTTGTGCAAGAAAGTAACCTTGATAGACAGTTACAGGCATTTTGGGAGCTCGAAACTATACATTCAACAGTCATTACTCAAGAAGAAAGGCAATGTGAACGACACTTTGAGGAAAACACTACCAGAGATAGCAGTGGTCGATTCGTTGTACGTCTGCCAATTAAGCCAAACCATAAACCATTAGGAGAATCATATAATTTAGCTCTTCGTAGATTTTACCAGCTAGAAAGACGGTTGCAGCAGTGTCCAGAAATTAACGAGCAGTACTGTAACTTTATGAGGGAATATGAAGAATTAGGTCATATGAAACCAGTGAAAGAAAAACGTGAAGATAGTGCTATGAAATGTTATCTGCCACATCACGCAGTATTGAAACCATCCAGTTCCACAACAAAGCTAAGAGTGGTTTTCGACGCTTCTGCAAAGACTTCAACGGGGGTTTTATTAAACGACATACTTATGACAGGACCAACAATCCAGCAAGATTTACATTCAATTGTCACGAGATTTCGAACCTTTCCTATTGCCTTTACGGCGGATACTCAGTCAATATATCGAATGATTAAAGTTCATGAAGATGACATTGCACTTCAAAGAATTCTGTGGAGATATTCATCAGTAGAACCAGTCAAGATTTATGAGTTGCAGCGGGTCACATATGGTGAAGCATCATCACCATATTTGGCGATTGCGTGTCTTCGAAAGTTAGCGGAAGAAGAAATAAATAAATATCCTCAAGCAGCAACAGTATTGGAACGTGATTTTTATATGGATGATGTAAGCTCAGGATGCCACAACGTTGAACAGGCGTTAAAGCTTCAGAAAGAACTTATTCAATTATTGCAAAGCGGTGGGTTTACTTTAAGAAAATGGTGTTCGAATGAGCCAGCATTGTTGGAAGCAGTGCCAGAAGAGCATAGGGAAATTCACTTACCGTTTGAATTTGAGTCCGAGTCAGGTGTTTCAACATTGGGTTTATCGTGGAATCCTGCATCAGATAAGCTTCTCATCACCAACAAGTCAGTTAAAGAATGTCTTACGACCAACATACCAACCAAACGTCAAGTGACTTCGACCATAGCAAAAATATTTGATCCTTTAGGACTTATAAGCCCTGTAGTTACTCCGTTCAAGATTTTCTTACAACAACTGTGGATCCATAAGATCAATTGGGATGATCAAATACCATCAGAGCTCTATCAGCAATGGTTAGACCTGTGTCATCATCTTCCAAGTGTTAACGAAATACAAATTGATAGATGTGTAGTATTGAAGAATTATGTTCATGTCGAGATACATGGGTTTGCTGACAGCAGTCAACTTGCGTACGGCTGTTGCATATATGTTAAAACTGTAGACATTTCAGGCAAAACTACTGTTAAACTTTTGGGTTCTAAATCGAGAATAGCTCCTATTAAAAAGGTAACGTTACCAAGACTTGAACTTTGTGCGGCAGTACTTTTGAGCAGGCTGTATCGGAAAATAATTCCGATATTAAACATTTCAGTGAATAGTACGCACTTCTGGATCGATTCAAAAACAGTGCTTGCATGGATATAATCTCCAGCTGCCAGATGGAAGGAGTTCGTGGCAAACAGGGTTGCAGAGATACAGGAGATCACATCAGTCAACCAGTGGCATCATGTGTCGTCAATGGACAATCCAGCCGACATTATTACACGGGGAATGGATCCGAAACAGTTGAAGGAAGCAGATATTTGGTGGCATGGACCCGCATGGCTTGAATCATCTGCATGGCCCGAACAATCAGAAGTGGTAGACGAAGATGTTCCAGAAGAAAGGAAAGTAACGAGCATATCTTTAGCCAGTTATGAAGGTGACATAAGCTGTCTGGAGAAATTTTCATCATTGTGGAAACTATTGCGAGTTATTTATTTGTGTCGTCGTTTTATTTACAATTGTAAAAATCACAACGAGAAGTAAGTAGGAACTATTTCCACTACTGAAATTGGTGATACTTTACAACAATGCATTAAGTTAATTCAACAGGTCAGTTATTCGCAAGAATTCAAAGATTTGGCTTCATCAGGCCAAGTTTCATCCCAAAGTGAACCTAAATCTTTGTATCCATTTATAGATAATGAACAGTTGCTACGAGTGGGAGGACGGCTAAAAAACTCCGACTTACCGTATGATAGCCAACATCAGATCATCTTACCATCTAAAGAGCATCTCACCAAATTGATAATTGAAGCGGAACATAGAAGATTGTTACATGCTGGACCGCAGTTATTGATTTCATCATTGAGGCAAAAATATTGGATCCCACGAGCTAAACAAGTCGTTCGATCTATCATTCATCAGTGTCTAGTTTGTTTTAAATTGAAAGCGTCAGCCTCAGAACAACTCATGGGTCAATTACCATCAGCACGAGTACAGCCAGCTCGAGCTTTTATTCACGTAGGGGTGGATTTCGCCGGTCCCCTAGTGATTAAGCAAGGAACTAGATCTCGTAAAGTGACAAAGGCGTATGTTGCAATATTCGTGTACTTAGCAACCAAAGCGATTCATATGGAGTTAGTGCGTGATTTGAGTAGCCAAACATTTTTAGCAGCTCTTCGAAGATTTGTATCCAGAAGAGGGAAATTTTTGAACATATATAGTGACAACGGAACCAATTTCGTTGGAGCTCAGCGAGAACTTAAGGAGCTTCAACAACTACTCAGTTCAGAACAATTTCAAAACTCAATTCAATATGTTGCAGTGCAAGAAGGATTTACATGGCATTTCATTCCACCCAGAGCAAGTCATTTTGCAGGCATTTGGGGAAGTGCAGTGAAGTCATTTAAGTTTCATTTAAGAAGAATAGTAGGTTGCACAATTTTGACATTTGAAGAACTCAATACAGTATAACACAAATAGAAGCCTGTTTGAATTCAAGACCAATCACCGTTCTATCCAATGATCCCGATGATCCTTCATTTTTGTCGCCAGGATATTTCCTTATTGGTGAACCTTTGATGAGCATTCCTGAACCAAATCTAGGTGACATTCCCACCAACCGATTATCAAGATGGAATCACCTTCAGAAGATGAAGCAGCATTTTTGGAAAAGATGGTCTCAGGATTATTTACATGAACTCCAGCAGAGAAGAAAATGGACAACAAAACAACCTAATATTGCTATTGCAGATGTGGTTCTAATCAAAGAAGACAATTCTCCTCTATTGTCATGGAAATTAGGTATCATTCAACAAGTGTTTCCGGGAAAAGATGGACTAGTGAGAGTAGTGAGTGTAAAGTGTAAAACAGGGACTATTAAGAGACCAATTACTAAAATTGTACCTTTACCTAAAAGTGATAATGTGGATTATGTGTAAGTTGATTGGCTTGGTTCAATCAAGAGAGGGGAGAATGTAGAGACTTTTATAGTGAGTTTGTATCATTGCCATTACATTTGCATAACGATTCCCTTTTGTTTTAAAAAGCATTTTGTGCGTGTGAGTGTCAGCAAGTTGAGCACAAGATATCCATACAAGACGGTCCTCCGGAATTCGTACAAAAAAGACAATATAACAGTAAGTTGTAAGTGTTAGCAGTTGTTGTGTAGTTAGTGCAAATAAACATGTATTCATTTATCACAATTAAGTTGTTTTGTGAACATTTATTCATCAAAAGACAGAACACCTGCATCCTACATACTTCGCAACCCGTGTGGTGTTTAGTGAATTTCTAGTGCAGCGCTGTTTGCACGACCCGCAGTTTCATGCCGCGATACTCTTCACAGATGAAGCCTATTTAACGAGAGAGGGTGTATTCAATAGCCTGAATAGTCGTGTGTGGGCCGACGAAAATCCCCATGGTACCATTGTGCGTGAACATCAACAGAGATTTGGGACAGGCATCGTCGGTAACAAGCTGATATGCCCATATATTTTACCACCTCGCTTAACTACACCATTGTACGCATTGATCGTGCAAGAAACACTCCCTGAATTATTAGAAGATGTATCTCTTGATGTTCGTCAACGGATGTGGGTTCAGAATGACGGGGCTCCAGCACACTTTGGAGTAGCTGCTCACCAGTGCCTTGTCTATTCCTTCCCGAATAGGTGGATCATAAGGGGAGTTGCTATTTCTTGGCCGGCCAAAATCTCGCCAGGTCAAAATCTTGCCTGTCCAAAACCTCGTGGACGAAACTCTCGCTGGTCCGAAGCCTCACCTTAGCAAAACCTCGCATCCCAAAATCTCTCCTGGCCAAAACCTCACTGTCCTGATCTCGGGACATAGAATTTCGGCTGGTCTAAACTACGTGGAACATAATCTCACCTGGGAAGAATGTCGTCAGTATAAAACCTCGTCACGACGATTTCTTCGATGCAGAATGCTCTCTCTCTCTCTCTCTCTCTATCTATCTATCTATCTATCTATCTATCTATCTATCTATCTATCTATATATATATATATATATATATATATATATATATATATATATATATATATATATATATATATATATATATATATATATATATATATATATTAATAACACATAATTGCATTAAAATAATGACAAGAAAATATTCTAACGCGTGCTTTGAAAATCTATTTATATAATAAAAAAAAATGACAATGTTGGTGACATCATACCTCTTGAGCCACCCGACCGATCTCGATCAAATTGTCAACATAGATGAGGTTGGGACCTGGGATGTCTTTCGAAAGTTCACTTTGGCTGCATAGAACGAAGAGGAGGGGAGATATATAAAAATAAATAAAACTTAATAGTTCTTCAACCACGAAACCAATCTCGATCGAATTTGCCACACACATCAGGTTACCACCTGGGATATTTTTTTATAATTTCACTTTGACGGGAAGGCGAAGGGGAAGGGAGAGACATGTAGAAATACATAAAAATGAAAGTGGTTGCGTTTGTGACTTAATAACTCTTAAACCAGCCGACCGGTTTCGATCAAATTTTCAACATAGATGGTTTTTGAGCCTGGGATGGGTTTTATTTCACTTTGACGGTGACCATAGGAAATTCTAACAAAATTAAACAATATTTATGAAAGTATCAAATAATATCTTAGTTCTTACATGCCCTGTAGGTTAAAGGAGACGCAGATAATCAGAATGAAGGAAATGATGGAATGAAGAAAGTGGGAGAAAACGGAAATACCTCGAGAAAACACACACACACGATATTTTGTACCTTTTTCTTCTACTTCTTTTATAATAATAATAATAATAATAATAATAATAATAATAATAATAATAATAATAATAATAATAATAGTAATTATTATTATTATTATTATTATTATTATTATTTTGTAATATGAAATTGCATATTAAGAAATTCATTGGTTAAATTTTAAGGAAAGGATTAATTCCGCAAGTTTTTGGCCAAGGGAGATTTTGGTCCGCTAGGTTTTGACCAGGCGAGGTTTTGGGCTTCGAGGTTTCGGCCACGCGAGATTTTGGGCGGCAATGTTTCGGCCGGGAGATTTTGTCCGTATCCCCATCAGCATGTCGCAGAATAGTTTCGAAAATTTGCGGCTAGTAAAGAGATCATCACTGACGAGGAGCACAGTGAGCGACCCAGCATGGCATCTACAGGATTGCGGGAACTTTGCACCCGGGAAATTCGCGTCCTATCAAAAAAGTGGGAAAAATGCGCCCGCTATATATTTGCATCGGGATGTTTGCGCCCTACAGTTAATTTTTATATCGTGTAAAGTAACTTCCTCTCACACTTGAACTAGACCTGGGTCTATCAGAAAAGTGAACCAAACCTGTTGTTCCTTTTTCTGACGTGTTTACAAGCTCAAGCAGGAAAAAACTCTTTCCCTTGTCATTTCTTCATTATTATTATTATTATTATTATTATTATTATTATTATTATTATTATTATTATTATTATTATTATTATTATTATTATTATTATTATTATTATTATTTTTACTTGATAACATTATGACGAGAACCCTTCCTCTTGTCATTTATTTTTATTGTGCCTTGATAAAATTATGTGAGAAACTCTGTTCTTTATCATTGTTTGTTATTTTTAGCAAGAAATTATTTAAATTTTTGTCCTTGTTATTGTGTGTTTATAATGCTTCCTCGTTTTCACTCCAATTCTTTGGATGTAGGCTAGACTTCTCAGACATCGAACAATATCTTTGAGCAAACTTGTTTTATATCTATGCAGTTTCTTTCAACCCTGTTGTCTAGTCGTACATATACTTTTTCCTAGCCCTGCAAACCAAGAAAAATCCTATCATAATGCAAAGCACTGTATTCAGCGTCCTGTTTCAGTGTTTTTAAAAGCACATAAAAATTCGGATGCAAGTTAATCTTACTCTTGAGCTCGTTGTTCCACCCTTCAACGGCATTATTTGCTCGATGCCGTTTACTTTCGCAGTTCCAGACATCGATCAGCACATTCACATCTTGCATCCATTCGTTCACAAAGTAATCTATAAATGCTGTAACTTAATCTTCTATTGGTATAGTACTCGGTATTGCTAGCCAATCGTCTTCAACTTATTTCCGGGAAATAATAACCAAAGTGCTTCACATGCGGATATCTCTTCATTTTGATTTTCTTTGCACACAGATGCCAAACCTAGTTCTTGCACTTTACGCCACAAGCATTAGCTCAAATGAAAATTGCAACCCTTAATTGTACAATCCGGGAAGTTGGAAGCAAGCGCAAAAATACACGCCTTTTCAAAGTCAAGCATGATCTTTTGTGGAGCCCAACCCGGTAAACATTCCTTTAATTTATTGAAAAGAAAGTCGTAAGTTCTCTTTTATTGTTCAGCAGAAAGGCAAAAGCTGCTGAGTGATATTTATTTCATTCTCCATACTGCCAACATCTGCGTAAAACGTATACAGTTGGGAGAACTGCTTGCTGTACAATTTGAAAGTTCCATCCAGAAAGAAGGTTTTTTTTTTTTTAACTGCAATATTTCCTGACCTTTCCTACTCGAGAAAACAAGAATTCTCTGTTCGTGTCCTTCACGCAGCAAAACAAAGTTTGAATTGTCGTCCATCCTCAGGTTTTTCTCGGTTAACACGATCTTTCGTCTTGAATCCGGGATTATGATTAGATTTCTGGGCTGTCGGCATCTAAGGCCACTTAGCCCGTTACGTAAGAGGGGTGATGTCCCTCGGCGAGCACACTATTCGGGGAAAGGGAAGGAAGAAAGGATTGGGAAAGGAAAGAAGCCGCCTGCGATCATTATGCTAGATACCATCCCGGCATTTGCCTAGTGTGAATGAAGGGAAACCCAGGAAAAACCTCACTCAAGATGGCTGATCTGAAAAAGCTGTAACACTTTTTCGACCGAGTGTCCCCATCGGGAATCGAGCCCGGGACCGCTCGCACCAAAGGCGAGAGCGTTAGCGACTACGCCACGCGGGACTAAAATCTTGAATTTGGGTCTCAAAGATCTCCTCGCTTTTGTCGCCTTACTTATAATTCATGTTTCTCTTGAAGCTGTTGTACTCGGGAACTTACGTCACGAAACGCAATCCACGATTAAACAGTGTACACAATTCTTCGTGGTAGATCTTCGATAGAGGCTCGTCACTTTCTTTGGCTCTCTTCATTGCTGCCATCCGTTGAACTCGAACTTCTGTTTTAGAGACGTCTGGTTGATATTTATATTCCGTTGACTTCTTACTTTTCCCTTTGTTACTAACTGTTTCCTGTACTTATCTTTCTTCTCTCTGACACAGCCAAGTTGTTGTGTCAGTACTCTGCTTCTTCACATGATACTTGAATCTTTAATACACCGCACAGGGATTGCCTTTCGTCGTCTCAGAAGTTCAGACTTCATCCATCTAAAATACCAAACTAAACGGTAATAATAATAATAATAATAATAATACATTTTAGTTCACTAAAGTTCAATCCATACGAATACAGTTTTTCATTATACTACAATATATACAATAAAAGTGTAAGTTAACTATTATGATTAATATATGTGTATATATTAATATACGTATATTAATATATTTAACTAAACTAATCATATGAGTGTAATTTAATCTACTCAAGGCTGTTTGGCACTTCGCAGATATCTTTGTTCACAATCATCACGAGTCGACGGTTTTAGGACACAAAATATAGAAAAGTAAATGTAAAGTGAATGTAAAATTAGTTCAGTAATATTATCAGGAAAATCGATCTATATACAATATGTTTACTTGCTGGAGTTACTCGCTTCAAACACACCGTTGTATTGATCCGTTGTGTTCAATTGAGGTTCCAATTGAGGTTTTTCTCCTCTTGCATAGTCCCAAGTTATCACAATCAGCCAATGAAAATAAATCACAGGTGGCACGGCTGTGGGGAAGGATTCTTTACTCTGTAATGTCTGTCCCTCCGGGCAGTCCATGAGCTCGAACAGTTTCTTTCATCTTGCGGGGCGTAAACTTCCCGGTGCAGGTATATCGCGGGCGCATTTCCCTCTCTTTTTAAGGTAGGGCGCAAAATTCTCGACACCATCTACAGATTTGAACACAGATCGCCTGGAGGAGATGATTCAGGACAAAAAAAGTCGCTCCAAGCGACTTTCACCTGTTCCCGCACTTGAAAAAGCACCTAGGAGGGAGTCGATTCGCAGGTGAATCACTTTGTCACAATGAGGCTGTCACACGCAAGGACAGGATTTTTAGCAGGAGGGAATCTTCAAACTCATCCCACAATGCGACAAGTGCCTCACCGATATGGAGACTATGTCGAAAAATAACCTTATGTATGAAGGACTATCTGTTGGCTGTATTGATTGTATGAAATCATATATACACGTTTCACTGCAGGCTTTGTAACATTACTTTCTGATCACTCCTCGTAATAAGGTATCAGCCGTATAGTTTTCAATAATATTATGAAAAGAAAATGTTATGACACAGCAACGAAATCGTTTGTTGCCAATCTGATGCACTTGATAGTATTTATGCTTCTGCAATTGATTATTTATTTATTTATTTATTTATTTGGTGGTTAAGAAAGATAAACACTGTTAAGTAACATACGTATTTTATCTAGCGATGTTTGATTTTTCCTAAAGTGAAGCACATACTACTAACAGTAACGCACACATAGTGTTATAAATGGCTTACATACTACTTGCAATGAACAATATTAGAATTATGGAAAAAGGTCTTTAATTAACACTTACAATAAACTATTATTTTTTTTAAAAAAAAAATATTGTTCTCAAGTCTCTTTCTTCACTCCTCAGAAATGTTAGTGATGGACAATAATGATGCCATCAACTATGCTAACAAACTTTTAGAGTGGCTCAGTGGTAGAACCCTTGTCTCTGGTGCGTGGGGTCCCAGGTTCGATTCTCGGTCAGGTTAGTTTCTTGTGGACAACATCATGTGCCTGGGTTTTCTCGGGGTACTCCCGTTTCATCCTACATTCTCATTCCACTAATTCTTCCATCATCATTCACTTGCCTGAATCATCCGTGTTCCTTAGCCTAACAGGTATAGTCGTTAAACTGAAAGATTTCATTTCAGTTTCAACAAACTTTTTGCCCGTAAGAGAAACAGGAAACAGTTAGTAGTTTACTCATTAAAATATGAAGGTACGCTCCTCTCCTGCCATTGGGGAATCCCTTGGGCGATGTAGAGGTAAGTTTTTATATTTACTCGACTTTGGTACGTTCAAGAGGTGTATATTCTCCCCAGATTTCTCTAGTACCAATTTTACAGATGTTGACTGAACCTCTGATTCCCATGGATAAAACGAGAGAGAAATCTCGCTTCTCTTCCAGTAGATCAACCCTAGAAGGTTTACTTAGCAATTAGACATTTTACCAACTACGACACCCAGGCTTTACTTAATTCATTGTTATTTTCTAAATGCTAGATAAAGTACTTCCAAAAAATTTTGTTTTTACTTTATTCGCTGGAATACCTAGAAGTGATGATTATAGATTGTGCAGATAGTTTAAGCTTCTACGGAAAATTGAGTCCAGAACACCTCTCACTTCGCTACACAGAAGGAAAATTTTGATGCTTTTAGCTGCTGTAAGCTGAATTTCTATAATGACAACAATTCCGACATCTTCTTAGAACGCTGTCCTCGGAATAGATATTAAATTGATAAACTGACATACTCATGTACGCATAAATATATACATAAACAAAGTAATATAGAATTACTCATCGTATATAACATAGTTTATTGCCATTGCTGTGTGCCATACTAATATATAGGCAGAGCTTTCAGAGGTTGAATGGGTATTTTAATCTATCTAATTTTATATTCAGTTAAAGTAAAGCTTCAAAGCGAATAAAAAAAATGAAAAAAACTTTAATCCCATTAAGAAGTAACGGCAATGTCTCTTATTACTAGGACGTGATTGGAGTTGGAAAATTTTAATCTTCTACCATGATTCGTTTCTGGGAAAGTGGAGGGACGGTATAAAGCAATATAAAATGTACGATCGTCTTTTCGTACCTGGAAAGAGCTCTACATGCTCTGAATCTGACAACAGTTCGTCTTTTAAAAAATGTAGAAAGAAATACTAGATCTTTTAACACAAATTTCTTTGATTGTGAGTTTTTAAACATTAAATTTATTTTCATTATGAAGATACACAAAAGACGAAGAAGGGCAAATTACTAATCACAAAAGTTTAAAATATAATTAGAAGAATAAGGTTTTCAAAGAATTTTAAACGTTAACACTACTAAGCACATAGTCTACATCATCACAGGCATATACAAAGCCAAGTTATCAATAATAATAATAATAATAATAATAATAATAATAATAATAATAATAATAATAATAATAATAATAATAATAAATTATAAATACGGTAGATCATTATAAATTCATCTACTGCAACCTAAGAAATAATGCACTAGTGTTCTCATTACTTGGTTGACTGCAGTGGCGTATTTAGCATATTGTTTCGGAGGGCTATGCACAAAACGGGGAAGCAGGGGAACAATTGCCCACCCGGGTTTGAGGATTAAATATATTTAAATCGATTGTCTACTAATATACTAGGGAAAACTGTAAAACTTGTATATCAGTGGAGGATCTTACTCCCACAGACAAGTCTGAAATGACGCTCCTGCAAACACACGTTGAGTGTTTGTAATCTCATTTGAACTTAACTGATTTCATTTTAGAAAAAAATAGAAATAATCAGTTTTATCTGTGTACGTTTTTACCTGAAAGAAAATGTTGAAACCTGTTGAGCTGAAATATACTGATTGCAGTTTTAATAGCGAGAATTGCAGACTGGTGCAGAGCCGGCCTTAAACCGATTGGACCGATTGCTTCCAATCGGACCCCGCGCCAAAGTGGGTCCCGTGCTAGTGCCGTCTACTCTACTCTCCAGTCTAATCTACTTTCCAGTGCTGTCTTAACAGCATATTAGCCTCCAGAGCAAGCAAGTGTGTTGTGGGTCTTATGACTAAATTTTGCTCCTAATACATCTAATTAACATATACCATTCTGCTCGAGGGGCCACCGGTCAAGTGGCTATGGTGCCTTTCAGATGGCTCTTCTACTCACGGTTGTCAAGTACAACAACAACATATTGCAATACAAGTACAGGTGACAATTAATGAATTATATGAAATAAAACTGAAATTAGTGACAAACTGCGTAGTACACAATCAGTATTGCACATGTAAACTGCACTACAGACATTCGGATTTAGGTTATGACATGTTCGATATGTCTACCATCTCTGGCGATGATGTAGCCCAGACGAACAGCAAAATTCAGCATGATCCGTTGAAGTGCCGATGCAGTTTTTATCTCGCAATGGTTTTGGGGTACACAGCTGTACGCCTTGTCCTCAATATAGCCCACAAAAATGAGCCACATGGGTTCAAATCCGGGGACTATAGCGGCTATGTGAGACCCTTCCAATGGCCTCTAGGTACCCCAGAACCAGAATGCGGTTCCCAAAATACTCCTCCAGGACATTAAATACACATAGTCCGATAGGGTCGGTCTGTCTTGTATGAGCCACATCTTGTCGAAATCAGGGTCACTTTGGATAATGGGTATAAAATCATTTTCCAAAACCGTCACGTATCGTGCAGTGGTCACCGTGCCGTCAAGGAATATTTTCACCGATTATTCCAGTTTCCTCCCACTTTCTTCATTTCAACATTTCATTTATTTCTCATCATCACCGTCTCCTTTAGCCTTGCCGGCATATCCATGGGACGTAAAACTAGATTTCATTTCATTTCCTTTTATTCCATAGCTGGACATTGCACACCACACCGTCACCCGTTCAGGGTGGAGAGACTTTTCCATTGCGAAACCCGGATCCTCAGTCTCGAATGCGCCAAATTTGCTTATTGACGAACCCATCCAAATGAAAGTGGGCATGCGCATACGAATTCCCATCATGCCTTGTGGTCAGCCACGCAGTTTGGACGTTATCACGTACTAAACTTTTAAAACATCAAAGTATGATTATTGTAGTATGCATGGCCGCCCGCAGGGTGGGGCAAGGTTGTCAGTTCCATCACCTATATTTTCGAAAAGTGTTCATTTCTTCCAAATATATGTCAACACTTACTAGATAAGCTTGCTGATACGCTGTTGTATTTAATAAGTAGTATGAAATTCTGTAGTAAACATAGTGGCGTAGCCAGGATTTGGCAATGCGGAAACTAAAACGCAATTTTAGGGTTTCTTTTAGCAAATTTTAAATTTTTGGGGGGTCCGGAGGCTCTCAGTGTTTGCTAATGTGAGGACTGAAAACGTAATTTTAGATTTTATTTTAACAACTTTTTGAAATTTCGGGGGTCACTAAAACAAGTAGTATTACGACTATGTCCTTTTCAGATATGATATACTAATATTACTAGTTGTAGATTTACATATATATATAATTTTATATTGAAATGTACCTTATATATGTTTAATATATTAACTTTCACGCACTATTTAAGCATACGTTTTGATTGCCATCCATTCTGAGTACACAATCTCTATTAAACTTTTGAAATGAAATGAAAATCATTTTTTTTATTTGGTGTCCCAGGATTTCTTATGTGTGTTTGTGTATTGGTTCTACAGTCCTTGGTGCATGTTAGTTATCAACCTGGGGCCCCAAATGTTCCCAATAGGGCCCCGCAACACCTAAGGCCGGCCCTGGACTGTTGAATCTTATGTGGTATGATACAAAAATTTAGCAGTGAATATACCTTTTATTCTATTCATAGGAGAATATAGAAGCATCCTCTTGGCCTATCTGATTTCTCGGGCTACTTATTCCTCCTCTTGATTTTCTTTAATTCAAACATTTACCTTTCTTTACCTTTCTTTATGTAAATATTCCTTTGCTATAATAATTAAAGTCCCGTTATGTTGATATCCGTGCAAATTGGTGTGGAACACCAGATTCGCTTATCAGTTCCTCTTAGGTTTGGTGTTACTGACGACGGCTGGCTTGAATCACAACTAACAACGGTCGAAAGTATGGTAGGAGAAACAAAAGAAACTAACAACTAAAAAAAGAAAAGAGAAATAGAAGAGTAGAAAGAACGAAAGAAAAAAAAGAGAAAGCACTTCTTACATGGAATGAAATTTGACAAATACAGTATTATTTCTGAACAACTAGTATAAAAAATAGAACTTCAATGAAATTCTTAGAAATGGTAAGAAGAATTATTATTGTACGTAGAATGGGAAAAACTAAGTTTATTTCGGGGGTATTGAACCCGATAGCCCACCAAAATACGCTACTGGTTGACTGGTTAGGAGTTTAGCGTTATTTTTCAGCTCCGAGGTATATGGGACGTACTTAAGCTTCATGAGAGATCCAAGCCTGAGTGGAAATCGAATTTGGGTCTCCTGCACCGTAAACGTGTGCGCTAACCGTATAGCTATGTCTATAGCCCTATTTACGTAAGCTTCTCGCTTTATCTTTGTTCTCATTCACCATATCTTCTACTATATTTCCAGAAAACAATTATATAATCCCATACGGAGTTTAATCCTTTCTCATTATACTGAAATCTGATAGAGAGACACGTATCATTTTTCATTCACCATACCTTATTCACCATAGCACATATCTGGGAATGCAATTATTTTCTGTCACATAATATTTAATCCTTTTCCATCACACTAAAATTCAATAGAGAAAAATGCATATCTTTTCATTCACCTCTTTGCCTTGCCATAGCACATAAGCTTTCTCTTTCTTTTTTCATGACACTAAGATCTGATACAGAAATATGGATCGTAGCACAATCTTACATCCTGTCCAATGCTGCTCGTAGACGATCCAAAAAAGCTTGAACAAGACCATTCAATACCTCAAATTTACACGTTCAAAGGAGTATTGTTCAAGACACTTGAACAAGTGTCTCGAATGGACTTGAAACAACTTTTACACGATCATAAAAGTATCGAATCATGTTTTACATACTTGTTGATAGATGGCAATTCAAAACAAGTAACTGTATGAAAACAAATGAAAGCGAAACTGCGTACTGATTTAGTTCAGACCTGCTCATGAATAGCTATAATATTACCATATCTTTCCTAACTTTCTGCAGATATTTGTAATTTAATACGTTATATTAAATAATTTAGAAAACAGGTCAATTGATTTTGCAGCAAGCGCATCGAATTGTCACTAAGTATTTTTCCCCTTTTACATTAAATGCGGGTTAGGTTAGCTGACGTTAAAAGAGTAAAGTGCTGCTTAGGTATAAAATCGTTCCTTATACTAAGCTTTTTAAAAAAATCTGTTTCTTAAAATGGCTGCTGATGACAGAATCACAATTAAAAAGAAAAAATCGAACTGTTTCCTAAAATTGTGTCTATCAAGAGGCAATGACTGCCTTTTGATGTTAGTTATGCTATGGCATCGAGGACTGTTTAAAGAAAAGGCTGAAACCACAGGAAACCAAATGAAGTAATGATAATATTTTTTCAGCTACTGGACTTACCACCCATATTTCCATCAGATTTCTTTCACAAACCAACCCATATTTGGTACTGGTTAAGAATAATCAGTCAAGCGAATAGTAATGTTACTGTTAAAATGTGTGAATGCGTATTAAGGAGGATTGTCTTAGATACAGTAATAATTTCCACAGTTGGAACATGCCTGTATAATGTAGGAAACCAGTATTTTATGTTTAGAAGCTTAATGTTACCAGTATCGAATCATTACAAGAGCTATAGTCGAGTGCAAATGAGTGAATACGGTGTCAAGGGTTTGTTGACCTATTCCTATTTATGCATGATTCTTATTCTTATGTTTATTGCACTATAACCTTCATCGATGACGCACCTGCTCCCTACTTACGTACTCTAGCGTGGAACCCCTTCTACGATCCTGCCATGACTCTGTTAAATAGCATTCTCGATTTTAGTGTTTTTTCCACTTTCTTATCTGTGGCATACGTCAGAGTTAACATTTACAGGAAAGCACTCCTTAAATTAAGCTGCACGCATGAAAGCAACCTCTACCTTAAGAAATAACTTCTGAAATACTACGTGTGGATTTCATGAAAAAATAACATTAGTCAACAAGATTTTGGCATGGAAATGAAAATACCTGATTCTAATAGAACTTTTTACTTAGAATTCGAATCTGCAATCAGTTTTTCTTCATCACCCTCAGTTTTCCCGTGACAGAGAGATTTTTGGGAATTTCCCCTCATTTTTTTTTTTTTTACAATTTTTGTACCTGTAGCTCGGGTATCCTTAGGTATATAAACACACAAATTATATTGTATGTTAGCTTAATTTATACGTAGTAAGCCCTATAAGTTTCATAAGAATCGCATTATTCTTTCTAGAGAAATAAACATATTTATATAAACATATGTTATGTGTACTGTTCATTTTACCATATTCATTAGTGCAGATACAATCACATATAACTTCCACGAAAATTACAATATAAGCACGGATTATACCTCATTGGACTTCCAATAAAACATATTTTCAATTATGTGTACACCATATCGCCATTTTTGTATGAGGGAATTTCTAGAGGGATTTTGTTGGAAATTCCCTCCAAAAAGTAGATTATAAGATATTTTGTCAACTTGCTATTTGTATATAGTGATACAGAAACAGAAACTGCACTAAACATAGTTTTATGTCTACTTAATAAATAATGTTAATTTCATGTGAATCGCATTATTCTGTCTAGAGATATAAACTATTGTGTCTATTTATAGGTAATAAAGAATATACTATGCAAGACTTTTACCAAACACAAAAACCTAACGTTAACGTATTATTGTCGGCACATAGATTGATACCCAAATACAAGCACAAATACACTCATGCGTTCTGTGGAAAATAAGTCACTTTTTAATATTTTGATCTGGCAACAATGCAAAAAAAAAAAAAAACTGATGACTCACGTAGCCTGATGACTGTTAGTAGCGTTGAGTGACGGTCCAGCTAGATGTGTTTTAGATGTGGCCGCGTGTAAGTTGAAGTGTTTGTGCATTGTGGAGTTCGAATATATTGTGTTGTGTGGTGATGCTCTGAGTTAGATTACGTTTGTGCTGCTTCATGATTGATCGAGTGTAGATTCGTGTGTGTATATGTGTGTGATACCTTACAAGATACAAGATGCAGAGGAAGTGTGTAAATCACCCGGACAATTTCTGTTATATATGTGGGGAGCTGATATTTAAATCGCAACGTCGATATTTTACTCCACTTGTGAGGAAGTGTTATCAGTTATATTTTGGTTGCTGTGTAGGAGACCAAGATAAGAATTGGGCTCCTCACTACATTTGTTGTACTTGCGTGAAACGTCTTACTGGTTGGGCAAATGATGAACGAAACATGGACTTCGCAGTACCGATGATCTGGAGGGAACCAAAAGATCATTCTTCAGACTGCTACTTTTGTATGACACAGATAAAAGGAATAACCAGTAAATCTAAGCACACAGTACAATACCCTAATTTCCCATCAGCAATTAGGCCAGTTCTACACAGTGCAGAATTACCTGTATCAGTACCTCCTGCTCATCTTACAGTAAACGAGGATTACGTACTTGAGGCAACTACTGAAGTTCCAAATGAAGAAGATGGTCCTACTTATGTAGGAAGAACTTCTACATTGGATCCCCATCTGATAACTCGAGGTGAACTAAATGACCTCGTACGGGATTTAAAACTCTTCCAGATACAGGCAGAACTTCTTGCTTCTAGACATAAAGGCTTGAATCTACTCTATCGTGATACTAAAGTGTGTATATTTCGAAACCGTCATACAGAGTTTCAAAACTAATATTCTCAAGAAAATGATTTAGTGTAGTGTAATAATGTCTGTGCTGTGAGGGATACACTCGGACATGCACATATAAGTACAGAGTAAAGATTGTTTATTGACTCTTCCAAAACTAGTTTGAAGGCTGTTCTTTTGCACAATGGCAACACATTTCCTTCAGTGCCTTTGGCTTATGCAACTAATATGAAGGAAACCTATGAAAACATCAAAATAGTGTTAGATAGAATTCAGTATGAGAAATACAAGTGGACCGTTTGCTATGATTTAAAAGTTATTTCTTTGTTAGTGGGTTTGCAGCTTGGTTATACCAAATATCGTTGTTTCCTCTGCGAAAGGAACAACAGGAACAAAGCAGAACATTACATCAAGAAGGAATGGCCAAAGCGTGTATTAGCTCCTGGACAGAAGAATGTTGTTTATTCCTCACTGGTGAGCCCTGATAAGATAATTCTACCTCCTCTTCACATAAAGTTGGGGCTCTTCAAAAACTTTGTTAAGGCAATGGAGAAAAATTATGCAGGATTTTGTTACATCAAGGAAAAAATTGCTCGGGTTAGTGACGCTAAATTCAAGGAAGGGATTTTTGTAGGGACCCAAATAAGATGTTTGATTCGTGACCACAAATTTGTGGATCTCTTAACTTCGGTTGAGAAAGCAGCTTGGTGTTCGTTTAAATTTTTAACAGAGAATGTTTTAGGAAACCAGAAAGCCCCAAATTACCGTGAAATTGTGAGTGATTTCCTGCAATCATTTAAAGAAATGGGTTGCAACATGTCCCTTAAAGTTCACTTTCTAAAATTGCACCTGGATTTCTTTCCTGAAAACCTTGGTGCTGTTAGTGATGAGCATGGGGTACGTTTTCATTAGGACATTTTCTCCACGAAGAAGAGATACCAGGGACAGTGGAGTTAACAAATGCTAGCTGATTACTGTTGGACACTCAAAAGAGATGTTCCAGAAGCCAAGAAGAAAGTCGACAACTAAAACATTTTAGTTAAGGTAAGTAAGTGTTCATTTATTAAGAAGATATTAAGAAGTAGACATAAAATTATGTTTTGGTGGAGTTCCTGTTTCTGTATCACTATATACAAATAGTAAGTTGAGACAAAAAAATCTTATAAACTACTTTTTGGAGGGAATTTCCAACAAAATCCCTCTAGAAATTCCCCCATACAAAAATGGCGAAATGGTGTACACATATTTGAAAATATGTTTTATTGGAAGTCCAATGAGGTTTAACCGTGCTTATATTGTAATTTTCGTGGAAGTTATATGTGATTTTATCTGCACTAATGAATATGGTAAATTGAACAGTACACATAGCATATTTTTATGTAAATATCTTTATTTATCTAGAAAGAATAATGCGATTCTTATGAAACCTAGAGGGCTTACTAAGTATAAATTAAGCTAACATACAATATAATTTGTGTGTTTATATACCTAAGGGTACTCGAGCTATAAGTATGAAAATGGTTAAAAAAGAGATATTTGAGGGGAAATTTCCCGAAAATCCCTCTGTCATGGGAAAACGGAGGGTGATGAAGAAAAACTGATTGCAGATTCGAATTCTACGTGAAAAGGTCTATTAGAATCAGGTGTTTTCTTCCGTGTGAAAGAGAAAAAGTATTCTTTTGTCGACTAGTTTAATTAGATTACAATAGACATGTGATTATTTCCAGGGTACTTTAGTTTGCGAGCGTATTCTCAATCTGTACGCAATTGTTTGATATTATCAGAGATTAGTAACAGTACAAAACGTCTTATTAAATCAAGAAAAGTCAGTTATATATATTTCAATTTAATGGGATCTTCTTTCTTAATCTACATCCGGTATTCTTGTATATTAAATTCTCAAATTAATAGTTATACTTGCAATTGCCTCAAAATTTAACAATAGTTATGGGGATGGAAGCACTATAACTATATAAATCGTGTATATTATCAACAAAAAATATTAACATATCTTCCGGCGCAGATATTAGCTTTTGTTTATTATTATAATGTACACTTGGAACATCAAATAATTACGGAAAAGAGTAATGAAAAGATATTTATTCAACAACTGCCGCTCTGTCTCACTTTGCCAGCATACTTGTTTTGTATTTTCCTGCACTAAACTTGAGCGCTGATTGGCTATTGAATGCTCTTGAATTGGATTGTTTAGAACAGGGCCGAAACGAAATCTATTGAATGTAACTATTGAATTCAAGACAAAAATGACGTCAGTGCTGACGCCTTTTTCATCAAATGGTCTTGAACAAGAGTCTTGTTCAAGCTTTCTTGGATCGTCTACAAGCAGTATAAATGGTTGATAAGTAGGAAACGGTATTTATTAGGTACTTTGGTATCAGAAATAAAATATAAACTATGTTCCTACAACAACTATTACCCAGTCACTATAAAACAACCGATTTTCAGTTACCTTTATTAACATTTATTGCTAACAAAAGTGTAGGTAAGATCTAAATAGATCGCTGCAGTGAAATAATAAACAAAATCTTAAATAAGGTACTCAGTATGTTTATAATAGTATTTTTAAACACTTTACAGGTCCTTCAAATATACCAAAAATAAGATATAGCTAATAATATGGATTCGCTAATGTTGTCTTATATTTATTAGTCGAAAATATTAGATGCTAATCTTCTTTGTATAGAAATATAACAACATAAGCTAATAGTTCGTTTCGATATGATCTATCAATTTACATATGTCCTATCTCTAGACATTATCATAGTAAAAAATAGTTAAGAGTTGATAATAATTTTGGGTTATATTTCATATAACCATACCGTGTATATCTCGGTAGTGTCACAACGAAATGCCTGATTAGTGTATATATCAGCGTCACTTTCAATTTAATAAGTGGCAAGATTATCGTACATTTGAAGTTTACAAAATAGAAACATGTTTTCGATTTTCTCGAAAACTACGCATGATAATTATTTATATTCATTCACATCATTTTGATAAGTTCAATCAAATGTAGCGATTGTCATATGTTTCATCTTTGGATTGTTTTCGTTAAATGTTAATAATAGTGTAGAATACCCATTGTTTTACGTATATGGGATTTTCCTTTACCTTCAAATGTACAAAATAGTTACGAGTGTTAAGCTCCATTTTGTTATCTTTCTTGCTTCTTAGAAGCCTACATCATCATTAACTTCTATCCTTAATCAGAATTTAAAAACAATATTATATTTCTACAGTACAACTTAGAAACTAGAATAATTGATGGAAACCTACACTGTAAAGCATCTAATTTCTTATTCTGCAGAAATAAGGTAGTAATTTATGTGAACAATTACCAGACGAAGTAAAATCTCGACATCCCATGTGTAACTATCCACTTCGTTGGAGAAACTTTATCCCTGAAATGCTACCTCAAAAGTGACATGCTATTGTTTCTTGTTAATGTCATTTAATGTTTATATATTCCATGCTATATGTCTATTTGTGTTATCCCGCATATCCTTCTGATAAATTATTGCTTTAAGCACGCTGTTTATGTATTTATGTTGTTATATGTTTAATATCTGTATATTGCATTTTAAACAATGTACTTTTGAACTAATCAGAATGAAATTCTGATTACTCTGTAAATATTTTCTAATGGTCTCTAGTTTTAGAAAAAATACACAAACACTCGTGAAAATTGAATTAATATAACTAGATGTTGCAAAATATTAAAGTAATATGTTCGTAACTGTTAGCAATATGTGTATCATTGTTAAGAGTGAGCATAATCTAATATTAAGAATTTTTTTTACATAAATGCGGTACATAAATATAACTATAAACAATCTTTTCGAGCTGAACTATTAATTACTATTAGTAACGGAGAACATTTTTTTTTTTAATTTCAAAAAGTTTGTTTTTGTGAATCTTCTCGAAAATTACACATCAGAATTTATCCTTTGTAACGACTCGTTCAAAATTTTGTCTAATTTAGTTCTTTCTTGCATTATGTTAATCTATACTATTATTTGTTCGCATATTCTATTAGTTTCTGTTAATATTTCCCTGTGTTGTTTCATACCGATCTATGTTACGTTGTAGCATGTACGAGTCATTTTATATATTCTTGTTTTCTGGATTTACATATCACTTAGTATGTAATTTGGATTCCTGGCCTAAAATTGTTAAATAACTGTTTTGATTATGAATAGTTTGTTATGGAATAAGATGCAGTATGAGTGAGCAATAAAAATCTTCGTCCGATTCTACATCACTGCTGTAACTAAATTCTTTCCAAATTACATTAGCCTCGTAATTGACATTATGTTTGTATACTGTATGTATGTCTATGCCACCATTAGATAAACAATTTGAATGTCAACTGGTTATGGTTTCAACTGATTTATAATCTTCACCCTAGATGAGAAATGTGTTTAGTTAATGAATTTTTATGATATATAATATGTAGATACGTATTAAATGAAATAAGAAGTTACAAAGTATGATAAAGCTTTCATACTTTATATAGTGTTATATAGATATATAGCGTTCGTACAATATATAGACGTAATGAATAGACTTAGGTAACTAAAGAATGTTTAAAGGTGATCGGACCTCGTTTTCTGTAGTATAGATGTACTGTATATTGTAACGTAATCGACACATAAATGAAGGTATTTTGTATGACTATGAAGAATATGTTTGGAATGAGGACTCATGCTCAGTCTTGTTCTTTTAGCGCCTCTAGTGGCTTTTCTGTAAACTAAAATTTTTCGTCAGCAGTTGGCAGCGCTGGTCTGTCCACTGTTCTCAGAGCTACTGATTTTGCAGGAGATCTGGTTTTTCTACGTTCTACTGATCTACTGAAAAGTGAACAAAATGAAATGAAAAGTGAACAATCTCCTGCTTTTTTCTTACTTCGAGAAGTTAAAGAAATACTGTATATTATTATTGATACTGAATTTTCATTTTTTTTTTCTTATATAAAAGAGGAAATTTCTCTGTATGCATACACAAAGCTCTGTATACCATACAATTAGAGCTTTGCTGCAAGGGCGCCGATTTCTCTGTAAATTTGGGGGGGGGGATTCAGATGCAGAAGGTATATATATGAGGATTTTAAGAGAAATTGCATTCAAATTATACCAAATATTGTATATTAATAAATACAATAACGGAGCCACATGAGTTTTGCGGGGCGGGCCCCTCAGGATCGGCGTCCTTGCTTTACTGTATGGTATATAATATGAATACAAGAATACAACTGTACGTCATTTTCTATATGCGTGATGGTTGGCGATCTTATGACTTGCTGTGAGATTTACGAGTACGTGTTGTTTAGATTGGGACTTGAGTTGGAAGCAGGGGTAAAAGAGAGGGGAGAATGCGGGGGAACGTCGTTACCCTACTTCCAAAATATATCTATGGCGTCCCCCACTTTTTTTAAAAAAAAATTATAGTAGACAAAGATAGGCCCGTGTCACGTCATGCGTCACGCTACCTTTTCAGAACCACTTTTACCCGTTTTTTTTTTTTTTTTTTTTTTTTTTTTTTTTTTTTTTTAAGAGTAGCTTAGATCACCTCTCCACGATCGATAGCGAAAAATCGTCTTATGTTACGATTACGTGTGACTGTATCATATAGCTATACTATAGTTAGGCGCACGGTAAGACATTTTCTCACCTCCAGGCCCGTAGGCAGCCTGATTTATTAGGGGGGAGGGGAAGAAACGAAGACTGAGAAAACAATGACGAAAACATCAAAGAACGCCATAAAATTGTACATTTATTTACTATTTACAGAATCTGTGTTTATTTTTGAAGTATCGAAACCGTAAATTTTTGTTTCATTTTTGTGTACTTAATACAAGCTCTTTGCGAGGTACTTTGTTTCATATTAATAATTAAAATTGAAGTATTTATTTTTAAAACGTTAGAACAAAATTATATTACAGCAATTTTAGATTATATCAATAGAAAATAGAAGTATATGTTTTATTCAACGTTTCTACTCAACTTTCTACCTTCCAAATAAGCGAGGTACTACAGTTTATTAATATTCACAACTAATGTTGTGGGCTATGATAGTGTTGTTTGGAAGTGCTCCTGGTATCCCTGGATGTTTGTCACGGTTGCAATAATAGGTAGGGTTTGAAACTCTTGAAAAGGCCCTCAATCAGAGGTGGGCTCGGGGGCCTGGCCCCCCTAAACTTTTTGTGGCCCCTTCAAACCTCAATACTAAATGCACAATATTTAGATATTTGTAAGAGAATTTTTAATGACTTGGCCCCCTAACGTTTTCATGCCCCGGCCCCAAACCTCTGGTGCTGATTTCGGGCCTGTCTTGAAATGAGTAAAGGCAATGGAAGATGTTTGGTGTATATAGCAAGAAACATGTAATTTTACACAGAAATGAGTAGATGTCGCAAAGTTGAATTTAATTTGGTAAATATAATTGCAAGAATTTCACTGGTTTTAAGTCAGTTTGAAAATCTTACTCAGCGTTATTTTTAGAGGGGGCAAGAGGGCACTGCCTCTTCTAGCTCCTCCCTGGCTAGGCCTGCCCAGCCCACTTTGCTCTTTCACTACGTCTTACTTCACACAGCGTCTGTATGAAACATTACAATATAAAGGGGAGATGAGGGTCTTTCAGCCTCCAAAAGATTACCTAATCATCGGGGAGGAAGGGGACTTTATAAGACTTATTTTGAAGTATTTAAAATTCAAATTTATGTTTTGCATGTATTGCTTTATTTTGAAATGAAAGAAATAATGAATTCTGGATTGCTCGTTTTGACCACTGTCTCCTTAATAATGGCAAATATTTTGCTCCCCTGGATTTCCACTTAAATGCCGCCACTTTATGTGTCTACTGCTTTCTCCTTTTTTTTTTTTTTTATCTTCGAGTCTTCTGCTTTCCCAGCTCATCGGTCTGGCTACACTGGGTCTGTCATTGCTGTCAGTGATCAAGTTCCAATATGGCTAGTTCATTTTAACAGATAAATGATCTAAAAGGTGTATATCTCAGGAGGGACAGACTAAAGATTTATAAAATGCCAATTCATACTAATCTGATATGGTGTTTCTTGATTTCGCTTTGGTTGAAGAATAAACTAATTATACAATTGTGAAATAATTTGGGTTTTGTTATTTTGGCAATGTGATTCATATAATAAAACGGTGTAACAAGGGGTCACAGCGTTACTTAATTTTCCGAGGTTGTTTCTAGAAGAAGATGAAAGCGTGTTAGCTTTAAGCAACACGAAACATTGAAATAAAAAAAAAAATGTTGGTGGTTGACGTAAAGTCATGTCTAAAATGATTGTCGCATATCTACAACTGTCTTGTTGTGGGAATATAATTTGATAATGATTTTGCAGGGTACTTTTAATACTGTTACTATGTGTATGATCGGGAGATGTAGATTTGTCGTAAATTTCATAGGAAAAGAATTATAAATACGAAAATTAGAATGAGTAAATAAAAAAATTTCTAAATGGACAATAAAACAACTTTTCGTTATATTGTTCTTATTTACCGCTCTTTTGACATGAAATTTACCACATACATGTCTTTGCCCATTATAAACATACTAACATTATAAGAAATACCTCGCGAAATCGTTATCAAATTATATTCCTCCAACAACATATTTATAGACATGCGATAATCATTTTGCACGTGAGTGTACCTTTGCAAATCGAAGTCTGGCATCTTGATAAGTCGGAGTACGAAATCTTACCTTAAACTAGTTGGATATGTCTTATCTTTCGACAATATTTTAGTTAAATAATAAAAGAAAATTTAAGAGTTAATCCAATCCTTTGGGCTATATCTTATTAATTATAATACGTACAGTCACGAAATAACGAATTCTTTCTATCTAGTAACACAAAGGAAAGAACGTCCAACCTGTTTATCAGCACGAGTTGAAGGCCCTTGCATACTGTGTAACGTTCTACCTTCAGATGATTAAGTAGGTGGTTACAAGAGTTTTCTTACCTTTGTCGTGAAGAGAGAGAGAGGGAGAGTGGGGAAAATATATGGCACTTATTTCACAAAAGGAACCAAATAAGTCTTAATATTTATTTACTCCTTGGCATTTTAAATCCATGTTTCGGAACGTATTTTTTCATTTTCATAAAAAAATAAAGGAAAGTGTGTAATACTTGTTTCACAAAGATAAAATATTTTAATTCGTCTTATTCAGTAGCATATATTTAGAACAGTTTTTGTTCGTTCTACGGGTGAACAATTCGTATTCTCACACTAGCACTAGTATTAGTTTTGAACAAAACACGATACATTTAAAAGAAAAGCTAAAAAATGTTTTTAGACTAACAGCTTGTTTACACTGCAAAATTATCATTCTCCGGTACTTTGTGTATGTGTATGTTATTGTATCAAAAAAAAAATAGTGTTCCCTCCAGGTACTCTTTCCGGGGAAGGTCACACTGTCCCGACCGCAACCTCCCACGGAGCTAATGTAAATTAAATTAAGATTACATCTTACTCTTGAGTAGTACACGTTCCTTATCAAGTAGTATCCAATTGTATTCTTCTCATATTTTGATTTGTTTCTGCGAACAATTTTTTTTTCTGGAAGGAAGTGCATTAAATATTAGTGTAAAACTTACAGTTTACACTTAAACATTCTTTAATTTCTGGATGAATTTCATGTAAAGGTGAAAAAGGGAAAGATCAGTGCAAACGGTCTGAATTTAGTATTAAATAAGGTAACATTTTCACTTAACTAGATATACAATTCTACTTAATGTTAGTAAAAATGAAATATTTGAGTTTTTCGTACTACGACTATGCCGGCTAGACTAAAGGAAACGGTGATGATTAGAAATGAATGAAATGTTGGAATGAAGAAAGTGAGAAAACCCCGAGGAAACCTACGCACTTGTCCACCACGAAGATAATTTGGCGCAAATTGGGATGGAACCAGGGGTCCCATGCACCAGAGATGAACGTTCTACCCCTGAGCCACCATCTTAGTGTTACAGGAACAATTAAGTCTACAGAAGGAAAGCAATATCTGTGAGTAATTTAGAATTCAATTATCATCATCACGTTGAAGCTTAATGTATACGGCACAACAACGAAATATTACAACCATATACTTACTAACACCGAGAAACTCTCTTTAAAGATATTTTGCTACTTTCTTTATGCCATAGTGCACCATATAGCATTTTATCATACGAAATGGCATTTCAATTTATTTTGCGCAATAGTATCCTATTAAAATTTATCTTTGTTATTCCACTTAAAGCAGTAATTAAAGAAAACACAATGAAACATGATACAGCAATTCTCTACATTATTATTCAGTTAATACACTCAAAATATAAAATATTCGGTGCAGAATCAACTGGCTTGTTGAGCATCATGACAAGTAAAAAAAAAAGCATTATTTCTTGAACAAGAAAAATTTATAACGTTAACACTTTTTCTTCCAAGTTTTTCGTACTTTTTACCAATTCATTTCTTGTTGCACTTCCTTCTCCAATCTATCCGTTATATCTTTCAGTTCACTGATCTTGGTTTTGGCAAAATGAGCGAATTTTAACAAAGCAACAACGGCCTGTCTCCCATCTGGTTTCACGCTAGATTCTTTGGCTTTAATTTTCAACTGATCCTCCACATCAACAACAAACAATTCGATTGTATACAACGCACTTTTAATATCTCGAAGTTCTGTCTTGGTCATATCAAGTGCATCCGATATCTGATTGTGCAGTGCAATAGGATCGACTTCAAAATCCGATAACAGTTTGATCACATCTTGAAGAGTTAGGAGCTTCCTTAGTTCAGCTTCTATATCAATAAGAGATCTTACAGCCTCTGTCAGAAGTTTGGAAGAGTACGTCAAAGTTCGCTGGTAATTCTCCTCGGCCAACTGGTATTTTGGGTCCATAATGAAATCGTCCACTTTCCATTTATTCTCGTCATTGCTTACTTGGGATGGACATTTCTTTCTGGCATTGTTGGACCGTATTTCTTCTTCGGATAGGAAAAACACCGTTGGCTGAAGCATAAATTTACCCAATTTCCAAAGGTTGTAGTATTTGCCAAGCACAGGAGTTAATTTTCTCACGTTTATCACCCATGTTTCAGTCGAAACGATTTGTTTTAAAAATTGACCAATGAAATTCATTGCAGAATTTTCTTGTTTAAAGCAGACATACTTGCATTGTTTTCAATAGAATAATTTTATTTTTATTCTTCGTTTATCTAAAAAGTAACGACACAGTTTTCTTTCTAATGATGTACATTTCTAGGAATATTTAAGTCAATCTAATTATGTTGTTAGTATCGTACTTTATACTAGGTAACGAAATAAGAAAGTGTATTTTATGACACGTGGTTTAACTGTTACTTTTCACTACACTAGAAATCTTATTGTTGGGACGATAATGCTTCGGGATACGAATACTTTTATTTTCCAACAAATCTTTTAACTTTACACGAACGAAATATTGGTAGGTCTATTATTAAACTTCACACTGTGATATGCATAAGTAAATGGAAAATGAAATCTTTAAGGGCCAGGTTTTAGCCAGCTAGGCTAAAGGAGACGGTGATGATGAGAAATGAATGAAATGGTGGAATGAAGAAACTGGGAAGAAACGGGAGAATTCCGAGAAAACCCACGCACACGGTGATTGTTCATCACGATGCATAAGTGTCGGAAGTGTTATATGTCCGGATGTTCTATCGACAGGTATCAGACTAGAAAAACAATAAGTAGAGATGTAAATGAGCGAACTTTTCAGGCAAACTTTCATTTTCGAAAGTTCGTTTCCGAACTTTTCATAAGCAACTTTTCCCGAACTTTTACTTTCTTTTATTTACTAATTAGCGACACTCATTTTTATAATAACTTAGTCTGAACAGTTTGTGATGACTGTGAGCTAGCTATGTGTTATACAGTATAGTTATTTGCACGATATGCTAATGATACAAGATGGACTGACACACATTGACATTATACATAATATGGATAAACACGTAAAACACATTATTGTATCTGAATCAGTGCTTTCCACAAAGAAAAAAAATATTAAACAAAATGATTAATTTTGTATTGGTGATGCGTGAGTATATGATATAAACTTGTTTGTGCAAGTCAAATGTAAGTTTTCGGTTGTCAGCATCATGTAAAATTGAAGGTTTCTGCCGAAAACATACTGGTTTATGATATAGGCTTGGAATTTGAAATACATGCTTGTAACGCTCCGTAATGTCTTTTGAAAAAATGTGAAAATTATTTTCTATTAGAAAGAGAAAAAAGAAACTAAAATAAATTTACTTCGATTTTTAATATAGCCATGTTATATACCAAAATGTTTGTAATTTTACAGGGATTTTTTAATGGACAATTTAAAAAAATGAGCCGAACTTTCGCGCGAACTTTTCATGTTTAAACTTTTCATGAAATTTTCCAACACTAACAATAAGAGCTAACGAGAAGCGGTTGTTTGCAATCGATTCAGCGTTCCTGAAACGGTTGAAATAAATCATGTCCATTTTCAATGTGAATTGCTGTAGACCAAAAAGACTAATATACTCATGTAAAGACTAACTGTTTGCTGGAATCGAATCAGCGTTTCAGGAAAACATACTATAATCATTTGAAACACTCTAGAAAAATGAAAGTGGCTGGAATTTAATAATACTTCCGGTTTCAATACTGAATATTCATAGAGTAAATATGGCAAGAAATATTGAGAAATGATTTTTAGACTTCAAACTATGCTACGGATAAGAATCATAAGTCTTAAAGAACGAATGTACTCGACTATTCATCTTTCAGTCAACACGTATCAAAGCAAAAAGTGTAAAAGATATCGAGAAACCATCTTTTGTCTTTGGTTTAGCGTCCCAAGGAGAGATTCCATCTCCTCCGTTAAACTTCTATTAAAACCGGAAGTAGTAGAAATCAATTATTTCATTTTTCAGCGTTGATATTCACTGGACCAAAACTGAAATACATAGCCATAAGAGGTTCATTGGAATGGATTCAGTATCTCAGGAAAAAATGCCTTAATCCGCTACAATACTTTATCAGTACCGGTAGTGCTTGAAATTTCCTAGTACTTCCGGTTTCTATATTGATTTACATTGAATAAAGCTGTAAGAGATATTGACAAAATGTTTTATGAAATCGATTCAGCATTTGAAGAATAGGTTTCATTATCTCCATAAATTCTCTATTACAGAGGTTGGTTCATTTATATGGGGCCAAAGTCAATGTGCAATTTTACCGCTGATGCGGAACCCATTGCCGTGGAAATACCATGTGGCAAGCAACAGTATCTCGTTAGTCACGCAGTGGTGCAGTGCGGTCGAGTGCAGTCAGATGCCACCGAAACTGAATAGATTCTGGTAGGGGTTCACTGCGGTCCTTTCCTATACTAAGTTCAAATCGTCACACATCGTAGAAATGTGCAAAGGGTGTAATTTTTTTTGTAGGTAGTACCACTGTCAATCATATTATACTGAAACTTGCGGCATAGATTTCCGAGCCCACCACATCGACGTGAGCTGCTAGAAACCGGATTTTAGATCTGCACAAAAAATTTGTTTATTTCATGAATTTCTTGTTGGTACATTCTGCAAAAACGTTTTGTTACTTATTTATTTAAATGTTATTTAGTATCTTTTCACTTTTCTTTACCATGCAATCATCAAATGAATGCGTATGTATTTGCCAACTTCTGAATTATTCGCGTTTTGTAATTTCTATTCCTTTAAAGATTGTAGAGCAAATCTAAACTGAATACATCGAAATTAAAAAGGTTATAAACAGATCAGGTTATTGGTTTAAAAGTATAAAATTCTATTCTACAGATTCTATTGGAGATAATAATTAGTTTAAATTTGTTGATCAAGCCGAAATCAGTATCATGTTTTGCTACTTGTCAGGCTCTTCGTAAATCGTTCTATGTTTCCCGTTTCTGTTGCAATATACCAAAATTAATATAAATTCAGTGACTTCTGTGATTCAAATAAGTGTATTTAATTACATTCCTAAAATCGATGATTACGTTATGAGAGCTACGAGTATTTATGACTTGTTTGCTATTGCTTTTGATGACCAGAAGATACCTCTGTAAATGTGTTCTTATATAGATTGCCTGATAAAGGAATTACCGACACAGAGGCTTTATTACTGTTTTGTAATACATATAGTTCAATGAATTATGATATTCAAAGATAAATGATTCGATAATATTAAAGGAAAATATATATGATTGCACTTTTGATAACGTTTTTGTAATAGATTCGTCCAGTAATGTATTTATTAAATAGTTGTGAATGCGTTAGGATATAGCGATATAGAATCTAGTATTATTGTAGATTAGTTGAATAACTGTATTTATTGAGGGAGTTATGAATGCATTTTGTTATATCAGTAATTTTATGTATTTGCGATGGTTCCTTTCAGAAGTCAGTTTTTAATCAGAAATACTATTTTGATCCTGAGTTTGAACTGTTACGCCATAATTCATTTATTTGATAGCGAACTATAATCCCATTGACATCTTATTTATAACCTGATCGTACTTGATCATATACTCGTATTTGGCACTATGTATCTGTTGTTAATAGACTTATATAAACAATGTTTAATGAGAGGAAGTAATATTGAGTAGTCACTTTATGCAAATGTGTTTTCAGAGTATAGTTATTTATACACTATATATATATATATATATATATATATATATATATATATATATATGAAAATCTTCAGTTCTCATTGGGGCAGTTATCTTCTTATCCGGATCTACAATCTACTGGGGGGCGCGTTGGCTCAGTCGTAGAGCGTTCACCCCTGGTGCTTGGGGTCCCGGGTTCGATCCCAGCCCCCGCCAAGTGATCTTTGTGGTGGACATACACCGTGCTCGTGGGTTTTCTCGGGGTTATTCCGTTTCCTCCCTCTTTCTTCATTCCACCATTTCACTCATCTCTCATTATCACCGTCTCCTTTAGCCTAATCGGCATAACCGTCGGACGTAAAACTTAAAGATTTCATTTTTTTTTTACAATCTACTGGTAAAGTCTTCATTTTAAAATCACGCTTCTGATGGTATCCAAAAGAAATTACGTCAGTCCATCTAAACTGTGGTCAGATCGAGCTGCAAATGCTCAGAATTATTGGAGTCTGGAGACGGCACCGCTCATGTCTTACACACAGTCTTAGTGAATGTGTCATAAAACCTCTCGCGACGTTTGAACATTTTAGGGTCCCTGAATGAGATAATTTCTTACAGCAATATTATAAACGTAACCAATAAAGTTCTGTCGCTTTTTCACCAACCACCCTCGAACATCGAATATATCACCTAAGACATACCTGGATGATCAAAAATAGTCATCATTAGTATCGACGACCTTCTACCAACGTTCTGTAAGGCCATGGATTCCATTGCGGTAGAACTTGGTGGGCAATGAAGCGAGAAAGTATAAAGTACATTTTGCACCTCTACTAGAGATTTGAACTGACGTCCTCTAAGGTGGTTGTCCAAGAAATGAAACAGATGATAATCGGACGGTGCAATGTTCGGGTAGTATGGTGAATGCAACGATGTTTCCCATCCAAGGCGTAAAATGGTGTCCCGGGTCATTCTGGCAACGTGGAGTTTAGCGTTGTCCTGTAACAGGAGCACCCCTTTGTGATTCAGGAGTGCTGGCTCCAAAGTTTTGATTTTTTTCTTGAACACGGCTCACTTGCTGACAGTACACAGTTGCATTGATGCTCTGACCAACTGGTAGCAGTTCCCGATGCACAATGCTGCGAGTAATCCACTAAACACATAGGAGGGCCTTGTTCTGGTGCAGTGCTGGTTTCGGCTATTTTGGAACCGGCTTTATGGGATGCTAACCAATGATGACCGCGGAATGGAGCTTAGTACAGAACCCACTTCTCATCACATGTCAGCACTCTGTCCAGGAACGGTTCCTTGCTCAGACGAGACAGCAAAGAAAGACAGGTGTCTGTCGTGTTGCCTTCTGGCCCGGAGTCAAATGATGTGGGACCCATCGACCCAACTTGTAGTTCTTCCCAAGTTGACGGAGGTACTGCCGAATGGCTTCTCCACTCACATTGAATTGTTGTGTCAGTTCTTCACATGTGTGGCCACTGTTCGCCTCAATTGCTGCCTGCAGATCTTCATTTTGTACATGTATTGGTCTTCCGGCATGTGGTGCGTTCTTGAGTGTTTCGTCAGCGCCCTTAAACTTGTTAAACCACCGCCGCACTCTTCGCGTAGTCACTACACCCTTATATCTTCCGGCCCGTTGCAGCGGTGTTTGATCCCAGTTCGAACTCGTACAGCATATACGCCCTTATGATGTTCTGTGGAGGTTGCATGTTCACTCTGTCCTTACGCAAGTTCACAGTGGAACTGAACTGGTACAACCAGGCAGTATGTTGGATATACCCACATCAACAACGGACCTTCGCCTTATCTCCATTCTCATTCAGCTTACGGTGTGAGGGCCAATGGAGCACAGACCTCTACACAAAAAGACAGAACTTTCTTGGTTACCTTTATAGTTGGAATAAAATATCTTCAAACCTTCGGACTTGAGACAGTGCAAATTTTCCACAAGGTGTAGCACTTCACTATATATAGTACTTCATTATTATACTTATGCATGAGTTATAGAGCCATGCACCTATTATTGAGACATCGATTTTAAAAAATCGATTTTTTCCATTTTTCTTCTGATACCTGTCGTCAGACAGACGGACGGGCGGATGGACGGAAACAGTAATTCTATAATATAAGACATCCTACATTTATGCATTATCTAGTTTGGAAGCATAATAATTGTGGTGTGCATATCCTTTAGCAAATAGTGTCATAGTTCAGGCCCCATGCATTTTGACTTTGTATTCCTCCCGGACGAACTTGATTGAAGAAAGCCTGTTCTTGAGTTCTTATAAAGTCCCTATTTTTGATTGGATTGGAATTTACCGTCCTTTTCAGCACCAAGGCTATATAAGGCGGAAACTACAGTTTAAGGTGAAATCCGAATTACCGTAATGCGTTCAAAATTAAATGCTGTTCCACCGGAAATCAAACTCGATTAGAATTAGGATTAGAAATTAGATTTCTGGACATCTGGACCCTTATGGTCGTGTTAGCTCGGCACGTATGAGGGAATTCTTTTGGTGATCACAATATCCAAGGAAAAGGAAGCAAGGAAGCCGCATGGGACCTGTATGTGAGCTACCATCTCGACATTTGCCTGGTGTGAGTGAGGAAAACCTCACGGAATAGCTGGCCTGAAAAAGTTTTTACACTTTTTCGAACCTGTTTCTCCACCGGGAATCAATGAAATCAAGCTCGGGACCTGATACATTAAAGATGCGCATGTATTTTTATAAATTTTGCTTTTAACACTTTTTGTTATTTCTATCGCAGCAGAGATTTGGGACTTTCAGAGCACGAGCAAATCAAGTCTAATTACCGAAGTTATGGGAGAAAGAGACAGACATAAAGATTGCACGATGTGCTTAAGTACACGTAAAAGTTTAACACTGTTTTTTATATTGGAAGAGTTATTTACAATATCTGGTTATGTATTTTTAAGCTCTGAAAAGAAGTTCAAATAGAGATCTTGAAGATGAAATATGTCTAAAATCACCAAAAGTGGACTTGATTGTCTTAGGCACTGAACGTGCCATTTATGTGCTAAACTATTTAAGCATTCCACATACTGTTATATCCACTATAAATAATGGTTTTGCGATTAATGATCATTCAGTCTGAGGCTATACACAGTAATTGGCTAATATCCATACATTGATATTTCGAGAAGTTCATGGGATAATATGTAATGAAATTATCTAATGATCAGCACAATTCCCTTTTTCCTTTCCACTTTTCATGACCATATTTTACTAATTTTTTACCTTCGATGTCACGCCAGAGCCATTCAATCAATCTTTTAACAAGAAACATCCTAGTTGGTAATTATACAAATTTCTAAGCACAAGACGTTTATAACAAAACGTTTATGTTTTCAATATTCTATATGTAAATACGGTTACATACTGGTACGTAACTTGAGTGTACGTATAATGGCGATTATATGGAAGCTTGTCTGAACCATAAACACAAACGCAATTACATTAGGATGGTCCATTGAGCTAGGTAGCGGACGTCTGTTCAATCGTGAAATTAGCTGCAAACAATATGCCAAGACAATTACGAGCTTTAGTGCTTCATTCCAGATGAAGTGGCAGTGAACTTTAAACGGGGAAAATATCTGGAAGAATACAAATAACAATATCTGTTAATAATACTGGCAGTAACATACACTGTGTGCCTATACGTGAAAGAGTGATAACCAAGTAGGCCTATAAAGAGAGATTCAATATACTGAGTATATTTGGTAGGTTGATTTAAGAGACTAACCACTCTTCAAAAAGAACATATATTTAAAGTTCAACATGAGAAGACATAGACGTGTAAATACATTGGGATCCGATAACTGAAAGCTGAAGGGAATACAGAAATGAAGGGGATTCGAAATGAAATAAAATGAAATCTTACGTCTTCACGATTATGCCGTGTAAGTTAAAGGAGATGGTGATGATGAGAAACGAATGAAATGGTGAAATGAAGAAAGTTAGAGAAAACGGGAGAATCCCGAGGAAACCCGCGCACAGGGTGTTTGTCCACCACAAAGCTCAAACTGGCTCGGATCGAACCAAGGAGCCCACACATTAGAGGTAGACTCTCTACCACTGAGCCACCATGGCCTATAAAAATTCGAGTTATCGAGTTTTTCAAGTAACTAAGGTTCGAGTTATCAATGTGGCCACAACAAAAATTCGAGATACCGAGCTTCCGTGTTCCTAATTAAAAGGACTGTATAAACTCTATAATTCAGAGTCTTATTCTTCAACCTCTATAATTCGATGCTGTGAAAATTCTAGAACTAGAAACAGGTGGAGGGAGGCATTCACATCTAAACATGAATAAAACACAATTACAGGACACATTAGCAACAATGATAATTACGTAAAAGCATGGAGTTACAGCTTCGAGTTATAGAGTTAGAGTTCATATCAAGAGAAATTCGACTTATGCAGGTAAACTTTGATATGTAGATATTTCGCAAATACGAAAGTTCGAGTTACCGAAATTATTAAATATGATTATGGAACTCTCAAAATTCGACTTATCGAGGTTGACATTTTTAAACTTTTGACTCACAAAGATTATTTTAACATTGAGTGTTATCGGAAGTTCAAGGGAATGTGAAAATATTCGAGTTATCGGGGTTTAATGACAGAACGTACAAGCGTCTGTTCTACCGAAAGGGTCTTCAGAAAGGACCTCTGTACACAAGCCGCCGTCCTGCCGGCAGGACGCATCTCCTCAATGGAAAGAACGTGAGTTTGTCCTTCCCAAAGGACGGAAGCCTTCCAGCAGTACGCATTATAAAATATACAATAAACAGTATAAATGTAGGTTTAGTGCTTTCCAGTTATCACCGAAATTCGCTCTACTTCACATATTAATGCTGTTTGGTGTTTCAAAATAGGAAGCGTAAACGTACACACGATCAGCTTTACAAAACATTCCACAATTACCGAACTAACAGTCGAACGAACATTATTCTTTTTTGCACTAAAACTGGAGTTCATGCTCTTTTTACCGGGAGAACTTTCTGTGCTGCCGGACATATAAAAAGTACTCGAATTTATAGATAAACGTAATAGACTACTAGGACGTTACGTCCTGCCGAAAGGACGTTGTACGTTCTAAGGTAAGTTAGCGAGTTCCAACGTATTAGGATTTAAACACAAATTTTGAGCGACGGATCAGTGGTGCTTAATCAAGCTCTCTGGAAGGCGAGAAACTGTTGTGGGAAACGGCCTATACTGTAAACTACACACAGCACGAGATTCAAGTATCCGTAGTGACTTGAAGCTCACGTTAATATTAACCCTTTAACCGCCCTGAGACATCAACGCTATGCCTTGCTGTTTTTATAAATATGTGCTGCGTGGCAGTTATGGATGCCTCACACTTTTTTGTTTTCGAAGATTATATACATGCAGTACGCAGAATCGGTCCAAATAAAATGAGAAAAATCAAAATTACGTTTTGGACCCAGGAATATAGTTTTTGCTAATACATTATGGAAGTTAAAGGGTTAAGGTTGAATAAGTTCATAAAACACTAAAACTGAAACGCAAACAAATTCTAATATAATACTCGTTTGATTTATCTGTGCGTGCAGCGAAGTTACGAACTAATTTCTTTGTGAACGTCAGTGACATGGAAGGGTTGCCAGTTGTATTCGTTTTACTTGAGATTCATTTCATATGTAATCTTCCAAGAAAATCAAAAGAATATGCTGAACTGAATTAAATTTAATGGAAGTAGTTGTATACATGTATATACTTTAAGGCACTGTGCTCTGAATACCCAACACTATTAAGCAAGGGATCAAACACTATGGCATGTAGGTTGCTTGCAAACTTAATTTTTCCGTATGAAAATAAAGAATATTGGATGAATACTATTTTTTTTAAAGAAAAAAAAGATTAATTTAATACGTCTACAGCAGTGGAAGAACTAAAAGCATCATTTTGGTTCTAATAAAATGCCACATCCAAACAGTGGTGTCAAGCATTCACACACACACACACACACACCTATATATATGTATATATTCTATAAGCCGATAAACTGACTCAGTGATGCGTAGTCAGCAATTATCTCTCAAATGTCAATACATATCTGACTTTCTGAATTTGAGTTCGCTACTTCTTAATTGACGTAGTTTATCAATTACTACATGGTGATGAGAAAATGAAATGAAATATTTCAGTTTTACAATCCTCAATTATGCCTTGGAGGCTAAGAGGATAATGAAAAAGAAAATGGTGGGGTTTAGTTCTTTCTGGACTATTTTCTCAAAAACGGAAATTTTGTTCATATTTCATAACTCCTTAACATAGAATACTTCTTTAGAAAGATCCTCAAAGAGTAGTTTACTCTATAGCATGAGATTTTTCTTTTTACGGAAGATTCTTTCGTAAGTGTCTTAGGTGAGTTCGTTCATATTTCTAATTATGTATTTTGCATTATATATTTGATTTAGCCGTACCTTTCAAAAGCAAGGTTATATGAGAAGTTAATGTGAAATCCAAACCACAGTGTTCTCACCGGGAATGGAACCCATGTCTCTCGGGCCGACAGGCGTACTGTAATCATATAAGTTACTTTATTAATATTTAAATGGTTTCTCACTTAAGATTGCATTAGAGGTAGTTTATTTTTACTGATGAACGGTTTTTTTTAACAGACGATTATCCCATATACACAGGCATTTTTTTTTTCATATTTCACAAATAATTACACTGAGACAAAATCGTATGTGGCGTACGTAAAAATGCATATTACATTTGTAAATCCTGTAGTTTTAGGACTTAACGTACAACAAACGTAAAACTGAAAACACATGTTTTACAATACTTTTCGTTTGAATGTTCTATTTCCGTATGAAACAATATAGGCGGTCAGGATTTCACAAACAAATGGACGTATATAACATATAGCTGACGAATGTAACGTATGAATATGTATGCAATATACGGAAGATTGTTAGATGTCAGACATCCTGCAGTGGCATGATGTAACATCTAAGGGTAGTGACTATCGTAGTGATTTCTGTAGTAATCAAGAGGATTCCGTATATGTGTATAAACGGATTTTTCTCAATATATTTCATTACAAATCCTATAATGTGGTATATGCTACTTTTTCTGTAAAGATCAACTAGAAGTAGTTTATTCTACGGAGTTTATTTTTTTCGAACAATTTTCCCAAACATTTCTTAAGCAGTTTTGTTCATATTTCATAAATAGACGTTCACTAACTATCTGACTACATGATGTAAGTCATTCCTTCTCACGAAACCTACAACAGATAATTTATTCTCGGAAATGTATTATTTTATTCGACGATTTTCTGAGAAACTGTTCGATCGATTTTGTTGATATTTCATAAATAAATATTTCAATTACAACTCTACAATATGGTTTAAATCATTTCTAATGAAAAGATCCACAAGGAGTAATTTACTCTTGGTATTGAGTTTTCTTCGAAGTATTCCAAAAAATGTCTATTACAATTTTGTTCATAGATCTATTTCATGATAAAATGTTTTCAGTAATAATTGCAGTATAACTTGATTTACTTTAAGAAATAGGAGCGATACAGGTTAGCCTGGTGATCGAAATGAAAATCTGTCTCTTTTTATACATTTCTTGGATATTATTGTAGTTGTCAATTTCAAGTAGTTGTTTAAAGTACAGTAAATATTATGAGTAACCTAACCCAATCTATCTCTATTATACAATTACTGAATTAATAATCGTAACATTAAGAGCCTCAACCCTTATCTTTCACAAGTTAAGAAAAAAGAACAACAGTATAATGATATTTGGTGTAAGAGAAATTGTAGCAAAAGGAAAACTTAGAAAAGGGTTGATGTATAAAGTTTATTGTTTCATTATGTTACAAAAATGCCTGAACTTCTTAGTCTCTCTCTCTATGGAACCCGGAGGTTCAATGTCGCGTTCACAAAAGCTTTCCACTAACCTTTATCCTTCACCAACTGGATCCAGTTTCTACTTTGCATTCCTGTTTCTGCGAGATCCATCTTAATAGTGTCTTCCCATTTGCGCCTAGGTCTTCCTAATGGTCGTTTTCCGACTGGATTTCCAGTTAAAACTTTTAAAGTGTTTCTACTTTCGTCCATTCTAGCTACATGACCTGCTCATCTGAACCTCCTAGATTTGATGAACCTAACAATGTTTGGTAAACGGTATAAATTATGTAGTTCCTTGTTATGAAGTTTCCGCCATATCCCATTCTCTTTCTTCTTGGGAACGAATATTTATTTCAGAATTTTGTTCTCAAATAGTTTCAGTCTAAGTTCTTCCCTCAGAGTGAGCGACCATGTTTCGCAGCTATACAGAACAACAAACATGGTTATCATTTTATATATTTTGAGCTTCGAATTCCTCGACAGAATTCGCGACAAGAAGAGATTTTGAACTGAATAATAACACGAATTCTCTGCTTTTAGCCGAATTCCCTGCTTACAACATAGTTCTAGAAATACAATTTCATTATAAGAAGTCTCTCAATAGGAGGGTTAGTCTTTGTACATTTTATGAATATAATGCGTTTCTAAAAGTCCCTGAAATAGTCTTATTATTATTATTATTAACTTGGGGAGCTAGAACGAAGAGATATAACGAAAACTGTGGTATGTGATGTAGAAATTTTTACATTCTTTTTCAACTTGTGTCCCCATAACATTCCTGTGGTCCGTTTAAACTTTTCGGCTGGCTACAGGCCTGAACAGATTTCCGTTGTGTATAAATGATAAACTGAAGAAAGATGCAGAATGAATAACAAAAAATCTATCTATTTATTATTGAAAGTAACGATACAAACACCATAGTATAATCACAATCATTAAAGTAAAAGCATGTTTTGGAAATTAACTTCCACTTATAACAAAGAACAGTTGATTGTATAACGTCAACTTTCATGCATTTCAGCTACGTTACAACTTATGTGTTGACGAACCTTCACGCTCGTCAGAAAAAAAACAAAAAAAAACACGATAAGTGTTATTTCTTGGGTTTATCTTGTGTATCCTTCCGTGTAACTTCAGCCATTTTGTTGATGTATTGAACTTCAGCTTGGAAAATTTCTTTCTCTATTTTCTTACTTAAATTGTTGACTTCAGATAATTTATTTTTGGCAAAATTCAAAACTGAAGACAATGAATCTTTGCTTTCTTTGATATTCTCTATAAAGTTATACGTTTTGGCAAAACTGCTAATTTGGTTTTCGATATCGAGAACAAAATTCTCCAGTTGAAACAAGACAGATTTGACATCTCTCAATTCAGACTTCGTTGCAATTATTGTGCTCCATATTAGGTCTTGCATCCCAGGTTTGCTTTCAAAATCCGACAAGAATTGTGTTATCTCTTTGGAATCTCCCAGTTTTATTATCTCCGCATGAGCTTCCACAATGGCACGTAACAAATCAGATAACAGTTGAAAGGCACTTTTGATAGTAGCTTCATACTCTTCCATTATTTTATATTTGATATCTACTTTTTCGTTATTCTCATCATCGTTGGTATTGCTCGTTTGGAAGATATGTTTATTATTATTAGCATTGATGAGATCCAATCGCTTCTTCTCAGCAAGAAACAGAACACTTGATTGCAAAGAAAATTTGCCCACTTGACTTAGTTTGTAGTATTTCATTAGCGTATGGACAGGTCTTATTCTACCAATGTTGCCTATCCATGATTCAGCAGATGATAATAGTTTTAAACATTGACTGAAGAAGTTCATTATTGATAAATATTCCTATCTTCTAGCTTCTGATACTCTCTAAACCAGTCCAAAAGTATAAATTTAAAAGTTTGACACTTCGTAGAACTTTACCTAAAATAATAAGGACTGGTTTCGATTTTATTAAATTCGTGGCCTAAATCCAATATTTTACCATCTCAACTTTGTCACATGGCTGTAACTATAGCAAAGCTCATTACTATATTGATACTCAATTGTTAATTCCTTCATAGTGTTGCTATTGTAAGCAAAAAGGGCATTACCATTGTTCAAACTGAGTGTGAAAAATCAAGAAAGCTCTCAAATGGATAAATGATTAGTAGAGCAACCCACATTATATTTTATTTTTTGCTTAATTATGATTTATTTTTTTCCAAATTATGCTTTATTGTTAATTTCAATCATTGTTTTACATTAATCGTGTGTAATGTATAATATTTACTAGGTACTATACATTAAATATTCTAAATATCTTGATCTATTTGTTAATATCTTATGCAACCAGTTTCTTTCATATTTAATGAACTTTCTACTTAATACACTGTAAAGAGATATGTATACAGTGCTTTATTGGTTTACTAGAAAGAGATGAAATCTTTGAGTTTTACGTCCCACGGTCATGCCGGTTGGGCTAAAGGAGACGGTGATGATGAGTAAGGAATGAAATGGTATAATGAAGAAAGGAAACCCAAGCACACGGTGTTTGTCCACCACAAAATTCACTTGGTGGGGATTGGGATCGAACCGTGGACCCCAAGCACCAGAGGTGAACGCTCTACCACTGAACCACCGCAGCCCCACTTCTGTCAGTTTTTGTATCACTTGTGTGCGCCTTAGAGGTGCATATATACAAAAAGGGACAATAAAAGATGCCACCAAAAAGGACAGAAAGTGCTCAAGTTAAAGAAGTACACATAAGAAGGTAGTGTGGAGTTCTTGTACACTTTTTGTATATACATTTCGAACCACCATACGTAACTGCGCAAAAACTATTGTTTATTCATTGTTGGCGGAAAGGTTTCTTTTTTTCCTTTTTTCTTCTCTCCACTTCAAAGGATTATACTGAAAAATTTACAGAAATAAAAATAAACTTTTCATTATTGCATTGTTATGTTCTCAAAGATTCTGCACTGTAAATATTGGCTTTAAAAATATGAATACAGTATGCTAAACTTGCAATTAAACAGAATTTTCCAAGAATTGTTCTTATAGAATTTTCCAAGAATTACTATATATTTTAAATTATGCTTTATGCTTTATTTTCTAAAATAATGCTTTATTAAATTTTTAAAATTAGTTTCATCTGGACCCTTAGACAACCACAAATATGTTCAAGGTACCAACCATATGTGTAATTTGCTGTTATGCTTTTTATGCGTTTGGGTTGCCCTAATGATTAGTGTTCCTTTTTATAAAGCGAGAGGCTCAGGTTCAATTCCCGGTGGCAGGTCATGTAATTCTGATCACACATTAACTGCAAAACTAAGTTTTATACAACCTCAGTCCTGAAAAGACGTGTGATATCCCAGAAACAAACAAAACAAGTGAAAATGCTAAATAATTGTTTTTTACGGAATTTTGCGGAGAATTCAAGCGTTTTTTTATTCTGTTCATCCTACCAAGAAGTCATTCATCTTGCTAATGGTGTTTATGACGAAAGGGGTTATTGTTGTTAGTAGTTCGCCTATATTCCGTTTTGAAGTAAGACACAGAATTTGATTGCCGTTCAATTCTGCCAGTGATGATTTAAGAAGGTGACCCGGAAATAGTCAGTGTCCATGTAGTGGAAAATCAGCACCCGGGGCGTGAGTTTACAACGACGCCCCAGTTCATATGAGTGAGGTCGACAGACCAGCCACGAAGCATGGTTGGCGCGAAGCGTAAGAAATTTTTCAAAAACAAACCCTCCCTTTCCTTGATTTTGAGCATCTTTTATTACATTTTCCTTCCATTTTATATATGTGTACATACATTTTCCTAGCATGAGTAATAATTTTCGTCACTCTTTTTTCTTTCCTTCTTTTATTGTCTTTTTTCCTACCGAATTTTGCGCCCCTTACTTCGTCGCCCAGGGGCTACGTCCCGCTCGCTCCCCCACGGCACGGCACTGGAAAGAGCGGAAATTCCCTCGGAGTCACAAAATACTCCAGGGTATATTTTCGATCGTGCTAAACAGAATTGTTAGTACCTTTGCAGTAGAAGAAGTTGCTCACAACTAAGGGATAGTCTGTATTAGGGGTAGACAAACACACAAGAATTTATTTCAGGATGTCCAAAGCTTTTAGGGAGGGGTCCAAATTCAATATGGGGATATATTATATTTAAAAAATGTAAAGTTAGTAAAAGTCGGAATTTCAAGGGCAGGGTGTGGATCCCCAGTTTTCACCCTGCGTACGTCCCTGATCAGAGAACATGTCCACTACAGTCCTCCTACATTTTCTAGGCTTTCTTTCTTCCAGTGATGCTATTTTTCCGAGAGTGATTTGCATAGTCTACCACAAATAATTGCACACAGCAATGAAATAAGTTATCGAGAAGACATATATGTTTTTGTAATTTTTGTTTTCGACACTTGGAACTATTTTTGTTTTTGTGCATTAATGAAGATGGCAAGTAAATACTGCAGTATATTTAAGACGTCTATCTAATGTATCTACAGAGTCTTCCAAAAGTCCTGCAAAAAAGTAAAAAGCTGTGACTTTGAAAGTACTACTTACAATTTTGTATTTTGTTTATAATGTTTAGTGGAAATGTTAAATTTTTTGTTGGCAACAATGAACGGATATAAACGTTGACGTTATAACCGCAAATCACGTGACAAAGATGGGGTCTACTCAAGAGAAAGCGCAGTGTGTGTGTGGCGTGGTTTTGAGACTTAAAATTTAGTGTTTTAGTGAGAAGAAAATTCTGACAAAAATATCAGAAACAACCACCTGCAGGTTCAAGTATTAAGAGATGGTACGATAAGTTCCTAGCTACCGGAAGTATCTTGGACTTGCCTCGTAGCGGAAGGCCAACAACCAGTGTTGATGTGATTCGGTCCGTGCAGGAAAGCGTGTTGCGAAGTCCAAAGTAATCGTTGAAACGCAGATTCTTGGAGCTGCGAGTGCCAATGTGAAGACAGAAGTTTACAAGCAAAAACCGAAAGATGTTCAGGACCTCCGGAAGAAGATACGTGATGTGATTGGGAGGATTACGGATGAAGCACGTCAAAATGCCATTCTTGGATTTCCGAAAAGACTTCAGCAATGTTTGGACGTAAATGGTACTCAGCTGGAGATTTCCCTTTAAAAAATGCTTGGAAAGAAAATTTCAGACTTTCTTACAAGTCCAATAAAAGTTTTGTACAAATACAGTAAATGGTTACAAAGTTACAGCTTTTTATTTTTGCAGGACTTTTGGAAGACCCTGTACATTTAAATACATTTAATTTATTATGTGTTTTTTTCTAGAAGTAGGAGATTATTTATGAATAGAGCGATGGCTGTACCAAGGGACAATAATTTGAATATAATGATCACTATCTGTTGTAATGATCTTACGAATTCATATCTAGTTTTGAAACCAAAATGCCTAATTGCTTATTCTTTATATGTTATACCAAACAAATAATCTCATAAAACTGTAATATTATTTGTTTTATTACCTAGATACAATGGCTGGTCATTTAATTGCCGGACTGATGCTATAAAAAGTCTTCAGGACGACTTACCACCTATTTGTGCTCCTCTGCTTTAAAGTACTTTCTTGCTGCAACTACACAATGATTCCGACGTTGTCCTCATTGCTGTAAGCAGTCTTGGAACACCTGTTGTAGATTGTGCCGGAGCTTCTTAGTCGTGTTGTTCTGGATGATGTGAAACCATTTCTCTTTTATGGTAGACTTCAGTCTAGAGAACGGGAGAAAACATCATAGAGTTGGATACAGTGAATAGAGGAAATGGTGTTTGGCAAGAAGTTGAGCTATATGCCTCCGGTGTATTCATCATATCACTTTGATTACTTTGTAAAAGCGGCCATTACGGGGGACAAGGAGGCGCTCGCCCCCTTTAGAGGAAATTGTACTTCAAAAGATCAAAAACCCAATAGAATTTTTAGACTAGTTACCGCAAAATTTCAAACTAGATTTGAAATGTCGTTTATACTTGCCCCCCTCTGGGAAACACAATATGGGGTTGCAGGATCAGAATGTCACCCCGAAATAGCGTATCACACGAGCTTCTCAAGTTGGGACGACGAAACGCGATGAATAAATATTAAAATAAGATGGAACATGTCTTACAATTTCCAAAATTCTAGTTTTAAGTATGAGGAAGGCAATGGCGGATCAAAGCCGGGGCCGAGGGGGCTAGGTCTTCCTAGTTTTTTCACAAAAATAATTTTAGCTTTCATGTACATAGTTTTGAAAGTTTATAGTAAACATGATATACATATCATAGTCTGGGTTCTGACTGCAGTCTCAGTTTTTATCTTCTAGAGACGTTTCTGGAGGAAGGGGTGCAATTGTTATAACTACGTATTTCTGCCACATTGAAGTGGATGTTATCTATAGTTTGTGATCACATCACGAGAAAATTGCTGATCTATTTAAAATTAAATGAATTTTGGAACATTGTACCTACCTCAAGCTAGGTTTTCGTAATGTCATTTTGATTAAAGGATGTGTCCTAATGGGGATTCAAAATTTATGCCTGAAATAGTACCGGTATAACTTATGAGTGATTATAATTACACTTTTTGTTGAAATGCGTAATCTAAGGGGGAAAAGAAGGTACAAATACTTTCTATATATCTATTCTGTCGTGTGAAGAGTGGGTATTTCAGCTAGTATAAAGTATAGGGGGAAAACGCACCAGCTTCTTCCCTTCATGGAAAATTATAACAAGCATGTTAGGTTTCTCATTGTGAAAATACGGTAGACTTTCAAATTATTATCATCATCATCATCATAATCATCATAGGTATTCTGTCATTACTGGTAGGTCACTTGCTATAGAGATCTAATATTGAAACCGGGAAAGACAGATACTGCCATTTTAGTTTCCATGTAGAAATTAAGGTGTTCAGATGGATCCTATTTTTGGCATATTGATTCCATACCAGAAAACTATTTTAAACTAGCAATACAAATCGCTGAGCAAAGTAACGTTTATTTAAAAATAATAAATGTGTAACAGTTTCACCAACTAACTGCTTGAACATATTTGCTTTATCAGGCAGTGTAACAAACAAGAATGAGTTGCGTATAAATAAAAGGATCCTAGAAGCTAGTACTGACCGCTGATTGGCTGGTCAGAACGGGCTCAGACAATCATAATAGAAGGAACGACAGGAGGAGAGTTAAACTATCTAAGATTCAATTTCACTTTTGGCAACTTCTATTATGATTGGTTGAGTCCGTTCTGCCCAGCCAATCAGCGTTCAGTATTAGCTTTTAGGATCCATTTATATTTATACGCAACTACTTATTGTTTGTTAAAGTGTCTGATGAAGCCAATATGTTCATTTTTAAATAAACGTTGCTTCGCTCGCCAATTTGTATTTCTAGTTTAAGTTGTTTAAGATAGCAATAGTATGAACCAGTTAATTAAAAGCTATTTATCACTATCTTCTGCCGTTTTTGCTCTCTTGCGGTCAAATATTGAAATCGGAAATGGTTAAATGTGCTACTTCCGGGTTCAATTGGTGGACACGAGCGGAGATTACATTTTTGGGATGCTGAATTCATATCAAAACCATTTCTCAAACTCTCTCATCCTTTCTGCACTTCATAACTATACTATGCATAAGTTGTCGAAGTTTTATAAAAGGGCTTTGTACGTTCCTCTGTTGACAGAGCAAACTCGGTACGAGATAATGAGATGTGGTCTCTTGTAATTGATTCAGCGTCCCAGGATAGGTTTCGTGCCCTCCGTTATCTATCTATTCAAACCGAAAGTGGTTCAAGGTATCCGTTTCCGGTTTCAACGTCCATCGCCATAGAACAGAAACGGTAAGAGATAGCAAGAAGTGGCTTTTCGTAAACGATTCACCATCTCGAGACAATATATCATGACTATCCACAGCCTACCAAAACCAGAAGTGGTTCAAATTAACTATTATTTCTGGTTTCAATACTGATTTCCGTAGAGTAAAAACGGTGAAAGATACCAACAAGCGGCCTTTTGTAAGCGAGTCAGTGTTTCAAGAATAGGTTTTTACCTTCCCCCTTAGCCCTTCAATCAAACTGGAAGTGATTGAAAAAAGCGATTTTTGGTTTCAAGCCTTATTGTCATAGAACAAAAAACTGTAAGAGATAACGAGTAATGACTTTTTGATATGGACTCAACGTCCAAGGAACATATTGCGTCTTTGATCTTATTACTCTTTTGCAACCAGTATTTACACATGCACTAGTTAAAGTTTGGAGATTGAATGCGCATAGTTTGGAAGTCCCAGTTTCACATTGTGGAACGTTGCTCACCCGTTCTATGAAAATCAATATTGAAACCGGAATAAGGTGATCAAGACTTCTTTCAATTTCAGTGCAGGGAGAAGACCTGTAATGGAGCTTGTTCTTAGTGTGCTGAATTCATATCAATAACTCTTATCTAGTTAACCATTTATGCATTTCTTCAATTAGATTAATATTAAGCGGGAGGGATAGAAGTTCGAAATTAATGACCCTTTGCCGTTTTCTCTCTCTGGTACTTGTCAGACAATCTGACAGTAAGAGTAGTTATATAAAACCTATAAGATATTATTATATTTTCTGTCACATATTGTGTAAAAGATTCCATACACCTATCCGAGCATTCGCTCGACCAAGTCTAGGGCAACACTGAGATCCTCTTTACTGGGGAAGTAGTTTCGAATGTCTCAGAATTCACAGATCTAAAGGGATGTCAGCAATAGTCCGAAAGCCATTTCCATCCAATTACTGCTTTACAGACATTGAAGTTCGATACTCAAGTGGGTGACCATTATCGCTGTAATATTATAATACATAACGACAATGTAAAAGTAAAAATATTATAATGTTTATTATAAAATCTCGCTAAACATCTCCTCTTGCGCTCAGGAAATATCATATTCTGTTTCGGAGAGTTCAGTGTACAAGATTAAAACTATAAGCTGCTATTTTGGATCTGATCTTAGATTAATACTATTATTTACAGAATTGCATTGCTTCTTTCTTTACTGTCATGTAATAAATTTTAAAATATGAAACTTGTTGATAGCGTTGTGAACATTCACCCCCTTACCTTCTTAGCGTTTAAGCTGCTTCTTGTAATAAAATTCTAGTTTATTCATAAATTTTAAATCATACTTTTTCCATGAAATACAATACATTTTCAGAACAGTTCGTTGATAGTGACCAACAGAATTAAGAGATTTTCTCACTATAATATTTCAGATGCTTACTGAAGAAGTCAAGGTCTCCGCTGTGCCAAGTTTAGTGTTAGCACACGTCCCAATTTCGGAGAAAATATCCCGCGTCTTACATGGTTCTGTCCAGACTAAATTTTCCCTACTTTTATGTTTATTGATGAAATTAGTGACTATTATCATTAATAATATTATTATTGAAATTTTCTGTTCATATTATTATGAAAACATTCAACGTAAGAGGAAACTTCTCAACAGTGCAGCGGCAGGCAAGTATTTAACATATACGTAGGCATCAGGGGATCTGAAAAGGTAGTAAGATGCATGACGTCAGCCATCTCCCATGCCTGTCTTTGCCCATTATATCTTTTTTTAAGTGTAGGGATGCCATAGATATTTTTTGGAAGTGGGGAGACGATGTTCTTCCGCGTTGCCTCTCACTTTTACCCCTGATAGGCATTATACATAAGCTATAGGATGTATATGATTTATGTTGTCTCACTTTCCTTTTATCAATTATATAAATACAATTTGCTATGCACTGGAAAAACTTATATAATACATTACTACTGAAAAAAAGATTGTTGGTACATTTATTTCTCCATTACTTGCATGAAGTGTCCCTACATTTTACTTTGAAATGCTGACACCCTAGCAAGTTAGGTCAAGATGAGATGAGTTTCGTAGATTACGTACAAAATGTAATATTTACTGTAAGGTACTGCAGACATATACTCCAGTGCAGCTAAATACACCAAGTGTTCAGTGCTGGAACGTTTCCGACGAGATCCGCTAGAATACGCCTCCAATATGTACCACGGTCTTGGACAACTCCTATTTGACGAATACTCCAGGAGACAGCGCTGAGACCGCCACGCCGTGCAGTGTTGTTTGCTTCGGGAAGGTTCTTTGGAAGGACGTTACTAAAAGTACCGTGCTAGCTAAGAACATTGCCGATTGTTTATAGCAATATACGACTTACTTTGTGTCCATCTTGGAGCACTTTGCTGTGTAAGTGTAACTTCACTATTTGTGATTCCATGGCTATTAAATCAATACCAAGGATGGTGCTACGCTAGAGCTTGTGCAGAATTGATCGTAGAAGATAAAGATGTTTACATTTGTCCTACATGTTCCATGTAATATCGGTGTAGTTTTTTAAGTCACAATACAGTGACACTGTTTGTTTATCTTCTTATCGACTAAAATTTTTCAGTTTGGAACTTCATTTCAACTTTGGAGATAATCGTTTTCACATTTTATTTTTTTATCTTCATCTTGCACTTTGATTATTCCATTTTTTTTGCTTCACCCATGTTCTATAGTAATATTTGAATTCGTATAATACAGACGATGTAAGTAGTTCGAAGATTTATTACAGGTTTCTAATACTATCCTAGACTTGGCGTAATTACCTGCACGTGCTGGTAAATACGTCACTTTGTAACATTTTTTTCTTTCACCTTGGGTACAAAATAGAAGTGAGTGACATCACTGCCACGTTTTTTCTACACATGGAAAAGGCTACACTGCAACGCACATTTCTTATTCTTTGTGCTTCATGAAAATTAAGGCCATAAAAAAATCCAAAGCCCTTAATATGGCGAATTTACCTGCACCTATTTCACTTGTAACTGATATTTTCTTTTTAATAAAAAAATCAAATGAAGAGCGAAAGTATGTTCAAAATTTATAGTTTTAAAAGAAATATAATTAAACTTTCAGTATTAAGAACTTCAAACAATACAGAAACACGTGTATCGTGTTTAGTAATTGGATATTCTTTTATGTGGAACACATCGTTGCGTGTAATTTGCCTGGAAGTATGTGTCTGTGCATAAAATGGAAGTTGATCACGCAACGACGGAATGAAGATAAACTTAATCCAGATATTAATTATTACTAGAGAACTAGATTCATGAAAAACAATTTAAAGTAAGTAGAAAGTACAAGATATATATATTTTTAACAACGTGTAGTTATGATAGTAAATATAGCAGTCTTTTCTTCAATGAAATACCTCCCTATAAAGTGGATTCTTGGTAAAGTAGCCTTTCTTACCGAGTTATTTCTCCCAAAAATGTCCCTTTCATTCTACTTATAAATCATGCTATAAATTGGACCTATTGGACAAATACCGTGTGCGTGGTTTTTTCGGGATTTTTCCGTTTCCTCCCACCTTCTTCACTCAAAAATTTCATTGATTTCTCATCATCACTGTCTCCTTTAGCCTAGCCGGCATAATCGTAGTACGTAAAACCAGATTTCATTTTCATTTCATTTCAAATTGAACCTATCTGTTGATCACCGATGAAGAACTGACTGCAGTTCTAACTTCTATTTATTTAATAGTGAACAGTTTTACCCGATGATCTACTGCAGTGGTTCTCAACCTTTTTTGACTCACGACACACTTTACGTGCATGACAACGCTACACTTGTTTGATATTTTTGTTATATATAATAATAATAATAGTAATAATAATAATAATAACGATAATAATAATAATAATATCTATTACAATAGTGAAATCAATTAGTTTTTATGACTCTATATAGTAATGAGCATTTTTGCTATCACTAGAGGTGTTGACTGGTGTAGTCTGTCTGGATTTTAATTGTTATTAAATTCTTCCATGATTTTCAAATTCTAAAATTTTACGACACACCTTAGCGCACTGCATGACACACCATAGGTTGAGAATCACTGATCTAGTGGCTAATTCGTGCATGTTTTGCGCATGGTTGTTCCACATTTGATTCGCGATGGGAAAGCATTAAAATTTGAACGCATTTTGGTACTTCGGATTCCACTTTCATCTATAGGTTCATGTCTCATATAGTCTTGGTACACAAAAGATATGATAAACTTCAACAAACAACAACAACAACAACAATAGCAACAAAAATTTTAAAAATGGTCAATTTTTGAATACTGAAATATTATAGGCGAGTCTACTGTAGACATTCCCCTTTATTTTGGAAGAAATTAACAAATTGATTACAATTTTCGCTACAACACGAAAAAAAATCTCTATTATCAATGAAAAATGTACTCCAATATATCATTATTTTGGACTAACATGCAAAAAGAATATATTTCAGAATGAAACAGGAAACATTAAATATTACTAAGATGCCCGAAACACAGTAGCTCCTCTATACTCGAATAATTTAAGTAATACGTTTGGAAACAGATAATATATTCCTGCAGTTTAGATAATACCCTGTTTAACTACACTCCAGTGGAAACTGTTGGTAAAGTTTATGAATCTTGTTTATTAGTATAATAAAATAATATTTCTATCGTAATTGGCAATCTTTAGGTTTATTAATGACTAATAGAACAGAGTAACATATTTGCAAATATTTGTTTGATGCCTGGAGCTGATTTTTCTAGTGAGTAACATTACGTCAATCTGACAATAAATCTACTGTGTGCATCCTTCATGGTGTGTAAAAGTACCGTAAGTAAAATTGTTTTACTTTGTATTAATAGTTAAAAAATATCACACTTTGACCTTCAATCTGAACGTTCCCGAATTCAAACAATTTGAAATCCGAACGAAAAGGTTGAGCAAATTTTGTCCCGGAATCTGGACTCTTACGTTTGAACCCAAACGTCGATTATGTTATTCTTATGTGTTAGTGTGTACGTATCCCTATCACTCGGGACACTTCATCGTTTAAGCAGGCGCAAACCCAGAATTTTTTGTTGGGAGGGTTCCAAGGTTTGGGTGGTCCAATACAACAAGCCACAACGTCTATTAGTATTGAATGGATATTATTATGCATTCGAAAAGAAACATCTATATTTTAAGAAAGAAATGATAGAACTAGATTGTTTTTATAAGAGAAAGAGTACAAATGAAGTGTAAGATGAAATGTTCATGCTACATCAGCCATTTCCCTGTTAAACAAATATAGTTTTATTAAGAAAGTGTACAAATGCATGTTGAGTTGGGAAGGTTTTTTTGGGGGGGGATGTTCGGACCTGGTGAACTCCCTTGGATGCACCCCTGGTCGAAATCTGTAACGGAAGCATATTATATGGTATCTGCTGATAACAATTTTATTATTTTGTACCTGTTTTACCTTATTTTATCTGAAATATAATACCTTAAATAATTTTGTCTTTAATATCTTACCCTAAAATCCAGATTATTGTCTCTTAAAATTATTTTGAAAATTCGAATTTGAGTGACTCAGGAATTGTTTAATTCCATTGTCTGTTACTTTAAAAACAAAAGTTTTCGAACTCGAAATCTGGAACCGATTAACTTCAGCTTCCAAGATATCACTATTTCTTTCATTGCATGTGCTCGATTGATAGACTACATATGCGTTTAATTAAAAATAATAAAAGAACTACAATCAAATGCACACTTTATACTAAAAATTCAACCCAATCTCCATTTTACGTTTATGTTAAAGGGTATATGTAAATCCAATGCATACATTATAGTAGTTCAGTACATGATAAACCGGTGTATTTTCGCTCCACTCTTCTAGAATTGGAGACCAACTTTTCTGCAGGTTTAATTAACTATAGTATTAATATATATTGAGAATTGAATTTACTGTTTTGCAATTAGGAAACGGGACTGTGTCTGTACAAAATAAATGAATAATAAGTGAAATTAACTTTTCCAGTTTACTCAAATAGGAATCTCCTTTGTCTATACACAGCTTTACACAATCCAGTAAGGCGTGGAATTGTTTTTGGAAATCCTGGACTGTAATGGTGTTCAAGGTGCTTGTCACTTCTTCTAAATGGTGGATATATCGTTTAAAAAGCAAATGTTTGATGGTGCTTTTAGTTTGGGTGAAAGAAAGTAACCAAGTAATCATAGGAGGACAAGTGTGGCGAGTATGCAGGGTGTGATAACACATATACTTTGGAAGAACCATTTGGACAATCGTTACATTGAGTACCGAGGATGGAGCACGAAACATGCACACAAGTTATGTTACTCTAAATTTTCCATTATTATTTGGCAAACAATTTCTTTATTCATCCACATGATATCTGTTTTTATCCTGAGACTTCCATTTTGGTTTTTCAAAATGATATCCCGAGCTTTGTCAATTGTTTCTGTTCTTCTGACAAACCTGTTTGGATTTGGGCACTTGCTATCTTCCACAGACTTCTTTCTAGCACTGAACCTCTCACGGCATTCGAAAATACGGAAACAAAAAGGACAATTATTCCTTCTTCAATATCTCAAATGAATGTCGTCGGAGTTTTCCCAAAATGACAAAAAACTTAATATTCAGTCCTTGTTTCATTGTTGAAATGGTGACGTCGTATCACAACATCATTAGTATCGTATTTAGCCGCGTTACGCATGACAGTGGCAACCAGCCGATCTGGTAACTTTTGCACGTATCACCAAGGTCACATGCAATATTAACGCCTATGAAAAACATCCGAGTCAAAATTAACTACGCAGTAAAATAACGGAATCTCTTTTTTCTAATTGCCGCACTAAATGCTTCCACGCACGCGAATATTTAGTGTAATTCCCTGTGGTTCTAAGAGCAGGGAAAATTGTAGGTAATTATTAGCTACATAGCTTAAAAAATAGTGAATCTTTGATTATGAAATACAGAAGTTCAATATGCTGACCATCTAATACAAGCTTTTGATTTGATTTTAATCTAGCAACCCTTTCAATATATGAAACGTGAACTATATGAAACGTGAACCTACAGTTTAATGTGGGATCCGAACCATATGATCACTCTGCAGGAATTAAACCCAAACCTCCAACCTGAAAAGCACGTACGCTAAACACTTAGCCACTGGGGAGCTTCATCTAAAACAAGTACAGTAAAGTCTAGTTAGTAAGAACTCTTTGTATAGTTTGCCCTAATTGACAAACATATCTAAGGCAGGTTTTAATAGCAATGTTCGATTTACGGATTTTATTTTACAGTATATGTTTGCCAATTATATGCTCTCACATAACATTAACTTCGTTTAGTCTTAATTTTCTCTTCTCATGTAGATGTTCGGTTTAGTGCAATAAGTATTTGATGAGGATTTTCTCGTGCTGACACAGCTTCGGAATCCAATTAGGAAGCTGCCTAATTTAAGAAATTGGAAATTGCTTTCAACAGAAATCAGCGCTAGGAGACGATATGGCTACTACATATCACCTAACTATAAGATATCTATAGCCATTGCTGTTTGTGAGTTCTAACATATCGACTTCAAAATTACTAATTCCCCGATATATGTGTACCGTTTCTCAGGGAAAGTTTCCGTATTTCAGGTAACACCCCATGAAATATCATTTATGTCGCTGGACCTTCTAATAAGAAGTAGTCTAAGCAGTATTAAGCCCTTTTCGGTGTCCCAAATTTTAGGATAAATAAGTCGCAGCGGTTCAGGCCTAACAATATTGAGCAGTTGACAGTTGAAGGTACTAGATGTTGAAAAAGTGCTGGAATTCTTGTAATCAGACGTAAAGTACTGCGCTGTGAAAAATGAGTTAACTTTCCGCATAAATTTGCTACAGTTTACAATATTATTTCGATAAAGGTGCAAATGCTGAGCAGACCAATGAAGAAATTTTGGTTTTTATGGGCAAGATATTGTTATCAAAACAAACAACCAAAGATGGTTCAATTGCTTTCCTCGTGGAAATTTAGATATCCAAAATGGCCACCAATCACAGCAAAAGTGGATGATATTCTGGCAAAGGTCCAACAAGAATGACATCATCAGACATGACATCATCAATAATCTAAATATCCATAACCAAACTATGTTAAACCATTTGGAAAAAACTGGCTACAGAAAGCTCGAAGTTTGAATGCCACATGATCTGATTCAAGAACATTTACTCGATGAAATTAATCTTTTCGTATCTCTAGTGAAATACTAACTATTGCTGAAACGATTGATCACGATTGAAGAAAAGTAGATAACCAATTACACAGCAATGTGTGAAAAAAAGTCGTGGTTGAAACAAGGAGAAACTTCACAGTCTGTGGCAAGACCAGCACTAATGCTCAAGCTGTCCTGTGCATTTGGTGGAATTGGGAGGACATAGTGCAGGATGATAGACTAGGACCTATATTGTCAACAATTAGCGCAAGCATACCCTAGCAAGCCTAAAAGAGCGGACGAAACTGGTCAACAGAAAGGGTATCATATACCACAGTGACAATTTCAGACCACATACATCTTTAACGACTTGTTAGAAATTGAGAGAATTTGGCCGGAAGGTTGTAATGCATCCACTGTACAGCCCAGACGTGCTCCTGTCTGACTATAATATATTTCGGTCTCAGTAGAAGTCGCTGAATGGTGTTAAGTTAGTTTCGAAAACCATGTCACAATTTTTTGACCAGAAACAACAAGAGATCTAAAGCGATGGGGTTACATTGTTACCAGATAAGTGGCAGAACATCATCGAACAAAATGGTGCATATCCTAATGTTATTTTCGAACCAAAATAAATGCATTTTCAATTTTGAGCTCTAAAGGATTAAGACTATATTCGCATTATTCCCTAATTTTCCTTTATGAAATTTTGTTGTTGCTAAATTTTACTTTGCATTCTTTACATACTTCCAGTATAAAGGATTGTAACTGGAACTCTTGGTATGTATTAATGGACTTTCTATCTACTTACAGTACCAGTATCGCACCTATTACTACGCGTATCTTGTCTTGTATTGGAAATTGTTGAAAAATTGGTGGAATAAACTTTTGTGATCAACTGCTTATAAAGAGTCTTTATCCAATTTCAGTATTGTGTATTCCTGGAATTGATAGTCTGTCGGGAAATTTGTGAAAGCAACTTTGTTGAATGTGGCATATGACTTCTTACAAATGGATTCTTTATCCACTTTAGTAGCAGAATTCTAGCTATTACTGCATTTGGGAAATATTGGAGAAACGGGGCAAGAAACTTTTCTGGAAAGCGGTATACCAGTTGTTACAACTAGAGGCTTTATCCAGTTTCAGGAGTAAATTTTGCTATCAGTAAGAGTTTGTCAGGAAATCAGTGCAAGAGACTTATGGAGAAAGCTATATATTTCTCTATAAGCCAATATATTTTACTAATTAAACAATTTTCTTCCTAATTTCTGTCGCTTCAATGATTCTTTTCTGTACCATTTATTGCACACAACAAACCGAACAATTGTTTGTGAAGAAGTTGATCCGATCATGGAACTTTGGGCAACGGATATTTTATTACACAATTAAATTAGGTCTATACTGCAAACTAATCTAGATTATATTTGAACTTAGATTTAGAGTTAGAAATAGGGGTGTTAGAATGGTACTTCGACCTTTCTGCTGCAACATAGAAACCATTAAACGGTATACCTTTATCCTGGGAGCTCTTCGTGGCTAAGCGGTTAGCAGGAGACCCGGGTTCGATTGCCGGCGGAGCTTATGTTCGGATTCCACGTTAATCAGTAGGTCCGTCTTATAGAGCCTCGCTGCTGAAAGGAACGTTTAAACTCAAAATCAACTCATCCATTCTGACGTCATCTATGAGGGCCTGTTCTACGTATGTTAACGTTCATGTCTCCTAAGCTGGTTACCGTCTTATTAAGAGAAATTTCTGAATCTTCGCGATATCTCTTTCTATCGATTAAAACTGAGAGTGTAATTCATGACCATGTTTTTGATCCATAAATTAAAAGTTTAAAAAAGCCTCTTGGATTTCTTGTGTTTGTACGTAGTAGCACACAAAGGAACATGACTAATTAGGAAGCATCTTTTGACTTTCAACAGCATTTTCCCCCTCTTAAATTAAATACCTTTGATGTCTTTGGATTACCACATTTTTCATACGATCAAAATATTTTCCCCCTTATACCTTGACGACACTATTGAATTTGAGATTTTCTAAAGCAATAAAAATGAATAATATAAAATAGAAATAATTCTATTGTTCGACCATTTTCCAAGAATCTAAACAAAATGTCATGCGTATGAATTGCTTATAAAGTTATAAATTAATACAGAAAGCTTTTCTTTCTCTTCTTTATGTTATGCTTCAAACAATTCTCTTTTGCAAAATTTAATTAGGAAGGGTTTCAAAGCACAAAAAAATACTGCATTGTTTGATGTATATTAAAAAAGAATTGCGTGCATGGTCTTACTATTTTATATAGAAATAAGTTGACCGTGTTTTTTTTATCTTTTTCGTTTACTATTATGTAATGTTCAATGTATTTTCCACTTTTGAAAAGTTACGCTTTATAAATTATTGTGGTTCTGACTTTTCAGTAAGAAGGATGCTCACAAAATGTGGATCATTACCGTAAGTGCCGACGTGCAGAACACATTGGAAGACTCTATGTTCATCTAATAGACGAAACGAGGCGAGACAGAACTTTCACCAATAGAATAAAATATATTTGGCGAGACAAATCATCACTTTCACGATACCGTCGAGACAAGACAGCCTCAAGTCTTTTCTCGCAGGTAAGTTAAGGGAACTCAGTTGCTGTAAATCGAAATAAACAAGTTCTTAGAAACTACATTGTTTCGTTCAAAAAGTACTAAATTAATCAGGGGCGGGATTAGACATCTTGCTGTCTTAGGCAATTCTTATTATAACCATTCTCTCGGAAGAAAATATTCCTCCAAGCTGCTTAACTGTTCTTCCACGCGTTCTCTTATATATATATATATATATAATATATATATATATATATATATATATATATATATATATATATATATATAAAGAGAGAGAGAGAGAGTAACTGTAATTCGATGCATTCCTTGAAGGGGATATTCTACAAATACTTGAACATTTTCATCTATATGAACCGAGGTCGCAAATCAATAGTTTCTGAGTAATTTGGCACATGTGTGATTTCTTTGAAATTTTGTCTTCTAACGAGAGATCCTCAATAAAGTTTTAGCCTGACTCACTTCCACATATCGTAGATCGATGAAGTTTTAAATGTGTAATCCTGTGCACCTATGTAGGTCATGTGGTTACATATACAGCTCGTAACTCTGCACCGTTGCTGTGTTATAGGTCCGAATGTGGAAGTGAGGTGTAGTGGTCCAAAATCCATTACTCTATCTCTGAAAGGAGTGTACCAACATATCAGATGTACTTGCCCTAGGAAATGGACTGCATGGTTGGGAAGAGGGAAATGAAGAGGTGTGCGATCAGAGAAAACTCGAACTATGACGAATTTTATACTCAGGGTCTTGCATCTGTCTTTCCAACATTCAAGCAGTGAACGGGTGCGTTGTTTTCCGAGAGGCGGACCCCTTTTGTCAGCATGCCACGCTCTGCTCTGGAATTTCACAGAATCCCGTACCACACGCAGCAGTGAGTCATTGTATATACTGGTAATTGTGTTATTCTTAGCCTGGAAAGCAAATAGTAATACCTTATTGTTGATACATAAGATTGGTACTGCTGCATTATACTAATCCCAAATAAACGTGATCATCACTATGGTCACTCAGAGTTGAACACAGACTTCCTTTGGTGGTGGTACGTCGGCACTCTGTCATTGAATTGACTAAGTTTTTCCTGTTTTTTTTCACTCCCACCAGGCGAAGGCCGAGATGGTAACTTCTAGAAGGCCAGGGCCAGTTCCTTCGCAAATCCTGAACCCACCTAAAAGTCCGATGTGACCCCATAGTTGAAAGTCCTTCCCTGAGTCATTCCCTTGCATAAGTACATAAATAAATACAACTAATTTTTCACAAGCTTTTGTTAGTGCTACAGTGTTATTTTGTTATGACGTTCCATAGTTTACATGTTCTCCTTTGTAGAAAGCTTATAACATTAGGCTGTCATTGTAGCAGTTGGTACTTCAATGATCGTAATTTTGTTTTTAGTTATTAAAGCGGTGTATCCTGCAGCTATTTCTTTATTTATTGATGTATTTATGCAAGGGAGTGACTGAAAGAAGGGTTCGGACCTTCAACTTCAGGGTCATATCGATCTTTTAGGTGGATCTAGGATTTAGGAAGAAACTAGCCCTGGCCTTGTAGAAGGCACCATTCCGGCCTTTTACTGGTGGTAGTGAAGAAAACCAGGGAAAACCTAGTTAAACCAATGACAGATATGCCGACGTACCACCACCAAAGGAAGTCCGTGTTCAACTCTGAGCGGCCAAAGTGACGATCACGTTTATTTGGGATTAGCATAAGGTATTACTAATTGCTTTCCAGGCAAAGGGTACCAAATTACCAGGATATACAATACCTCACTGCTGGATGTTATGGGATTCTATGAAATCCTAGAGCCTGGCATGGTGACAAAAGGGATCCGCCTCTCGGAAAACAACGCACCCGTTCACTGTTCGAATGTTGGAAAGACAGATGCAAGACCCAGGGTATGAAATCCATCATAGTTCTCGTTTTCACTTGATCGCACACCATCTTCATTCCACCTCTTCCCAACCATGCAATCATCTCCTAGGTGCAAATACATCTGGTATGTTGGCACACTCCTTTCAGAGATGCAATAATGAATTTTGGTCCACTACACCTCACTTCACATTCGGACCTATAACACAGCAACGGTGCAGAATTACAAGCTCTACATTACCGCATGACCTACGTAGATACACAGAATTACACATTTCACTTTTAGGCAAAAATGAGATATTCGTCAATTTTAACGCCTATAAAAAGGACATTTTCTTGTGCAAGAAAGGCAAATGTTAATATGAATGGTATATATTCCAAACTATTTTGTATTGAAATTTGCTCTTCTTGCACAAGAAAACATCCATTTATAGACGTTAAAATTGAAGAATATCTCATTTTTGCCAAAAAAATGACATTGGTCCTTTTAGATCCAAGCCATATATATATCGGGTGTTGCAAAATTAGTGTTACAACTCTTGGGAGGTGACTCCACTGAGACAAGAAAAAAAGTTCTCTTGAACTTTCGGCTATCGGACATAGTTTCGGATCTACAATGTGCCGAAAGCGTGGGAAAATGACTTTCGCACCCCAATAGTGCGGAAACTATCCAACGTAAAGAGGGCGGATAAAAAAATTCCTGAGGAAGTCATACCTACTGTATTGAATTTTACATGTTTCACAATCCTACCATTCGCGCGTAAGGGATTCCCCGCAGGAACGTAGGGAGTCCCGGATAATCTACCAAATGAAAATTGGTCTAAATGGATATGAATTGATGGGATTTCTAGCAGGTGAGAATAATTCGTTTGTATTAAGTCGATATGTGGAAGTAATACAAAATGGCGGACACTTTCATGCCCATTGTGTGTGGTTACATAATCGCCAGGTACGGGTGCTGGCCAACAGTGACGTTCTGAGTATTAAGTGTAGCGAATTTGTACTCAAATGCTCTAGGCCATTTATAATGAGACAACCGAGGATTGACATCCAATCTCTCGAATGAATTTTTCAGTTAGATATTTCAAGTTATCTAAATCCTGCGATTGTCCGGTAAACATTTCGTCCTTAACAATACCCACATGGTTGCATGGTGTGAGTTCACACGAATGGGTGGCCAATCTGTTTTATCACAACGACCAAACCATCATCAAAATATTGATCCAAGAAACCTCTCTGAACAACACCAAAGTGAGGCAATAATCCATCATGTCGCCTGTAAACTGAATGCTTTCGTAACGAGAATTATATTCAAGTTCTGAATGACAATTTCCTGCAACAACTGAAGGTATGAGCCACTAGTAACAGCACCTTCAAAAATGAATGGTCCTATGACACTACCACTCCAAGCGGTGACACCAGGGTCGTTTAACTCTTCTGTCAGAGTTTCGTGTGGATTGGTATTACTCTAATAAACACAATTGTGTCTGTTCAAGAGACCGTTCATCTTGAATACAATTTCTCGTTTCCAGAAGTTTGTTCACTTCATTCCAAATGAGAAACCACTTTACAGAATTCATCATATCGGTTCGAAACACATTCGTGCAGCGCGTGCAGAAATCAAGTCACAAAGAGATATAGCATTTTGTACTGTGCACGTTGTTTGACATACTCTGTTGTACTGCTGCATTAACAGTGTTGCCAACTCAAAGTAAAGTTATGTTTTTTTTTTTAAATGGCACTACCGCAGATTATTACAAATTTCAAATCTACATATTGTGGGACAAAGTAGCTCAGTGGTGGAGCGCTTAGCTCTGGTGCGTGGGGTCCCTAGTTCGAATCCCGACCAAGTAAGTTTGTGGAGGCAATGATCTTATAATAATAATACACAAAAAGAAAAGTAAGATTGAAACAGTTGAAGAGTAGTGAGAACCATTAGTTATATTGCGGAAAAAATTTGAGCTATTGGTCCAACTGATACTTCCGTTTGAAGAGTACGCTTCATAACGAAGATTACGATTAACAAGGAAATATTGTATACTTAGTAATTATTTTTTTTAACGTAGAGATGTACAGTTTAAAGTTTAATGGAGTATGGATTACAGTGCTTTGGTGAATACAATATTAATTATTATTATGTATTTCTTTAATATTTTAAATCGAAATTTATGACATTTATATATATAACAAACGATTTCAATGGAAAATGGTTTCAATTTAGAAAATTGTTCAGTGTATATTTGAAAAACGTAATTAGATATTCAGAAACGTAAGCTGGAAAGTGATCAACTTCACATTGTGCCTGATAATTTAAAATTTCAATTCAAAACCAAAATCAGTCTATTGTTATTCATTTGGTATTGGTAGGTTTGAAGAAAAATAATTTGTTTCGATAAACATAAAAAGATATTACGGAAATGAAGTTAGGAGCCAGTTTACACTTGTCCCATTGTCCCTCACTTTCAAATTCCTATTCAAAACCAAAGCCAATCGTTTGTTATTTATTGTTTTTAAGAAATAATTCCTTTTTTTTTCTTTCTTTTAGAAATGTAAATCTAATTTAGAAACTTAACTTGGGAAGGGGCCAACTTCACATTTACTTTTAACTTAAAATTTTGATTCAAAATGAAAATAAATCTATTGATTTGTATTTGTTTTCGATTGTTTTAATGTAGATAATAGTTTGTTATGAGAAATATTAAGAGAGATTAAAAATAAACTAGGAAGCGTTAACTTCACAATGGAGCCCACTTCCAATGTTTGATTCAAAAACCAAGATAACCAAGCCAAAACCAAGTATTTTTTTGTTATTGTTAATTTTGAGAAAAAATATTTAGTTTGAAAACCATCAAGAAATCTTTATTTTAAAAAAATAAAGCTGGAGTCAACTTCACACTGGTTCCAATACTCAAATTTCTATTCAAAACTGAAGCAACCATTTATTATTGATTGTTTTCAAGAAAAAAATAAAAAAAAATAAATGAAAACCTTAAGATGAGGCATGGCCAACTTTCCACTGGCTTTCCACTTCCAAATTCGATTCAGAAACCGAGCCAATCTTTTTTCCGATTGTTATTAATTGTTCTGAAGAAAAATCATTTATTTGGAGAAACCTAAAAGATTTTTACGTAAGGATAGGGCCCATTTCACAATAGCTCCCAAATATATATTTCAATTCAAAACTGAAACAAGCTGTTTGTTAATGACTTTTTTGAAGAAATATAGTTTGTTTCGCAAAACGTAAAATATATGTAGAAAATTAAGTTAAGGGTCTGTCAACTTCAAACTGGTACTTCAAATTTCAAATTTCGATACAGAAATCAAGTCAATCATTTGTCTTCTTTTGTTGTTGATTATTTTGAAGATTTTGTTTTCGAAAAATGTAAAAAGATATTTACAGAATACAACTTATGTAGTTGGGAGCCAACCTCACATTGCTCTTGTTTTCAAATTCAATTCGAAAACCAAGTCAATCGTTTTTTCTTGTTTGTTATTAATTGTTTAGAAGAAAAAAATAATGTTTCGAAAAACAAACATATGTTTAAAAAATGTTTTTTCATTTGCTATTGATTGTCTCAAAGGAAAATCCTTTGTTTCGAAAACGGTCAACTTTACACAGGCCCCATTTTCACATTCCGATTTAAAACCGAATCTAATCGTTTGTTATTGATTTTTTTTTTTATAAATCGTATGTTTCGTGAAACGTAAAGAGAGATTTTTAAAAATACAATTAGCAGGCCAACTTCATACTGGTAACCTTACTTTCAAATTCAGATTCAAAACCAAAGCTAAACGCTTGCTATTGGTTGTTTTGAAGAAAAAATTGTTTTGAAAGACATAGATATTTGGAAAGTTGGAGAGTGACCAACTTCACATTATTCCAAATTTGAAATTTTAATTTTATGTCGAAATTAATAGTTTGTTATTCGTTTGTTTCACAAACATAAAGAGATATTTAGAAACTTTAGTTGGACTGGCTTGGATTTTGAATCGAGATATGAAAGTGAGGAGGGAGCACTTCACACACGTACCTGATGTTGGAGCTTAATATCCTGTAGGAAAAGCCAACATTCGTCGTTGCCGTGTTACCGGGCAGTAGTCTCTTAATTGCCACGTGCAATTATCATCCTATTTCTTTTGTAGAAGCTATCACAAAATTACCTTAGTCACGAAGTAACCTGTACTTGCTAACAACGAAGGTATTTAATGTATATTAATATGATTGAAAGCATGCGAAATCGACTGAAAATTGTATTTACATTTATTTGAAAAGATACCGTAGAAAAAATGGAAGTTGACTCGCTAAGATTATAATAATCTTAATGATAAAGATGAAAATTCAACTATAGTGCTGGTTAGGCTTAACTTGTACAATGGACAATAACTAAATTATATATCTCTAATTACAATTCAATCTTTGATCATATCACACTTTATTATTACCAATAACACTTCTACAATCACTAAACTCTCTCTTAAATTGAGGATCACTTATTCCGTCATCTTATCATAAATTGCTCAGCTCCTAACACCTTAACTTATTAAACATTACAGTTTGAATTATCCATAAACAACATGCTAACATAGTTCTTCTTCTTTTAAACATCACATACTTGGCGTTAAAAACTTGTGTTTCTCGTTGCCAACCATTTCATTTCCCTACAACATTCTCCTCCTTTCTTTTTTCTTTTATTCCCTCTCCTTCCTTCACTTATCAAGCCTTCACCAAGAATCCTTCTTTATACATTTTTTACGTTTGTTCCGTAGCGCTGAATGTCCGAGATCTCTTCGGTTGTGTACTTCGCCGCAATTTCTTGTTTCTTCTGACGGTGGAAACAGTTTGATCGTAATGGCACATTTCTGAGTTGGTTTCACCTCTTTTGATTTTAATCTTTCTTCCCGATTAGACAGGTTTAACTTCTTTTCATCATGATCCTTCCGAGCTTTATCTTCTGTCTGTAATTGCCGTAGTTGAGGTTGTACAAAAGTTTCTTCATTCAGTTTGTTTACAGTAGCATTGGTCTGATCATTTTCTTTTGATTATATAGATTGAGCACTTCCCTGTTGTTGTTGGTGGTTGTGTTTTTGTATTCGTACGTATGTCGGTGGAATTCGTTTTGGTTTCTTTTGCACTTCAATTGGTGTGTTAAATTGGAGTGAGTGGATTCCAATAACTCTCTTCTCAGAAATTTCTTTTGTTTCAACCTGCTCTTTCGCCTTGCTCAGATTATTCTTTACATGAAATTGTGCTTCTGTACAGGATGGAGCATTCTTACAAACTTTCGATGGTAAGTTTGGAACTTGATGTGATTTCTGAATGAATAAACATACATACGCAAAATATCCCGGCTGTCGACATTTGAAGCATAATTTATTTCTTGCAGGACACGCATCATCAGCATGGCTTAATAAGCAAAATTTACAACGCTGAGCTGATATGTATGATTTTTGATAACACCTAAAGCATTCATATGGTTGTGCCTTCTGATTCATGATTATTCTCTTAAGGTAACATACATCTCGAACCAAATATCGAATTAACAGATCACGTTTCTTAAGCTCTGACAACCAACAATTTTCCACATAACTCTGTGGCCGTTCTGTTTTAAAACTTCCTTCTTCCGAATTGCACTGCATTTTCACTTGCCTTTGTAGGTTCCAATTACCTCGTCGCCAAATTGATAAAGATGAAAATTCAACTATAGTGCTGGTTAGGCTTAACTTGTACAATGGACAATAACTAAATTATATATCTCTAATTACAATTCAATCTTTGATCATATCACACTTTATTATTACCAATAACACTTCTACAATCACTAAACTCTCTCTTAAATTGAGGATCACTTATTCCGTCATCTTATCATAAATTGCTCCTCTTATCCTATCCTAACACCTTAACTTATTAGCCATTACAGTTTGAATTATCCATAAACAACATGCTAACATAGTTCTTCTTCTTTTAAACATCACATACTTGGCGTTAAAAACTTGTGTTTCTCGTTGCCAACCATTTCATTTCCCTACACTTAATTGAAAGCACTTTTTAAACGACAAATTGAAAATAGAAAGACCAGTTTACTAGATCATATATTTTTATACTTTGTTTAAATTGCTTCAGGTGTTCGGTAATTGTTTTCGCTTCACGTATAACACGGACCAACATATTGAAGTCAATTTCTAGAGGGAAAAGTACGTGTTATAGACCTACTCCATAAATTACGGTGGTTAATTACCTAAATTTTAACAAATAAGTCTATAACAATTAACCTTGATTGTGGTTACCTTTGCTGTGATCACTACAGTACGATTTCAAAGTTCGTGGTTAGTGTTTCTACTTACGGTAAGATCAGTAACGTTTTCGGTGTTGACTAATCATCATGGCACAATTGTAGAACTACGTGAGTTAAGGAGGAGCGAACTCCAGTCCAGATAGCCAGAAATAATGACGCCTGAGAACTGATTGGCTGATCAGTATCTTTAAGCTAAACGTGCTACGTCTGACCTTCCATTACTCTTCAAGGGCTGCAGTGCCAAGGAGTTTGGTACTTCCTTGTACCTGTTAACTGATTTAATAAGTATTTCAAACCTGAATATATAAAAGCTTAAAAGAAAATTACGCCTTGGCATTTTGCGTCACCTCTGTGCACTGAAATAAAATACTTAGCTTGGTGTTGCAAGAGCCCACAAAAGACTTTGGTCAACCAATGGTGAAAATTTCAGCTGGTGACGAGTGGACAGTATATCGGTTTAAATATATCTGCTTGAGTGTGCTCATCTTCGAAAGGGCAACTATAAGCCCCATGACGATTTTCTTAACTACATCGTTGCTATAGACCTATTAAGCTAATAATTTTCTTAATGCCCTTTCAGTCATATTTTCGTGTAAGAAAATTAAGTTAGTAGACATCTGCATGGTTTAATGTTTGATTCCATGTTAAATAACTTTACGTATTAAGCCCAAAACAAAAGTATGTATGCAATTGCTTAAAAAAAATAGGTTCAGCATATCCATTTTTGTTTTCTTGAAAACTACAAATGAAGGAACTGGTTAAAAGAGAGTTACTGTGGCCCCGTATTTTTCAAGTTTTTTGGGTTTAAAATGTAGATTTCGATTATCTGGAATCGACCGCTTCAAGGTCAAATTAGGGGTCAAAAATAAAAAGTGTGACAATTTGGAAAATGTAGCCCAGTGACCAACTGAGACAAAATGAATGTCATTCAGATTCATAGTCACACGTGCATGAATAATTGATATTCCATTTTCCCGAAAAGTACTATGTTGACCCCGAAAATTCACGAAAATCCGGGATTTTGAACAACATGAGCAAGTGAACGACTGAGACAAAATGAGTGTCTTTCGATTTGAATTCACACTTACATGAATAATTGGTATGCCATTTTCCCGGAAATTCAATTTTAATTCGGAAAATGAACGAACATCCAATATCTAAAATTCCAGATTTTCGTATATTTCCGGAGTCAAAATAGAATTTTCGGGAAAATGGAATATCAATTATTCATGTACGTGTGGACACAAATCGAATGACACCCATTTCGTTCCAGTTGGTCACTGGGTCGCATTATTCAAATGGTCCCACTTTTTATTTTTGACCCCTAATTTGACCTTGAAGTGATCGGTTCCAAAACTCAAAAGTGGTACCATTGGACACAGCTCATCGAAATCTACATTTCAAACCCCCAAAAATTGAAAAATACGGGGCCACGGTAACTCCCTTTCAGCCGAAAGAAATCTCACATATAAGCAGTATCACTTGCAACCATGGCCTGTAACGTCACTTCTGAACAAGGAAATTAATTCGTAATTTTGTCATCTAGTGAGATAAATCAGACAAGTATTACTTTTGCAGCGTGCCCCCAACCTCCTAAAATAGACACAGTTCTTGTATTGTAAATTACAATGAACAAATTATTGTCGACAATCTATTCAGCAATCAGTCGCGACTACACAAAGTGTCATCGTTAAATATGTATACGGTACGATAACTCTTAAAAAGCGTGTTAAAGCCTGTAATCTTGAGACCCCAGCACGGGAAATTTCTAGTACTATAAATTTTGTACACTGAAATATGTCGCTCCAGGCTTCATGTTACTTAGCCTAACCATCACTGGAAACTTGAAACTCAAATAATTAACTGATAATCTGTTGATGGACTCATGCATCGATAGTCCCTAGTTCGATTTTCGGTTTGAGTGTTTATATCGGATAAACATTCAAGTATTGGTTCGTGCTTCATTTTAAGTACTAGATTACAGTTCCAATGGACTCGATAAATGAAAAGAAACACTAAGCTCCAATGAACTAATGCTGCTAATTCAAAAAACAGCTTTCTCTATTAGAAATATGTTTCGAAGAGGTAATTATCTTGAATAATCGATAAACATATTGACTGAATGAGATAGAAAAGTAACACAATGCAATAGGTAACCAATAAAAAATACACATGATCATTAGCTGTGTTAAAATATCATACTTTCTTTATATGGAATAATACATAAAGCCTTCTTTAATGATAAGGATGCAATCCTTCTCTTACACCTTGATTTTATCAGGCGGTTGTCCTTTGCCTATTTCAGTCATTTTAAGAAAGTATTTCGCTTCAGCTTTCAGCGTATCCTTTTCAACTTCTCCGGTTATACCTTTCAGTTCTTTCAATTTATTTTTGGCATAACTTAAAATCTTCAACAAGGCTTCTTTGGTATCCTTGCTTCCATCAATGGTTGAAAATGTCTCTGCTATCGTGTTGACTTGATTTTCAGCGTCCATAATGAAATTTTCCAGTTGCAATAATAATTTTTTAACACCTCTAATTTCAGCTTTAGTGGCCAAAATGGCTTCCCAGATCAGAGTCTCCACGCCAGGGTGACTTTCAAACTCAGTAAACAACTTGGTAATCTCTCGGACGTCCACTATCTTCGTCAATTCTCCATGCAGCTCGATTATTGCTGAGACTGCGTCTGAAAGAAGTTTTAGCGTATAATTCATCGTTGCCTCGTAGTCTTCTTGTAACTGGGCTTTGGGGTCTACAATGTCATCTGTTATATATTTTATTATATTAGCATCCACATTATTTTCTGGGGTATCTTGATTCGAGTATACGTTCGGAGGGCGGGTTGGTTTGAAAAATATGATACTTGGATAAAACATATGTTTACTTAACTGTCCCAATTTATGGTGTCTCTTTACAATAGGTATCGTTCTCCTAACGTTGAATATCCATTTCTGTACAAAAGACACTTGTTTCAAACATTGATTTAATAAGTTCATTTTTGTTTACATTTTTTATAGCTTTTTATATATTATATTTTTGGCATTGCTGGAAAATGTACACAGGGCGAAGAGTTTCCATGCAACCATAATGTCTATTATTGTTGACTCACAGTTATATGAATTTATTAAGTTGTTGTAGAAGCAAACTAAGGCTAGGATGGAAGCAAACTGCATCTTTACAGTGATATTAGAAATAGAATGTTCTGTGACGTAGCGAGAAAGTACGGGCTACTGAGATGGGAAATATACCGTGCTTGAACCAGTATCTTATAATAAATGAAAATAAATCAAAGATGTTAGAATGTACAACTAAAGATTGAATATTATATACGAATACATATAAAAACTTATTAGGTTAAGAAGAAAGGAATTGTTTGGAAGTATGTGACGATTAGTCACTCTATGGAATTTTCTATAGCTTCCTTGTTAGTGTCAAAATTCAAGACAGAACTGTACTATCCGTGGATTGTAAAGAATGATGACACACATTAACCTGTTGTGATTTGCATCTTTGATTTCTTTACACGAAATCTTTGAAAAGTTTATAAATGGAAATTTATAATATTTTCAGTTTTCTTCAGTTATTACAGTTTTGCTGAATATGGTTGTTAACTTTAGTTCTTGGAGGTCACACTGATTGGAGGTGAAAGTTAATGAAAATAGTTTGGTACTACTTGTAGTTGGGATGAGGAAGATTCCTAGTTTTGGTTGATAATCTTTATAGCTGTAGTATTGACGACAAAAGCTGATACATAAGTTGTATGCTAATACATACAAGCAAGGTATCTATAAATAAAATTATCAAAATACAGGAAGAAACTACTTTCATCAAACAAAATTTTAATAAGTATGGATCAAATAACTTCAACTACTATCTGTTTAGCTGAAGTTTACTTCACAGAACGAGCTCGGAACTAAGTTGATTTACCGACGACTGAAAGGGTGAGGTTATGTTGTATATTGGTTTGTTCCTTTGTTTTTTTCTCTCTTAGATCCAGAATTTCTGGATCAATTTTGGCAAATAAAATATCACAGAGCTTATTTTGAAACCTCGAGTATTAATTCATATACACTGTCGTCTTATGCATATTAGTCTCAATTAACCCGAAAGGTATTTCTAAGTCCTAGCTGGGTGAAAACAGCTGAAAATAACATTGAAACAGTTTAATACAAGCATTGTTTCTCTTTATTTACAGTGGCGAGGCTGGAGGGAACACAGAATAAACAGCGTCTATCCGTTAGAATTGCATATGCATTAGATTTTGGTCTTTTCCTTAACTTAAAATTTCATATAATAATTTATTTTCCTTTCTTTTCAAGTTAAAAGTAAATCCTTATTTAGACCCTGTTTCCGTGTAGGTAGACAGATCGTCAAGCGGCCAATCTAAGAAATTCAAAAGTGTAAGTTTAGACCATTTTTTTTGTCAGGGATTTGTTTTTAATGTCATATAATATTATTCTCCACAGAACTTTTCTTTTATATTTCTTTACTGTGGCAAGTAGAGAAACGGTCAAAAAATATTCCATGATGGGTAGCATTGCCCTTGAGACGAGAAATACGGGTTGCTCGTCTCGATCTCCAAATTTTGTAGAACTTTCATCTCCTCTCAATTCTCGGAAAGTTTCTATCTCGTTTCGTTTTGTTAATGTATGTACTTAGTTTGTGATCTGATTTTTTCTTTATTTCGTCTAGACATGACTGGAATCTTTTTTCGTCATGAGAGACCCACAAAGGGTGTGGTATAACTACGTTCAAACTATAATTATTATTTGAATATGTATTGAGTAATGACTTGTGTACGTTTAAACGATAATAAATACACTTCGTTATGTTCGTACGATAACTTTATTAATTTAAAAGTGTTGTATACTACGAACCATGTAACACTGAAACAGAGTTTGTGATCCAAGACTTGCACACAAGATCCAAGAAATTTCTCATCTTGTCTCTCAAAGCAACAAGAGAGAGAGAAATGTCATGTTTCGACGAATGTCATGAAATGACGAATTCGAAAATGTACCTCTTGCCTCGTCTCTCATCTTATTTTCAAGACGAGAAATTATCTTTTCATGGGTAACGAAAATCATGGGAATTGATGGTTGCAGATAGGATCCAAAGACATGCATCCCATAACGCCTGTTTAGGCTTTATGTAATAATACCTCTAAATTGATACACAAAAATGAAATACAATAAATACATTATTCTGGAAAGACATTAGTGGAAACATTGAGTTTGTTTTTTGTTTGTGTAATGTGACGTATTTGCTCCTAAAAAAGAATTGGTTAAGATGTAAATAGTTTATTATTTATTTAAACATACAATATGAAGCCATAAAATAACCAGACTTTTTTTTTCCAAAAGATAACAAATATTTACCTTCAACTGAATATATCTTCTCCAAAAGAATCACCAGAAGAGGCAGTACAATGTTTGTACAGTTCTTCGAAACATTGCTGTTGGTTTTTGCAAAGTAAGTGTTCGCAAAATACGCGTAACAGCTGATGTTTGATGTTTAGTTTCTGGGTCACACTGTAAACAAGATTTCATCTCCTCCCATGATGCACTTTAAGACGTTATCTTGTATCACCGTAGTCTGCAAATATTCATAGCATTCCTTTTTTTTTTTTTTTTTTGTTTGTTTGTTCTGTTAACACGCGAGGCACAAAGCAAGAGCACTTTCCTTATTTTCAGGTACCTGGTTAAAATTAACCTATAGCTTTCTTTGCTTATCTAAGCATAACTGACAGTTAGTGCGTAGTTACATGTCTATCAGGTCTCACCAGTGTAAAACATTTCTCCATATTTTTATCATTCCTTGAAACTGGAATACATTCTGACATTGGATCATCCTGAATATTTTCGCATCCACATTTGAAATGAGTCTACCATTGATACGCCTGGGCTCTTCATAATAGCATGACCGTGAACTGTCCGTTTTATCTGCTATATTTTGGTAGAAGAATTATCCAACTTATAACAAAATGTAAGGTCAGAACGTGGTTCTATAAAGGTAACCAAGAAAGTTCAGTAGCTTTTCCTTGAAGTCTGTGTTCAATTCTTTCCAACACCGTGAGTTGAAAGCGAATGAAGATAAGGCGTTCCATTCCTTGGACAATCACCTTAGAGGACACCAGTTCAAATCCCTAGTAGAGATGCAAAATGCACTTGATACTTTCTTCGTTTCACGGCCCACCAAGTTCTAACGCAATGGAATCCATGGCCTTCCAGAACGTTGGCAGAGGGTCATCGATGCTGCTGGGAACTATTTTTGATCTTCCGGGTAAGACTTAGGTGACATATCGATATTCGAAGGTGATGGGTGAAAAAGCGACAGAACTTTCTTGTTTACCTTTATATTTCGATGTGCGTTTCGTACACTGACTTCACATTACCTACACTTTTCGGAAGTACACCCAGATGCCAACTGCATGAAACTGGTTTGAAGTAAGTACTAAAGGGAAGCTTCGATATAGCTCTTTCGAATGTTGTCATAGTATGGTAAGATCTTTAGAGCGTTGGTTATTTTTTAAAGTCCTATTTCTTTATGGTCACATCCTTTTTATTGCACAAACACCTTAATATTTTTTCTTGTGAATGGCAAAGCAAGCAGTGATGGGTCTAGTCAGAGAAAAGATGAGTAACTATTCGTACTCACAACGTGATGTTGGCATTGCAGTATCCATCCAGTGTCTTGAGGACAATTGGTGAGCTACTTGAAAAAGAAGTACCGAATTCCCGTCTAGAAAGCAAGGAATAACGACAAGGGAGCTATTGTTCCACAAAGATGAGCGCCAAAAGCTGTCTGGTAGACCTCAGACCTCCAAGTATCGTTGCGGCACGAGTGAATATGTAACTTACCTTACCTTTATGTAATATTAATAATAAATAATTGTATGTATAATGGGTTGTATTGTCTGTTATTGTGTAACTGTTATTCTCGGATGTTCGCTTTCTCGGGACCAAGGTATGTTAGAGTATATCACCAGTTAACCAGCTACAAGTCTATGTGTCCATCACAGAAGAATAGCTCGCAACCAGAGATGCACTCATTCACTCCATAGTCGTGGGTGAAAGAATCGCAACTCAAATGACCTGCCCTAAAATTGTGTACAGTCTGTATGAAGTTTGCGCAACGGAAAAAAATAATATAAAATAAATTCGAAATTAAAAAAAGAAAATTCAGAACTCGTGATATCCAGCGATGGGTTCCCTGTAAAATTTCCTCTATGCCATTTTCCTACGGCGATTTGTCAGCATGAGGGATAGGAAGACGAACTATTGTGCAAATAACTGATCAAGCTGTACTGTACAAACCAATTAAAAAAACATCGCTATTCTACTGTACTACTTCTTTGAAATATGAAATAAAACAGTTTTTTTTTTTTCAATCTAAGCTTTTACTTGTTTCAAGTAAGCTGCGTAGTATTATAACAAAAGGTTTTCAGAAAAGAGGGAGCAACGGTACGTTTGCTCTACGCTCCTATTGTTAAACTGTACCAAAGTACATATCACCATTTGTGACCAAGCATTTTAAAATTTCACATAGATACATGACATTCTTATATTTTCCACACACATCACATTAACTGTCATATTCAGTGGCGTATTTAGGGGGGTGGCTTCCGGGCTTAAGCCCCCCCCGAAATCTTACTTAGTATAGTAAAGTAAATGAAATATCTTGCAGAATTTTCACATTTCCAGGCAAAGCCCCCCCGAAAGTTAGCAAAAGCCCCTCCCGAAACAAAATCGTAAATACGCCACTGGTCATATTACATACAAAACCCTTTGCTTTGTTTACACGTATGTGCCTTCTTTCACTTACTTACCAATTGTTTAAAATTCTCTGTCCACTACAGCTTGCATTAACAGGTACCATATCTTTGCCACATACATATCAAAAGAAACAATCGAACATGAACAAATAAAATGTATCGGTACACAAAATATGAAAATGTTAACCTAATCTAACCTACAACGCATTCACACCACACACACACACACACACACATACACACACACACACACACACACACACACACACACACACACATACACACACACACACACACACAACATAGTATTATTTGTTTTTTTCTGTAAAGACATTTCGGTTGGCATTCAAGGCCAACGTTTAAAATCGTGATGTGGTTTTGTCACTTACTGTGCCTCTGCACCTAAATGAATAAGCGCTCAATATAGAAAACCAGTAGCCCCTATCTGAATTTTAGCAAAACAATTTATCAGCTTCTCTCACCCAAAGTACAGCTTCGATATACTTTCTCGCTCTCATATATATACAGCTCTCATATATATAAATTCAATGCCAGAAAACGTCGTTCCTATCTCCTATCCAATTTGTTTACATTTGGGGGTGAAAAACAATACATGGCCAGACAAGTGAAATAATAACAATAATAATAATAATAATAATAATAATAATAATAATAATAATAATAATAATAATAATAATAATAATAATAATAAAAACAAATGCTACCGCATATCTTTCGGCTTACTTTGAATTTTATAAGATGGTCATTTTAAAAGAAAATTACGTCAAAAGAACATATTCTTACGCTTTATCAGTAATTTATTCTACTCCCCCTTCTCTAAATAAACCTGAGCCGTCACATATTATCTGAGTAATTGGGTAGATCCTTTGGGAACGGAAGGGATTACAAACGCATAATTGCAAATGGAATACATTATTAAACACACCATCATCACACTGTATCTTACTCGGAAATTTTGGAGGTTAAAAACAAAAATCCCGATGCAGGTTTTCGAGCACTTGATACTTGGTTTCACTCAACACTTAAAACCAAACATTTTTTACAGTAATCCAATAGTGATGGGTAATCACACCATTTGAGATTCGAACTGTTGTCCCTTCGACTTAGAACACATGTCCTATTCACAAATAAGGGGCTTTAATATTCATCCTCCAGTTTTTCGGTTTATGTTGAATTGGTTCGGCTTTTACTTAGTTTGACAGTCCTTCACACGTGATCCTCTTAATTCCCCTTTTCTTTATTTGGACCAGTTTATAATTATAAACTTATTAGTCGGCATAAAAAGAAAATTTCACACATTCGAAGAACTATGTTACTTGTCAACATTTGCCATATTGGCGAAATCAGCACGTAAGCTGCCTCACCAAATTTTACACTGTTCGCTCCGTTCCGCTCAGTTGCGAACTTGTAAATCGCAATTGTCAGTTCGTTGAATAACTTTCTTTTAAAAGATATTTTTACACAAATTTGCTCTGCAGCAGCGTTCTTGACCATTTTTATTAAAAAGAACAGACGAGCAGCAACTAGCTACTGCTCTCTTGAAAGCTAAGACCATTCGAGACAACAACTTAGTGACGTAATAATACGAAGATCGGCTAATGAGCAAACTACGAGATACTTCAAAGAAAAGCGACCAATTATTGAGAATTTCGTAAATCTGTGTTATAGACGTCAGATGAGACAAGATTGAGGATGATGAACTTAAAATTGAGTAATTTTGACGAATTTCTATCAAGATGGCTGAAAATGGAGAATTTTTATGAATAATATTTTTAAAAAAATTAAATTTGAAGAAAATTTATAGGAGAGGTTTCAGAATGTTTTGGGATACGAAATTCGTTTTTTACTGATGAAAATGAAGAGAAATGTGTTAAAATCTTTGAGAAATATAAGAAATTAAGGTGGAAAATGAACGAAGTATATACAATGAATAATATGATGTACATTCTGGCTTGGCAAACAGATTATTGCATTTTTTTACCAACGATTTTTTTTTTTCAGTTCACAGAACAGGATTCAATTGCATGCTTTCATTTCTGGGACGAGAAACTTTCATATACTTTAAACAATAGAGGCTAACTTAATATTTCCATAGAAAGTAAGCAATAGAAGCAATAAATAGAACGATTTTTTTTTCAAGTTTTACACCTCACATCAATGTATCGATGCTAAGGGGGACAATGGCGTTTATTAAGAACGAAATGGTAAATGAACAAAGTAGGAAGAATGGATAATCAAAAATAAATAAACAAATAACCTGATGTTTGTTTTTCATAAAGTAGGGTGACCAAATCGTCAACTAGAAAAAACGGGACACCTTTTATTTCTGGATAGGTTGCTCCCCTAAATATATTTTTTTAGCCTCTGCGTTCTCTCTTTCTCTCTCTCTCTCTCTTTCTCTCTCTGTATCTCTCACAAAAAAGGGCACCGTACACTTTTTCGTTTTAAATCCTGTTGAAACTAACTAACTAACTAACTCTATGGCCTATGAAACCCGGAGGTTCAATGCCGCGTTCACAAAAGCTCTCCATTGACTTCTATCCTTAGCTAATTGCATCCAGTTTCAAACCTGTTGAAAAGGTTGTGGAATTAAAAAAAAATACGAAATACTTGAAAACATTACTAAAAATATATGAGCGCTCAAATATGTCACCGACAGGACTTATAATTACTCTCAGCATCGGATTCCAACTCCTTTTATTTGCATTTTCTTATTTTTAAACATTATTTTACTTACAACTACTTTTCTTTTTACTTTCACGTTTATAGTTCTGTAATTTTGTTTCCCTTTCGTGGTGTTACATCTTAGTCAAATCACGGAAACACTGTACTGTACTGATGACAGCGCCTCAACCTTCCACCGCCCGAAACAGAGAGTAAAAACAGTTTGTTTTTATGAGACTTTCAGCCCCTTGCACACTGTCGTCTGCAAAGTGGGAGTTTTAGAGGTGGAGGCCTAGGAGGGAAAACAGTGTAGCCCCCACATCCAATATCGCAAACGTTGTTATGACGTTGTTCAGTAATTAGACATATTCCAATATAATAACATAGCTTAGAAATAATAATATAAATTAGGAAATTTTAGCGATTCGAAAGATTTTTCGTACCCAATGTATGTAAATACGGGACGTTTTGGCGTCCTGGGAGAATTTTTCAGGACACCGGGAATGGTAGTGAAAAAATGGGACAACCCCGTTTTTACGGGACGGTTGGTCACCCTATTATAAAGTCCAATTGGCGAGAAATAAGGTTAAACCACAAACTCCACGCACCAGAAGTGAGCGTTCGACCACTGAGCCACCTCGGTCTCTACTGGATAATAAAGAATGAATATATGATCCAATACTTCAATTAAAGATCAACCTCTTTAATACGTCCTTGAATGAAAAAAAAAACATATTGAATAAAGAGTGATAATCGTTTAATAATATTGAAGTTCAGATTATAGGATAGGCCGGATAGCTTTTGTATTTTGCTGAAAGAGAAGGGCTACAATATTGATGCTATGTGTTTGCGGTCGTGTGTATGTATTGCGGTCATTAACTAGGAACTATCATATAATGGTATTTCTACTACCATCGGCCAGGTGCTCGCTTTCGCACCATTAATAATACACAATGCACTACAATTATTAGGGAAAAGTGACCTCGACAGCTGCTTCCGAAGATAACACTGGTCGTTGCGCATCAAAAGGCTTCATGTTTGTAACTTGAGTAGTTATAAAAATTGCTATGCAAGGAGAAAGCGTGAGCGAAAGAGAATTCAGCGGCTAATATGATGAGCTTCAATGAGATGAGGTATCTATATAGATTGAACCTTCAAGGAAATGAGATGTTTAACTTGAGGTCCTTGTTCGCTAATAGCGAACACTTTCACCAACAAGAAAAACAATAATTGTAATTTTGACTAGCGGATTGGGAAGAGTTGTTTGGGGGGGATGTAGGGGATGTAAGCAAGTAAGCATCCTGGACGATGAACATATGCTCGAAATTCTAATATATATGAAATGATGACGATGAGTAACAAGAATATATATATATATATATATATATATATATATATATATATATATATATATATATATAGGGTGGCCCAAAAGTAGATATAGAGTACCGTACTGATAAGCTCATTGGATTTCTCATTGTTATCTATCAGGTACAGTTAATTTCTTTATTATTTGTTCTTAATGTGTTTTTACTTACATCTTAATTCGGAAGAGTCGAAGCAAATAAACCCATAAACTAGAATGTTCTAGTTGCTCAATGTAGGGGTGTATACCTACTTTCAGGCCATCCTGTATATATATCTTGATACGTTCTTATAATATTTCAAGTAATGGACAATTTAAATCATGCAAGAGCTCCTTCGTTAGCGGTTAGGGTACGCGCCTTTGGCGTGGGAGTTCCGGGTCTAATTCTTGGTGGGAGCTCGTGTGGTTCGGATTCCACGTTAATCAGTAGATCCCGTCTCATATAGCCTCGCTGCTGAAAGGGACGTTAAAATCAACTCAACTCAACTCATTAAACCATGCAAATATCGGCAGAGAGACATTGTTTGGCATATTCTGTAACCCCACAGTTTAAACGTGTTACCAACTCAACATAAAGTTATAATTTTTCAACTACCTTAGGCTGTTATATGTTTCAAGTCTACATGTAAAATGAAAATATACAATACTATTTGCATGCAGTATTGTAAACTAAGAACGCTACAGTATCACAAACATGGAAAAATAACCAAATTGTGAAGGATTCTAACACAAGTGAGTTGGACAGGGAATACACATCAAAAGTTCCCTAACGTCGAATACTACGGTCATCATATAACATATTTCGAACTGGTTGAAACAAAGTTAAAAGGAGTAGAAAATTTGACTTTTCCAAAGGACTTTATTTCGAAAAAGTGTTTAGAGAAGTATCACATCGAATTACGTACATGATATACAAATAAAGATCATAATTCCATTTACAGGAATGTGATGTCTCGTACAGTTCGGAAGATAAGCCTATGACAAAAATGGTAAAAATTGATATATTGCTTAAAATGACTTATTTGTGGTAATGTGTAAACAATTTTGATTTGCTTTTCTTCTATAATAATGTAACAATACTTTTTATTAGGTATAATTACAGTAAGTTATCAGAATTACACAATTTTAATCAGTGTTGCTAACTATAACATTTTCACCATATCTGCAGAACAGTTTGAGATATGAAATTGCTGTAAACGACATTGTGATCTTCACGGTGAAAACCGTCTATGCAATTAAATTAGGTACTTATCTAGGCAGTTTTTCGGAATAAAGGATTTTTGCAAAGCTTAAAATTTTCAATCCGTATATCTTTGTTCATATTCATTCAAAATTCGTCATATCACGATCATAGTATAGTTATTGAAATACTTTGGATGTGCAATGTCCCATCTGTCTGCATTGCATTATTAGTGCTGTTGAATATTTAGAGGTTAGTGATACTGTTGCGTCCTTGGTTTACAACACTGAATATTAAAAGTAACAGTGTAAGGTTTTATTCAACAAGTAGATTTAGAATAGGTCATAATCTGACATACTGCCATTTGAAAAAAAAAAAAAAAACTTTAGATTTGGTTTTAAAGCAATGTTAACCTCGTGGTGTCCAAGACTACGCCAAACAGTGCCCCCTGCCGATATTTGCATGGTTTAATATTACAGCATTTTTTCCCCATTAGTTTAAAAATTACAAGGGCGTATCAAGATAAATAACCCATCCTATATATATTAGGGGTGGTAAAAGATATTCGGATTTCGAATAAAATCTTCATCTTGGATCGGAACAGTTTGCTTTTGCGTAACTGTCTATGTGGACAGTAACAAAATACATTAAGTTGGATGCCATCTTAAAACTATTAATTCTTTTTACACAAATAATATACAAATTAATATGTGTTACATGTGTATTACATGGTATACAGACTAAATCGTTGATTGTTGTTAGAATAAGCAGTGATGTTTGTAATGTAGTGACCGTGGCGGGGTTTGTAATTGGTATGTCGTGAAAGAATACCCGTCTGCATATGCATGTTTATATCAAATTAACGTTAGTGAAGCAATTTGTAGAACAAGTTCAAATTTTCATCATAATTTACAATTTAAGTACAAATTTTGTCATGTTAAGACTGCTTAAATAGCAGTTAACTTTGAGTGCTTCCCCGTGGAGCTTTCTATTAAGTGCCTAATCCGTAATGCTGTCAGAAAACTGGTATTATACACCCCACGAAATAAACCTTTATTTCTATACTATCATTATTGTTCCCCAAGCTGCTCATTTACAATTCGTTAAAGGATTGCATTTTAAATGAGCATTCAAATTTTATTTATTAACTTACCAACACGCCATCCATCAGTAAGCAGAAAAATCAGACAGCAATGCAACCAGACTTAGGATCGGGTGACTTTGGGGACTGTTGCAGCAATTAAAATTCACCACGATGCTCCTCGAACCACTGCAGCACAACATTGGCCTTGTGACAAGGAGTATTTTCCTGCTGATAGATACCATCCCAGATGGAAATAATTATAGCCTTAATCAGCAATGAACTATCGAAAGCTAGGAGCCGTAATGTTGTCCTCTGCACGCAGCACCGGGTCATGAATGACCATGTGAAGGTTCTCAAATCATAATGGAACTACTACTAGCCTGACGGCCTGCTGTAAAAATAAGATACAATATCATTTCAAAGAATCGAAGAACTGTAGATATCAAAAGTTTAGAACTATGACAGTTGAAGAAAATAGAAGGAATCAAATCGTTTTATTAGATGTGCACACAGGACTCGACACAGCGTGTAGCTAAGTCTATGATCTTCCTTAAATAAATACCAGACGAATTGACTTTTTATACCATTTCAAGTCTCTCTTACAAGGGTTCTTCCCTCCTTTCTTTTAGAAACAAATTCACTGCTTCCTAAAAGATCCTTTCTATATACAGCCTCGATTTGGTACATGAGGTTCCCAATTTTTGTCTCTCTAATTTTCTCTTTGTTAACCTATTTCTGTCGCTAACGTTGAGGTAGTACTCTGTATGCTGATCCGTGTTTCATTTGACTAATTATTTTTAGTTTAACGTCGCTTTCTATTACCGAAGCTATACGAGACTGGACCAGTTGCATAAAGTCGGATCCGAAATACTATTCGGATTTCTACTCATAGCTTAGTGCAAACACGAGGATTGCAGTGGGGCGTTACGTGGAGACGTTTTGTATGATTATTTCTTATAATATTCTTCAGCATGTGTGGTACAATCTTTGAGAAATCTGCTCTTCTTTACTTGGATCAATCCAGAGAAACTCGCCCACAGTTTGGGAACCATGGTTTAATGCATGGGTTTTTAATTCGTGAGATACGGTGGGTCACATTAAAAATTCCAATGATGCTAGCTGGTCACCATGGAATCCTGTAGTATTAACGCTTTCACATGAGGTGGGACGAGATAGAATTTTAGTCAGGGAATGGGACAGACATCTTCCATCAGAAACAGAAAAAAATTCTGAGACGAGACATCACTTTCACGAAACGAAACAGTCTCAACTCTTGCGTCATGTTTAATTTTAACTTTGTGTTTAGAACCAGCGTTTCTTCGAGACAAACTTCCAAGTTGCTCCTACCAGTTCCGAGCTAAAACTGGATTGCGATTATATGTAACTTTTGTGTCACTTTAGTAAATAATGTCCCACTACAGCCCCCTTTTAAACCCATCCCTCGTACTAAATTTTTCTAAAAAAAAAAAAAAATCATTTTACAACCAGAGGAACGGAAGTTAGACGAGTAATGACACTACAGCCGGGATGCCTTAGAGATGTTTCGGACAGCTTGATTGCTTAATAGATGTTTCAGAGACTGGAGAATAAAATGAAATTTTTAGATTATTGTTGCACAGTTATTCTCTTTGTACTAAAGGAAACGGACAGTTACTGAAAGTGAACTATTACGGAAGAACAGTGGAATAAGAATGTGGGAGGAAACGGGAAAACCCTGAAAAAACTCACGGATACGATGTCCAACAGAAACTTACATGATTTGGAACCGAGCCAGGAATCCCTCACACAAAAGGTGAACGCTCTACTACTGAACCACCGTGCCCTCTGTTCTTGATTGGAGAATGAATTTAATCATATAACTTCCATGTACTCTGTTTAAAGCTATAAAATGCTAGTGTCAATATTATTTAATTACGTTTTCATGTTAATACTTAATCTTTCAAAACGGCACGGATCACAACAAAGCTCTGCAGACCACCTGTAACCCGCGTGCCATCCATTGAAGACCCGCTGGCTTAATCTGTCAATCGGACTGCCTCGTGGCCAAATTCTTAGCATTACATTTTTTGTACTCTATTGCAGTGAGAAATCGTGTGTTTAAATCCCACATTAATTGCAGGCTTAAGTGTTCTATAGACATGAAAAAAAAAAAAAAAAAAGAGATGAAAATAAGAAAAACAAACAATATACCTGTAACTAACATCATAACTTAAGTTTGAGATTGGTTAAGTAAAATACGAGATGCGGTTTGGATATTGGATAAACACAACTCGTACACACATTACATACGAACCACAAACAAGTTAAGAAACTGAGTACACAGTGAACAATGGAATGAGAAATTCTTTTATTTTACCCTCTCTTTCGAAAGAAGTAAATGGGAATGGGTTCGAAGACTCAGAAGATAAAAGCACAACCAACTGTAATGACCGTTATCGAATTTCCGTCCAGTTGCTCTCCTCATCCTAAAGATCTCAACCATTAGCCCTAATTGATCTCCCTGACTCTTCGTTGCCCGTACATAGCCCCCTCCTCACCTCTCGCAATGTCTCTTACCCTGATACCAATTCCTCTCCCCCCAAAACCTATCCCAGTTGGTTTCCAGTTGCTACTACACGTCAACAATGGAGGAGAGATATTTTGTTTCCATGCACGTTCCTGTTAAGAGCATGTTAGTTTTTTCTCCCTTCTCTCCTAGTCATCGTTTCTTCTACGTTTGTTTCCAAGTTGATTTTTTTTCCATCTGGGAGTTTATTTTGTTTTGAGCTCACGTTAGCGTAGGTTTTAGGTGCGTTCTTAGTTCCTTTCTGGTTGTTCTCCTAAACCTTCTCTCTCCATCTGTAAGATTGACTTTTCTTGTTATGCATCGACAAGATTCGTAGATATACGCATCTCCTTTTTGTTTTTATACATATTGATGAAAGTAAATAAAATAAGAAGCCTGCATTTTCTCGCTAACAACAAACTTCCTTGGAGGTTGGATTTTAGTTAAAAGAACACATGACTATTTTTTTTTTTGGTCTTCGTTTTTTTTAAAGATATATTTAGGATCAAGGCTGCTCAGATGGTATCTATAGTCTAAAGTTGTTTCGTATTGTATGTATTTTCATATCAAAAATCGATACAGACACAGTGGCGTAACTAAGAACTCGTTTCCCTCTATTCACAGAGTTCCAAAGATTTAAAGTTATTAAGCTTTCCATTTGTATACAAACATTTTTAAAGCTACTGTTATGTTAAAATAATATAACAAGTTTAAAAAGATAACACGAAATCCTTCAGTTTTACGTCCCACGATTATGACCTGTAGACTAAACTATGCGTAGATGGATGATAAATAAAAGTGGAAGATTATGGAAAAAATGGTGGAACGAGAATGTGGGAGAACTTCGAGTAAATCCAGGTATAAGATATTTTCCACCATAAGCTCACATAGTCCAAGATCGCACCAAGAGTCCTTTGCACCAGAGGTGTGCGTTCTACCACTTTACCACAGTGCGTTAAAATAATTAAAAATAAGATATCATAACACATTTCCGAAACACTTTTGTATATTAAATAGGAAGTTATTAATCACCTTGGTAAGAGTTGATCCATGGCTCCCTCAGTTCTGGCCCCATAGTTTTGGAGCTATGAACCTATAAAGTTCATTTTTTCATGTTTTCTGCATCCTGTAACTCCGAAAGGAAGCATTTATGCACCTAAGTTGGTCTATACTTTTTGTTTTATCTTGGTGTAAGGATTCACCTCCCAAACGTTGTCAGTGTTGTTTTAAAACACCCTGTATTACTTAAAAGCGCAACTATAAATTTAGAATTATTAAATTCTTTACTGAATCTTATTTATATATTTTAAAGTAGATTTTAATTTTTCTAAATATTTTTAAGACACAAGATACTTAGTGAGTGTGTTTTCGCAAGTTTAAGAGAATAAAGGTACGGTTATACCAAAAGTTTCCTATTCCATCCTTTCCTTTTTCCATTTGTCTATCTCGAGTAACCTTTCATTCTTTATAGAACAACGTCTTTATGCCGAAGTCAGTGATCAAATGTCCGCATTCAGAGGCAAATGAGAGTTGGCAATAAAAACCTTCAAAGAGTTCTCTGAGGATCAGCAGCAATTGCACTTGAAAGTAAAGAAAACATCTGCAACTGTGTTTTAAACTTCGCCCAATTCAAAACCTAAATACATTTGTTTTCTCAAAAACTTGACTCAGCATGTGGTATTACCTGATTATTTAAAACAATGCGTTTATTTCCCCTTCTCCAGCTTGTTGAAAGAGGAAAAGGAAGGATGGTATAGGAAAATTTCGGTATAACCGTACCCTAAAGACGAACAGTTGATGTATGTTTAGACAAACCGAATTCAATATTAACGTACAGTATGCAAAATACCACAAACAATACCTGTAGATATCACTTAAATTGAGTTTATTTTAATTTGATAATAATGAAATATAATATTGTTTTTATTTATTTCCTTTTTTTGCGAAATAAGATATTCTGTTTTCGTAAATTCATAATTTGCATTTTTAAATCATTATTAAAGTGGAAACTCGTTATTACTCTGAGTCTCCATATCAAATGTGGCCACAAATGTTTCAAGAATTAGTGCAAGTAGTATCTTGTAATTCTAGACAAATGTTTCAGAATCCAATCTCAGGAAACTGACTGATCAGTTTCACAGAAAAATGTTGTTTTGATTTAACGTAACAGATCCTTGTCAATTAAATTTGACAACAATCAATAAGACTTCTTACTTTTGGTATGAAAAGGTGCATTTTTTGTTTCTCCCACATGCTTTTGGTATGAAAGGGTGCCTTTTTTTCTTTTCTCTCACATGCTTTTAATATGAAAAGGTGCCTTTTTCTTTTGTCTCATGCTTTTGGTATGAAAAGTTTCTTTTTCTTTTCTCTCACATGCTTTTGACTTGGAAAAGTGTTTTTTTTCTTTTCTCTCACATGCTTTTAATATGAAAAGGTGCCTTTTTCTTTTGTCTCATGCTTTTGGTATGAAAAGTTTCTTTTTTCTCTCTCACATGCTTTTGAATTGGAAAAGTGCCTTTTTCATTTCTCTCACATACTTTTGGTATGAGCTGATACATTTTTATTTTCTCTCACAAAGTTCAATGAAACTCACAAGTAAACCTTACGTTTGGGTGAATCGAGTTGCTGATTGAGACACATATGAGAAAGTAGTACTAAATGTGGTCAGTATTTCAGTGAAGTTTTAGGTGCGAAGCTCCAGGGGTTTAGGAGATACAGCTACCAGAACATCACATGGAAGTACAGAATAGTCTTCATACAGTTGGAGGTAAACGCTCTGTAAGACCTCTTGTAACAACAAAAGATGAATAACAAATATATGGGTACATATTAGGACTAGGGGAAAGTCATATAGTAAGGGTATACCTGACGGCGGCCATCTTAAAATCCGCCATTTTGAATTAAGGTTAAGTTTTTAAAATAGGAATAGGGTCATGTGATACATGATTTAAGGCCCAAATTTAATCAGAAGAACAATGGTGACGTTAATTTTGATTTACGCGCAATTGGTAAAAAGTTACAGGGAAATTAAATATTGTTGCTGCATATGTATTAGTCCATTACTCCACCTTATAAATTTTGTTTTAATGATAATAATTAAATGAAAAGCAGATGGATAAATATTAGATATATGGTAAGAGTTGCCTTGATGGCGGCCATATTCAAATCCGCCATTTTGAATCAGACAAAAGTTTTAAACAAAACGCATAACAGTGACACCTTATTAATAGCAATTTTTACCATAAATCCAACTGTATAACCATTTTTGCTTTATCATTAACCAGCACTTGTTATCGCATAAACAAGTTGCTAATGTAAGGAAAAATGACCAAAGTGGAATCGAGTCATAATTGAACTTGGGTCTTTCTTCCAGTAAAGTCCTCAATTAGTACAATCGATATGTAGTTCAGAGAAGAGTGCATGACTTGCACAAATGCTCTGCACCTGACAAAGGCAATCGAGTTACACTTGACACATTTGTCGTTAACAATTCCGTCAAAGCAGTAGTCGTAAGGAGCGATCCATTTAATTTTGTGCTGGTTAATGATAAAGCAAAAATGGTTATACCGTTGGAGTTAAGGTAAAATTTGCTATTAATAAGGTGTCACTGTTATGCATTTTGTTTAAAACTTTTGTCTGATTCAAAATGGCGGATTTGAACATGGCCGCCATCAAGGCAACTCTTACCATGGACCTAATATTTATCCATCTGCTTGTTATTTTGTTATTATCATTAACACAAAATTTACAAGGTGGGGTAAAGGACTAATACATATGCAGCAACAATATTTAATATCCCTGTAACTTTTTACCAATTGCGCGTAAATCAAAATTAACGTAACCATTATTCTTCTGATTAAATTTGCGTCTTAAATCATGTATCACATGAAACTATTCCTATTTTAAAAACTTAACCTTAATTCAAAATGGCGGATTTCAAGATGGCCGCCGTCAGGTATACCTTTACTATATGACTTCCCCCTAGTCCTAATATGTACCCATATATTTGTTATTCATCTTCTGTCGTTACAAAAGGTCTTACAGAGCGTTTACCTCCAACTGTATGAAGACTATTCTGTACTTCCATGTGATGTTCTGGTAGCTGTATCTCCTAAACCCCTGGAGCTTCGCACCTAAAACTTCACTGAAATACTGACAACATTTAGTACTACTTTTTCATATGTGTCTCAATCAGCAACTCGATTCACCCAAACGTAAGGTTTACTTGTCAGGAATCCTTTTAAAGTCTGCTTATATTTATTTACTTGTAACTAGTAACGGTTACGATCAGTATCGAACCTCACATCTTCTGTAAGGTGTTCTTTTGTAGAAATATTATCATCTATAACTAGAGATGCAAAAAAGCCGGCTTTTTTGAATCGATGGTTTTTTTCACATAAAAAGCCGGCTTTTTTGAAAAAAAAACGAGAATTTTGGAAATTTTGGCTTTTTTCAACTTCATGATTTTTCTATCTAAATAGCTTTCTTATAGTATATTCTATAGTTAGATAAAAATTCCATGACCTGAATGTGATATTTCGCTCTGAAATTCACCATCAAGTTGGATGGAGCACATGTTTTACGAATTAAAGCTAACATGAAGAATGTAGTATTTGAGGGTAATTTTAGAGGCTATTTAACTTTATTTTAACTTTTGAGTTATCGACATCTTTTTTCTTCTCTAGTTTGTCATCCGTGTTTCATTTCTAAGAGCTTTTAGTACTCTAGCTTCTAGCGCAAAAGTTAAACTTGCCCGTTTTTCTATTTATCCGTCAAAGCGTACGTGTTTCAATATATCCGTCAAACCGTACTTCCACATTTCTGTTATACTGTAGCTGTGAAGTGATTTAGCAATAATTTTCCGGACACAACCTTGAATACCAATTTATACAAATAATCACTAGCGGATTTAGAAAAGTACTTTAGGAGGGTTTTTCCTGATTGTTTCGTTTCCTAAAAAGTCCTAATTTTATTTGGGAAGTGCTTGAAGTTTATGAGTACAGGCATAACTAATATTTCGTTTCGTTTATATGTTTAGCAATAATCTTCCGGATACAACTTTAAAAATCATTTTATACTGAGAATCAGTGGCGGATTTAGAAAAGTATTTTGGGAAGGATTTCTTACTAATGTTTAGTTTTTTTAAACATTCGTAATTTTTATTTGACGGGAGTTTAAAGTTTATGAGTAAAGGCATAAATAATAGATATTTCGTTTGTTGCAGACATTCCGTAACTTTTGGGAACGGGCTTCAGTCCGAAAGACCGCCCCCCTAACCTTCGCAAAACCTTCACTGCTGGTAATTAGTAATAATAACGATTTAAAAACAATAAAAAAGGAAGTCGCCCAACTCACAGTACACGCACTATTTCTACATTCACAGATGGAATGAAGAAAAGCTTTGTCAGAATGGTCGAATGCTGGTTGAATCCCGGACTTCCCGATAGAAGCTCAAAAGCTAATCACTCAGTCATGTTTGTTGTGCAGTTGTATTTAGCTTAACTTAAATATATTCCGTAGTCTTTTTTTGGGGGGGGGGAGTTCCGTAATGATATGTTGAATCCCTCTTGTTAAAAATTCAGAAAACTTGAGGATTGGGTAAACTGTGATGGTGGTTCTATAAAACTTAACTGTAGAATTTCAAGAATATTACAGAACCAAAAGCTCTAGATGTGCAGCCTTTAAGTGTATCATATAAATCTAAGTATTTCTCTTATGTTTTATTTTAATTTTATTTTGTTTCAAAAAGAGGGTATGGAATATTTTGAAGTAAAAATACTACATACTATTTTGCTAGTTATTTGTGTATTCTTTAAAAAGAAGTGTTTACTTTTAGGGTTGGCTGGTTTACACAAACTTTTTTTTTTTTTTTTTTTTTAATAACTGGTTTAAACCACAAAAATAAAAAGAATGAAAAATGCGAATCGTGTGAACTTCATGGTGACGTTTCCAGATATCAAACTACCTGCAATAGTTTTATTTCCCTTTCACCTTTTAATCAAGGTGTCCCATGTTCAATTCTCGGTCGAACCACAATCCTTCTTTCATGCGTAACCCAAGTAGCGGTTCGGATGTCAGTTTAAGCGAAAGTCTTCTCCTTGATAACCTCCGTATTTCGTAAGGATGTTAAGCCTAAATATACGAAACAAACCAAATTGTATATTTCTACATGCCTAAATGCGTGTTGTTTTATAAAGAAGCCAATATTGCTTAAATATATTGATAGAAATTATCAAAATTTATCGATTGCCTACGTAGCTTCCAACATTAGCTTGGATTGGACTTTCAATGATATCTACGTACCGGTACTAAATTTGTAATTTAATACCTCAGTTTTAGCGTACTGATTATGGTACGTTGACCTTTAAATTTTACATGCAAAGCAATAACAGGATTTTCCCGTTATTGTCTTACATTTCAAGTAATGACGGGATTTTCCCAATGACTAGGGCGGGAGATTCTGAACTTAAGAAATTTACTGACCGCACTTCTTTAAGCTTATGGGAGTTCTTCCGGCATAACCCCCCTGTTGCATAATAACATCAAGGCGAAACAAACTTATTTCTGTGAATATGTAATATAAATACATAAAGCAAAAAATCTAAGTCAAAAAAGCCTGGTTTAAACCAAAAAAGCCTGGTTTAAACATCCCCCAAAAAACGGGTTTTGGGCATTTTCAAAAACAACCACGGTTCTTGCCAACTCTGCTTACTTTTGTATATAGGAGGTTAAAAAATTCTTATTATATACATTCGTTAATCCTGTGGAATTCATAATGTAAATATGTTGAAGAAGAAAAATTGTTTGAAATATTTTTTCGAAATTCATAGTTTATTTTCGATGTTTTATATTATTATCAGCATCAACCACTAATTAAATGATTTTTTGTGTTATAGAGAAGCGATACAAAGTCTGTTTTATCAATTTAAAGCAGTATTTTGAAAAAAGCCCAAAATTTCCGAAGCAAAAAAGCAAAGCAGAAAAAACCGAGTTTTTTTTTCAAAAAAGCCGGTTTTTTTCCGAGCTCTTGCATCTTTATCTATAACTATTATTTCCGCAAGTTTTGGTTTTCTCTCTCGAACATTACTTTACGATACTTTTGTTTATTGAATCTCTCTTTTTTTTTAAAAAAAATATTAAAACAATAATTTGAAAACAAGTTTTCTAGAAATAAATGAACAATACAACTTTGTAGCGCCTCCTGTAATCTTTCTAAATGTGTATATCGGGTGTTGCAAAATAAGTGTTACAATTCTTGGGAGATGACTCCTGCCACTGAGACAAGAAAAAAAGTTCTCTTGAACTTTCGGCTATCGGATATAGTTTCAGATCTACAAGGTGCCAAAAGCGTGGGAAAATGACTTTCGGACGCCAATAGTTCGGAAACTATCCAACGTAAAGAGGGCGGGTAAAAAATTCACTGAAGAAGTCATACCTGCTGTATTGAATTTGGCATGTTTCACAATTCTACCATGCACGAGCAAGGGATTCCCAAAGGAACGTAGGGAGTCCCGGATAATCTGCCAAATGAAAATTGGTCTAAATGGATATGAATTGATAGGGTTTCTACCAGGTAACAATAATTCGTTTGTATTAAGTCGATAACTGGAACAAACACAAAATGGCGGATACTTTCATGCCTGTTATGTGTGGTTGCATAATCGCCAGGAACGGATGCTAGCCAACAGTGACGTTCTGAGTTTTAAGTGTAGCGAATTTGTACTCAAATGCTCTAGATAGACATCTGGAATGTCGGTAGAGTACAACAGATGAAGCAGAGTGATTCACATATGTGGAGACACTTAACAAAAAATGCTCAGAAATGCACTCATACTAAGTAAACGTGAGTTCAAAGTGTCGGAAATGTAAGGAATAGCATCAAGAACATGAAAGCCATTGCCAATTCACCAATAATATTCCCTCAAACCGATGCAATATGATGTGCACGGTTGCATACCAATAAGGATGCAACAACTGAGGCCAAGTTGAAATTGTGTGAGGGTATTCACTAAGAAACTAGGTAAACTAAAGGAATGTCACTAGTGGGATCGCTTGAAATGTGGCCAATGTGTGTGTGGATATCAACATGTAGGTAATGGGCAAATGACATGTCCCATTACTGCTGGAACACCGCCCCAGGTGCGAAAAATAGGAAAATGACGTTTTACATTTGTAATGTACCATTACAGTTGAAAGTAATGGCAACTTTTTTTTTTACGCACCCTGTACCTAGTAATTTTTTTTTTCAATTTCGGTTTAGTTACACAATTTATTTACTCTCTTTACTTCGAATTAAATATAATGAATCGAAAGGTTTCATTAGTAACCATATTCCCACTGAATAATATATTTTATTTATATTTTGATTAAGTGTAAATCCCATTTTCGGATATATAAGTCGAATAGTTACAAGGTTTACCATTCTGACGTCATACCGAAACATAGTTCTGTCATTGGATATAAATTTTCTTAATTTCAGACCAATGTAGATTTTGGCCAGGTACCTAATCTTTTCCCTCACCCCCTCTCACTAGCCCATAGTCACTTTCAGATCCGGTTATATCTGGATTTGCCAAATTTCTATTTGCTTTGTAATTTCCGCGGCTAAAGTTTTCGTTCTGATTGGAGGAATTCTCCTACCTCTGGCTTTTTCGGCGCAATGTTATCAGAATAATCGAAGACACCTTACGAGGCGCAGCTTATAATTTCGCCTACATATCTGCGGTAAAAGGACTAGGATTTTAATAGAATTCAGGTAAAAATCTGATTTAATTTCATAGTTGAACATTGAAGGCTGTGTAGGAGCCCCCAAAAAAAGGAAAAAAATCTACATTTTTCGTAAAGAAACAATAAGTTAGTGAAACATCCAGTTCTGTTTACTAGGAAGCCATGTTTGCTGCCCAGCTAGAATAGACAGTGAAATAGTGACTTTATTTCTTTTTCTTCCAAATTCAGTTAGGGATTAGGGAAATTACGACCTGTTTTCGTATATTCTATAGTGTATATTTTAAATGTGATTTTTTATTATTTATTTAGTAATTGCATGTACGTAGTAGGTTTGATAGTTGTAATGTAAATAATCAGAATGGCAGCTTAAGCTAGCGTAAAAGGGCTCCTATCCCCTTTTCCAAATTGAACCAATTCTAGCGGGGGGATGGGTTAGTTATTGTTCGTTTTAGGGCCTTTTCCCCTCTCAGGGGAAGGGTCCCTCAATAAACCTCGTTAAGGTGCCCCCAGGGCATCAATCTTTAGTAATAATTATGTAACCAATTGGTCAGGTCAATTGGACCTAGGGTTACCTTTCTCATTTTGCCCCCCTTTAAGTTTAATAGAGCCGACTGTATATACCAACAAGGGAGTATTTTTCGTCAACATGCATGTAATTAAATGGTGCATGTTTGGTTTAGTTAGTTGTCTTTATGTATAGTACTAACAGTGGTGTATGTAGTTAGTAGTTTTGTGTGAGTGTGTGAATTTTCGGTTAGGACAGTGTATAAATATGCGTTAAGTTAGTACCATTTGTCTAACTCGAAGTATACTAAACCGGAGTAAATATTAAATTTCTGATTAATGAGTACAAGTATATATTTCAGTACACGGTAAATTATGCCTCCACTACAGCGCCATTGCGTCCGGTTTCGCTAATCAATTGTTCGTTGACATTACGACATCGCATGACTTAGTGATCTAGATTGTTTGATTTTGGACATTTACTCTCAAATTACTTCCCGTGGACATTGTTTTCGGTTCAGATGAGTATACCTTCATATAAGATAGCATGAGATCTTACTGTACTGAAAATTTCAGCTTGCTAGGTCCAGTAGTAACTGAAATATCTACTGAAATAAAGAATACCTATTTTCTTAATAGAAGTAAAGCCCATATGCTGTTACTGTTTGTTTCAAAATGTAGTATTAAATTCTCTTTTCCCGTGGCTGTAGAAAATTCCATTGTTGCTTTAGTTTTATCAGCATATCAGAAATAAAATCATCGTTGACAATTTAACTTTCAGTAAATACACATATGATTTTTTTTTTAAAAACTGCGAAGTAAATACAATTTGGGTGCTTCGAAACAAAGAGTACGTGGTTCGATGAATGTTATCGTGTAGTAGTTTGAGCGTGATAGATTGTGATAATTATATATATTTATTAGTGTGTAATGTAAATATGTGTATGGCCTGCGTGTAAAATGTATGAAATAGGGTGTCTGTAAAATATTACTTCGCGCAAAAATTAGTAGATAATGAATGAATGTAATGATATATTAATAATATGATATAAAATAATATGAATGAGATGATATGACACCTACATTTAAATGGATAGGCCTAGTGTATGTTATATAGTGAAAATATGAATACGTTTACGAAAAAAAAAATCTCTCGCGTTTTGACTTCTACACCAGTACATTCATCCAACCGAGTTTGCTACTTGGATAGTAAATTGTAGTTTGGGAATTGTGTGTTACTTCGCATTTAAGTACCTCATAATAACAGCCCCGGATCTTAAGCCTTTCAATAGATAGGGTAGCATCATGTGGGAATTACTTCTAAAGGGTGACAGAAATGATAATTAAGAAAACCAACTGCTATATCCTGTGATCATCGAAAAGTACAGGTTTCGGTCATTTGTACCTTTAACATTCATTGCCTCTCCGAGATTTTTTTTTTCGTTGCTTACCTTATTTATTTATTGTGCAGTGTTCATATAACTCAGTTCGGACTATCCGATTAAATCAACTGCTACTAAATTAATATTTATGTCATTAGCGTACCCGGACGTCGACCCCTAGTCCCCTTAAGTATTTTCATGTCTTTTCTTAGTTTAATTAGATGAGGGAAATTAACGACGTCCCAGACTGTGGCATGTCTGCGCGGGGTAGCCATCGGTGAAGTTTGGCAATAGAAATCACCGATCCAAAATCCAGTTTATTTAATTTTTTTTATTTTGGCAAACTCTAATTAGGGATATCTTAGCTATTACTCTAATTTCATTACTATTCTGGAATCTTCTAGTTTCCAAGAGGTCGGATGATTTTTTTTTCTCTTTTGAAATTCTAAATTAACGCCGTCTCTAACCTTCCGGAGGATTTTCGGGACCCTGCTGGTTTGGGCCGGATACGGGGATCGGATTTCAATCTTACAACCAAACTCTTGTGGGATTGGGATCTGATGGACACAGAACTTGCATCCTTGGCAGCAGGGCGCTCCTTGAGTCTACGTATTTAAGTAGACCACCCTTTTGGCATGTTAAGAATATTTTGGCTATGGATTTTGTTGAGAGCGAAGTTCGACTTTTATCTTTGTAGCGTTAGTTATTTCCCACTTAAGTCTTTGGCGCCCCTATTCTTCGTCTTCCTTCTTCTCTATCTCTCTCTCTGTCTTCATTACTTCGAGATTTTTTTTTCAAATTTTTCAACCTCCCCCCCCCCCGGTTTCTGAAACTCATGAAAACATACAATATTCATATCACTTATTTCGATCGTATGTACTAACTGAGACATCGAGGGATGCAATTCGTGGAGGTATTGCAGCACAACTCAGGACCAATTTTGCGATATTCTATCCACCACGAGAGAAACTGACGAGAAGGTACACTATGCTTTCAGATTCCTAGAAACTTATTGGTTATTCATTGATCGAACAAATTATATCCATTGATTACTGATTTCTGGTTTTTCTTTCTATTGATTGGTCATATAGTGTGTATGTATTAATAGTTTGGGCCCACTAGTTTCGAATAACATTGATTTTTTTTGTATATACATCTATATATGTACTTACATAGTTTTAAAAGTTACGTGCCTGCTCTATTTGTTGTATTTCCACCTCTTATGTCAACTTATTAAATAATACCGACTATTTTTTTTTTATATACGCGGATCTTTAGTAAATTGAGAATGATTATTGATTATCGGGTTTACATATAAAGTATAATGTTGCAACCTTATGAGGGAAAAAGTGAATTTTGATAGTCAGGGTTTTTGTTTTGATTTTGAGCCAATAAAATATGAATACTTGTCGAATATAAAAAGGTTATGTAGATATTAAATGTCGACGAAATACTACGATGGATATTAAAGTGAAATTTATTATATTGAGTAATATGAATATATATATATATATGCGAGTATGTATGTGAAGGGCTCGGTATTTACCCTGGTTGTTTTAGGTTGCCATAGATTTTTGACACCCGATATTAACCAACTCTTTGTGATATATAGTATTACCGCGTAAATTGTAATAAATGACATTTTGTTGAGTTGTTATTGGTGTTTGTAACTATTAAAGTTGAATATCATGTTAAATACTGCATGTAAATAAAACAAGTAGCAGGTCGTAAGAAAAGTAAAAATAACCCTAATCCTTATCCACATTTATTTTGCGAGATCATAGTGAAATTAGTAAGCTACGAAACAGTGTGCCCCACCAACGGATCTTCTATCAGTAAACTATGAAACAAATCCTTCCCCTACGATCGGAAACCTAACTATTCAGTGACTAGAATCTTTTGACTACACGATCTATACTAGAAAAAAAAAATAGTGATCTTAAATTCAACGAACTGAAATTAGGTCAATAATTTAGTAGTGTGAATACAGGAATATGGAAATATGTTCCCAATGTTTGGGACTGGATTCGATAATTTTTCTTTAATCTTGATAAACTTTGAAATTTTATATCAAGTGCGTCAAGTGACGGAATGAGAAATATAAATATATATGTGATATGAAGCAACTATTTGTCTATAGTTAAAACAAAAACGATTAAATACTCTCATGGACACAAATCACAGTGCGAAAAGAGAGTTGAAAAAGGAGTTATTATCGACGTGAGAACAAAGACTCATAAAATTGTCGAAATGTCTCCTCTTGGGACAGAGACTCAATAAAATGCTACTAAAGTGTTTTGTTTTTTAAAGAATGATTAACCAATTATATTTTTTTTCTTTCTTTTGCCCGCAATGATATGTATTCATTGCACTGAATCTTAAATATATTGACCTTTGAATTTTCTTTTTTTTCCCTTTATTTTTGTCTTTCGTCTTTTGTCGAATTTTTTTTTATGTAATCCAACTTTTAATATAACTAGAAAGAGAAATGTGTTATTTGATCTTGTTGAAAGTAGTGGATTTCTGTGCATGCTTATGAAACATTCTTTTCATGTATAAAATTTTTCCTGTTATGTCAAACTAAGTTTTCTTTTATTGAAATGTAATAAATGTCTATAGAAATGTAGTTAGGTTAGTTTAATTCAACTAAATACAACCCGAAGTATACATTGTCCTGTATGAATGTGTGTGTGAGTGAAATGTAGGTTTAGTATTAAGTGCACCAATTATTTTGACATATATGTGTGACTTATTATAATTAATGGTAGTTAGCAATTAAACTCATTGAATGTTAATACTAACTTAATTTAAGTTGGCTCTATGAAGGAAGTAAAAAGGACCGAAGTAGCCTGAACGAATGATCATCATGGGAGAACTGTGAAAGTCAAAATCTTCGACAAATATGTGATACTTTGATTTTTTTTTCTTCTTTCTCTGTGGTCGATTCTAACATGCCATCAACTTCGTCGTTCATTTTTCAAATATTGGATATTAGTCTAGAACTTCTGGAAATATTGAATAAACGGTAAAATTGAACTTTCTCATCTATCTCAGAGCTAGATTGGGATAATTCGGTAGTTGGGGTCAAATGGATCTAGATCGGGGATGTATGGGTTAACATGTGTCTACCTTTGATTACCTTAATACCAAATATTCACCCAATGGCTATTGGAAATGATCCCAATTTGATAATTATTCACTTTCCCTTTACCATATTTCTCAAAATATCCAGTAACAGTTTCCTCTTTATCACCTTCTTACTTTACCTCTTTCCTCTTCTATCTTCCTTTTCCTTTCTTCATCTTCTTCTATTTTTTAATAAAACTGAAAAGGGGGTCGTGACTGGGAATTCTATATGTAATAAACACGGTCATGTATTTACTTATTTTATTTTATTTTCTTTAGAAGTCCGATAAAAAGTTTTCTCGTTTCGATCGAACCTAGTATGTTCGAAATTAAGAAATGGATATTATAGTCCAATATAATCAGACATAAGCTGATAGCTTCATGAATATCCCCACCAGGGGTGAAGGGTTCCCACTCACGACTTATTCCGTGCATCACATTTGTTGCAGATTCTTTCTTTCCTCAATCAGTTTTAGATTGACGAGCCGTGACGGGATTCGTTGTTATGGAAACGGTGGTTTCTATGGCAACGGCCTTCCTTCTTTTTTCAGTTTAAGAGTGGCGACACGTGACAAGATTGTTGCCATGGTAACGCATGTTTGCTGTGGTAACGGATCTGAAAATGCTTATTGAATAATACCAGTTATCATGCCAATCAGTTTGAATTGGTGAACCGCGACAAGAATGGTTGTCATGGCAACGTTTGTTCCCATGGCAACGGATCTCAGTTTAAATGGCGACCGATAGATCTGAAATTTTTTTAAGAATGTCAAAGAGTGAGGTTTAAGGCATGTTGAATTGATTACAACATTGAAATTAATAAGAGAAATTTTATAGTCAAGTGAAACAAGTAGAGTCGTTGGCTACTTTGTCATTTTTGTTTCCTTTTCTAAGGGGGAAAAAGAGAAGGAGTGTCAAAATTTTTTCTAAATTAGAACTAAACGCTAGAAGGGTTTCAAGGAAGGAAAGAGAATGGGAGTCCTTTAATTCATGAATAATACTTGTCTGGATAGCGAATAAGTATTTTATAGTATATGTGTATTTTTGATATATATCTTGTCTTTTGTAAAGTGTCTCAAAGCTATGGCAACAAAAAAGGTTGTTGTGTCACAGGGCGAATGTGAAGTCACGTGCACTCAATGCACATTAGATGAAAAAGAGAAAAGATCTCGCGCCCCGCGGAGATTAATAAGATGCACCGGTTGTGGACTAAAATGGATCCATTTTGCTTGCTCCAATTTGGATGATACTGCTGAAAATGCAGAAAAGGTTCAAACCGGCGAAATAATAAAATACTGTGAGGATTGTGAAAAGGACCGAGGCCAAATATCTCCAGCGGAGATATCTGACCTCGACGATGAGGAAAAGAATGGAAATCACAGTGATTCTCGGGATCAGACGGCAAACCCGAAGGAAGGAATGTCATCTGGAGGGTCTGACACGTCTGCATTAATTCGCCAGATGATGGAAATGATGCATGAAAAATTTTCTAATATGAACGAAAAATTCACTAACATGGAAGTTAAAATAGAACAGAATGGTGCAGATCTGAGACGTGAGAATGCAGAAATGAGGCGTGAGATAAATGAAAAGTTAGACCAGAATAGTGAAAACTTAAGGCGTGAGATAAATGAAAAGTTAGACCAGAATAGTGAAAACTTAAGGCGTGAGATAAATGAAAAGTTTGATACCTCGAAACGAGAGACCGACGCTCGATTCGAGGTACTAAACAATAAATTTGACCAGATCTGTTTAGACTTTGCTTCTTCGATTAGCAAATTGAAAGAGCAATCGTTTACTGAACTAGAGCAGGTTAGATACCAGGCCCAACAGTCTACCGAGCAGCTCAGAGACGAAACAAATAAAAAATTAAATGAAATAGATGTAAGGTTTGAGAGTGCAAACAAAAGATTTGGTGACATCGAACAAAAGGTTGAACAGCAGCAGGCTGAAATAAGTAAATTAAATGTTGTAATATCTAACCTATCAATAGAAACCAAACTAGAGTCGGTTGATCAAAGGATTGGTCAAATTCAAACCGAAGTAGACAGTCTTAAGGGGAATATTACTAAATTGGAAATCGTCAAGTCTGATATCTCCTATCCTTTTCCTGATGGCGATTCTCCAGGGAAAATTTTCCCAGAAACAAGTAACGTCCAACCGGGAAAGAGTCAAGTGTTGCCTGATGCACGGGACACAGCAATGTATTGCCCCCCGCATCAGCCAACCTCGAAATCATGGTTGAGTAATTTCGATGTACCGATGCAGTCGAGTGTTGTGACTACAACAGTCACTAGCGTAAATGCTCACTCTACCTTTGGAATGGTACAATCTTACAGCGTGCTGCCAGGAGGGGAAAGGAGATGTGCCGGACCGTCGGTTACTGCCGTGGTGGGTCCTAAGTTCGAACCTTACATGGTCAACACTAATTATAAAACCTCTCTTGGTCATATGGGAGCGTTCAGTTCAGTGACCACTCCGTCGGTGGCAAATCCGGTGACAACCCCAACCGCTCAGGATAACGCGTTGATTCCAATAGATTCTTTTCCTGCCCCGTATAGTATGAGCTCTAAAGTTTCCCTCCGGGATATTGAACGTTTTCCCACTTTCGATGGGAACATTGCTAACGGGTTACCTCGAGTTTTCCTGCGGAGACTGCAGCAATATCTAGACATGTACAAACTTACTGATGGGGAACGCCTACAGATAGTTGAAAAATGTTTGATCGCCGCTTCGGGCGCATGGTTTGCCTCTGTTAAATACCAAATCCGGACGTTCAGTGATTTTTTGATTCTTTTCAAAGAAGAGTATTGTAATGAGCACATCGAGCGGCTCCAAAAGAGAAACTTACAATCACTCCGGTATGATCGCTCCAAGTATGGGTCCCTCTTGGACTATGCTTGGAAAATCATTGAACTATATTATCAGATAGCTGAACATCCCTCTCAGGCCGAACTGGTAGATATTATAGTTAACGCTCTTCCACCCGATGAGTCCCGGGCCATAGCGTCCCACTTGTGCCAAACGGTGCGAGAAGTCACCTCACGTTTAGCTGCCTTGTGCGGCAAGGAAGTTGGTGGTCCACCAAAACGATACTTCGCCCGACAGGCAAAGATTCTAAAACCGACGAAGACGAAGGTAACGGCAAGTTGCCAGACAGATTTCCTGAGTTATACCCAAGCTGGATCTCGTTATCCTAGTGGGTATGGCTCAGAAAACAACACTAATGGCCGGCGACTATTCAGGAATCGGCCCATGTTCAACAATCGCCGGAGTTATCGTCCCTATGACCGTACCAACATGGAATCGAACCCGGATAGGGGCGATAACACCAGGAGGAATTTTAACAGGACGTACGGAAGAAGGGAGAACGGTAATAGACAGGGCAATAATAATAACAATAATAGTAACAATAATGTAAATCGACCCCAGAATTCAGTCCCTTCGCAAGTGCGTGGTAACGGTGAGCCTAGAACAATATTAAATGGAAGTGATAGTCGAGAAACTAGAGCCTAATGTCATCAGATATACTAGTCGACGGCTGAAGCCTTACGAATTGTCTCTGTCGATTTCTCAGTTAGAACTTCTGTCCGCTCTATTGCTATATGAACACTACTGAAAAAAAAAAGTATCGGAACTCACAATTTTCGAAATTTAAAGATTTTCAATTGTACAGAAGATAAACGTAGTGAATTACTCGCGCAATACCCCAAGTAGATATAATATACTGTCCTAGTGAGACTGGTAACGTTTGAATGGGATGAATGAGTGTGTTAATTTAACAAGCATCAGTAGTTAGTATTCCCAATTAGCAAAAATTTTGTTATTCTAACAAAATTTTGTTAATGGGCCGGGGAAAACTGTAATGTACCATTACAGTTGAAAGTAATGGCAACTTTTTTTTTTACGCACCCTGTACCTAGTAATTTTTTTTTTTCAATTTCGGTTTAGTTACACAATTTATTTACTCTCTTTACTTCGAATTAAATATAATGAATCGAAAGGTTTCATTAGTAACCATATTCCCACTGAATAATATATTTTATTTATATTTTGATTAAGTGTAAATCCCATTTTCGGATATATAAGTCGAATAGTTACAAGGTTTACCATTCTGACGTCATACCGAAACATAGTTCTGTCATTGGATATAAATTTTCTTAATTTCAGACCAATGTAGATTTTGGCCAGGTACCTAATCTTTTCCCTCACCCCCTCTCACTAGTCCATAGTCACTTTCAGATCCGGTTATATCTGGATTTGCCAAATTTCTATTTGCTTTGTAATTTCCGCGGCTAAAGTTTTCGTTCTGATTGGAGGAATTCTCCTACCTCTGGCTTTTTCGGCGCAATGTTATCAGAATAATCGAAGACACCTTACGAGGCGCAGCTTATAATTTCGCCTACATATCTGCGGTAAAAGGACTAGGATTTTAATAGAATTCAGGTAAAAATCTGATTTAATTTCATAGTTGAACATTGAAGGCTGTGTAGGAGCCCCCAAAAAAAGGAAAAAAATCTACATTTTTCGTAAAGAAACAATAAGTTAGTGAAACATCCAGTTCTGTTTACTAGGAAGCCATGTTTGCTGCCCAGCTAGAATAGACAGTGAAATAGTGACTTTATTTCTTTTTCTTCCAAATTCAGTTAGGGATTAGGGAAATTACGACCTGTTTTCGTATATTCTATAGTGTATATTTTAAATGTGATTTTTTATTATTTATTTAGTAATTGCATGTACGTAGTAGGTTTGATAGTTGTAATGTAAATAATCAGAATGGCAGCTTAAGCTAGCGTAAAAGGGCTCCTATCCCCTTTTCCAAATTGAACCAATTCTAGCGGGGGGATGGGTTAGTTATTGTTCGTTTTAGGGCCTTTTCCCCTCTCAGGGGAAGGGTCCCTCAATAAACCTCGTTAAGGTGCCCCCAGGGCATCAATCTTTAGTAATAATTATGTAACCAATTGGTCAGGTCAATTGGACCTAGGGTTACCTTTCTCATTTTGCCCCCCTTTAAGTTTAATAGAGCCGACTGTATATACCAACAAGGGAGTATTTTTCGTCAACATGCATGTAATTAAATGGTGCATGTTTGGTTTAGTTAGTTGTCTTTATGTATAGTACTAACAGTGGTGTATGTAGTTAGTAGTTTTGTGTGAGTGTGTGAATTTTCGGTTAGGACAGTGTATAAATATGCGTTAAGTTAGTACCATTTGTCTAACTCGAAGTATACTAAACCGGAGTAAATATTAAATTTCTGATTAATGAGTACAAGTATATATTTCAGTACACGGTAAATTATGCCTCCACTACAGCGCCATTGCGTCCGGTTTCGCTAATCAATTGTTTGTTGACATTACGACATCGCATGACTTAGTGATCTAGATTGTTTGATTTTGGACATTTACTCTCAAATTACTTCCCGTGGACATTGTTTTCGGTTCAGATGAGTATACCTTCATATAAGATAGCATGAGATCTTACTGTACTGAAAATTTCAGCTTGCTAGGTCCAGTAGTAACTGAAATATCTACTGAAATAAAGAATACCTATTTTCTTAATAGAAGTAAAGCCCATATGCTGTTACTGTTTGTTTCAAAATGTAGTATTAAATTCTCTTTTCCCGTGGCTGTAGAAAATTCCATTGTTGCTTTAGTTTTATCAGCATATCAGAAATAAAATCATCGTTGACAATTTAACTTTCAGTAAATACACATATGATTTTTTTTTTAAAAACTGCGAAGTAAATACAATTTGGGTGCTTCGAAACAAAGAGTACGTGGTTCGATGAATGTTATCGTGTAGTAGTTTGAGCGTGATAGATTGTGATAATTATATATATTTATTACTGTGTAATGTAAATATGTGTATGGCCTGCGTGTAAAATGTATGAAATAGGGTGTCTGTAAAATATTACTTCGCGCAAAAATTAGTAGATAATGAATGAATGTAATGATATATTAATAATATGATATAAAATAATATGAATGAGATGATATGACACCTACATTTAAATGGATAGGCCTAGTGTATGTTATATAGTGAAAATATGAATACGTTTACGAAAAAAAAAATCTCTCGCGTTTTGACTTCTACACCAGTACATTCATCCAACCGAGTTTGCTACTTGGATAGTAAATTGTAGTTTGGGAATTGTGTGTTACTTCGCATTTAAGTACCTCATAATAACAGCCCCGGATCTTAAGCCTTTCAATAGATAGGGTAGCATCATGTGGGAATTACTTCTAAAGGGTGACAGAAATGATAATTAAGAAAACCAACTGCTATATCCTGTGATCATCGAAAAGTACAGGTTTCGGTCATTTGTACCTTTAACATTCATTGCCTCTCCGAGATTTTTTTTTCGTTGCTTACCTTATTTATTTATTGTGCAGTGTTCATATAACTCAGTTCGGACTATCCGATTAAATCAACTGCTACTAAATTAATATTTATGTCATTAGCGTACCCGGACGTCGACCCCTAGTCCCCTTAAGTATTTTCATGTCTTTTCTTAGTTTAATTAGATGAGGGAAATTAACGACGTCCCAGACTGTGGCATGTCTGCGCGGGGTAGCCATCGGTGAAGTTTGGCAATAGAAATCACCGATCCAAAATCCAGTTTATTTAATTTTTTTTATTTTGGCAAACTCTAATTAGGGATATCTTAGCTATTACTCTAATTTCATTACTATTCTGGAATCTTCTAGTTTCCAAGAGGTCGGATGATTTTTTTTTCTCTTTTGAAATTCTAAATTAACGCCGTCTCTAACCTTCCGGAGGATTTTCGGGACCCTGCTGGTTTGGGCCGGATACGGGGATCGGATTTCAATCTTACAACCAAACTCTTGTGGGATTGGGATCTGATGGACACAGAACTTGCATCCTTGGCAGCAGGGCGCTCCTTGAGTCTACGTATTTAAGTAGACCACCCTTTTGGCATGTTAAGAATATTTTGGCTATGGATTTTGTTGAGAGCGAAGTTCGACTTTTATCTTTGTAGCGTTAGTTATTTCCCACTTAAGTCTTTGGCGCCCCTATTCTTCGTCTTCCTTCTTCTCTATCTCTCTCTCTGTCTTCATTACTTCGAGATTTTTTTTTTCAAATTTTTCAACCTCCCCCCCCCCCCGGTTTCTGAAACTCATGAAAACATACAATATTCATATCACTTATTTCGATCGTATGTACTAACTGAGACATCGAGGGATGCAATTCGTGGAGGTATTGCAGCACAACTCAGGACCAATTTTGCGATATTCTATCCACCACGAGAGAAACTGACGAGAAGGTACACTATGCTTTCAGATTCCTAGAAACTTATTGGTTATTCATTGATCGAACAAATTATATCCATTGATTACTGATTTCTGGTTTTTCTTTCTATTGATTGGTCATATAGTGTGTATGTATTAATAGTTTGGGCCCACTAGTTTCGAATAACATTGATTTTTTTTGTATATACATCTATATATGTACTTACATAGTTTTAAAAGTTACGTGCCTGCTCTATTTGTTGTATTTCCACCTCTTATGTCAACTTATTAAATAATACCGACTATTTTTTTTTTATATTCGCGGATCTTTAGTAAATTGAGAATGATTATTGATTATCGGGTTTACATATAAAGTATAATGTTGCAACCTTATGAGGGAAAAAGTGAATTTTGATAGTCAGGGTTTTTGTTTTGATTTTGAGCCAATAAAATATGAATACTTGTCGAATATAAAAAGGTTATGTAGATATTAAATGTCGACGAAATACTACGATGGATATTAAAGTGAAATTTATTATATTGAGTAATATGAATATATATATATATGCGAGTATGTATGTGAAGGGCTCGGTATTTACCCTGGTTGTTTTAGGTTGCCATAGATTTTTGACACCCGAAATTAACCAACTCTTTGTGATATATAGTATTACCGCGTAAATTGTAATAAATGACATTTTGTTGAGTTGTTATTGGTGTTTGTAACTATTAAAGTTGAATATCATGTTAAATACTGCATGTAAATAAAACAAGTAGCAGGTCGTAAGAAAAGTAAAAATAACCCTAATCCTTATCCACATTTATTTTGCGAGATCATAGTGAAATTAGTAAGCTACGAAACAGTGTGCCCCACCAACGGATCTTCTATCAGTAAACTATGAAACAAATCCTTCCCCTACGATCGGAAACCTAACTATTCAGTGACTAGAATCTTTTGACTACACGATCTATACTAGAAAAAAAAATAGTGATCTTAAATTCAACGAACTGAAATTAGGTCAATAATTTAGTAGTGTGAATACAGGAATATGGAAATATGTTCCCAATGTTTGGGACTGGATTCGATAATTTTTCTTTAATCTTGATAAACTTTGAAATTTTATATCAAGTGCGTCAAGTGACGGAATGAGAAATATAAATATATATGTGATATGAAGCAACTATTTGTCTATAGTTAAAACAAAAACGATTAAATACTCTCATGGACACAAATCACAGTGCGAAAAGAGAGTTGAAAAAGGAGTTATTATCGACGTGAGAACAAAGACTCATAAAATTGTCGAAATGTCTCCTCTTGGGACAGAGACTCAATAAAATGCTACTAAAGTGTTTTGTTTTTTAAAGAATGATTAACCAATTATATTTTTTTTCTTTCTTTTGCCCGCAATGATATGTATTCATTGCACTGAATCTTAAATATATTGACCTTTGAATTTTCTTTTTTTTTCCTTTATTTTTGTCTTTCGTCTTTTGTCGAATTTTTTTTTTATGTAATCCAACTTTTAATATAACTAGAAAGAGAAATGTGTTATTTGATCTTGTTGAAAGTAGTGGATTTCTGTGCATGCTTATGAAACATTCTTTTCATGTATAAAATTTTTCCTGTTATGTCAAACTAAGTTTTCTTTTATTGAAATGTAATAAATGTCTATAGAAATGTAGTTAGGTTAGTTTAATTCAACTAAATACAACCCGAAGTATACATTGTCCTGTATGAATGTGTGTGTGAGTGAAATGTAGGTTTAGTATTAAGTGCACCAATTATTTTGACATATATGTGTGACTTATTATAATTAATGGTAGTTAGCAATTAAACTCATTGAATGTTAATACTAACTTAATTTAAGTTGGCTCTATGAAGGAAGTAAAAAGGACCGAAGTAGCCTGAACGAATGATCATCATGGGAGAACTGTGAAAGTCAAAATCTTCGACAAATATGTGATACTTTGATTTTTTTTTCTTCTTTCTCTGTGGTCGATTCTAACATGCCATCAACTTCGTCGTTCATTTTTCAAATATTGGATATTAGTCTAGAACTTCTGGAAATATTGAATAAACGGTAAAATTGAACTTTCTCATCTATCTCAGAGCTAGATTGGGATAATTCGGTAGTTGGGGTCAAATGGATCTAGATCGGGGATGTATGGGTTAACATGTGTCTACCTTTGATTACCTTAATACCAAATATTCACCCAATAGCTATTGGAAATGATCCCAATTTGATAATTATTCACTTTCCCTTTACCATATTTCTCAAAATATCCAGTAACAGTTTCCTCTTTATCACCTTCTTACTTTACCTCTTTCCTCTTCTATCTTCCTTTTCCTTTCTTCATCTTCTTCTATTTTTTAATAAAACTGAAAAGGGGGTCGTGACTGGGAATTCTATATGTAATAAACACGGTCATGTATTTACTTATTTTATTTTATTTTCTTTAGAAGTCCGATAAAAAGTTTTCTCGTTTCGATCGAACCTAGTATGTTCGAAATTAAGAAATGGATATTATAGTCCAATATAATCAGACATAAGCTGATAGCTTCATGAATATCCCCACCAGGGGTGAAGGGTTCCCACTCACGACTTATTCCGTGCATCACATTTGTTGCAGATTCTTTCTTTCCTCAATCAGTTTTAGATTGACGAGCCGTGACGGGATTCATTGTTATGGAAACGGTGGTTTCTATGGCAACGGCCTTCCTTTTTTTTTCACATTCTACTATTACATCTGGTGCACTTTTTGGTAGAACGTAACTAGAACACGATTGTATTAATGTCCCTCTTTGTTTGAGACATTGTCCCACATGCGACACATATGAAAAGAAATCTCTAAATCTATGTTTCAAATTATGATAGAGCGTGAAAATAACAAACTTGTATCATGTCCCACGTCCTCTGGGACATATAACGTACACGAAATATAGGAAAATACCTCCAGAAATTCGTATCTTACACACAGTGCACATGCCAAGACAAAGACAAAAATAAACCAATTTAGCACATGTAACACTACTGCTGGAACACCATACATATGGAAAATAAAACGACATGAGAGATAGAAAGAAACGTCTTAAAGCTCTGATTGTTTACAACTGTGCAGTAGAAGCAACAAAATGAAACATACAAGCATGTCGGGAGGCTGTACAAGAGCGCTTGCCAAACAAAGTGAGTACTCCTGAAAGAAATGAATACAGTGAGAGTGAGTCTCCCTTGATGCCTCAGGGCTAGAGCACTCGCTTTCGCTCGAGTGGTCGCAGTTTCCAGTCCTACTGGGAGCCCACGGCCTCAGATTCAAGACCCGAGTAGTTATTTTCCTATTTTTCGCACGTGGAGCGATGTCCCAGCAGTAGTGCGACACATTGACATTCGTCCATTAGCTACATGTTGATATCCACACACACATTGGCCACATTTCAATATCGATCATGCGATCCCACTAGTGACATTCCTTTAGTTTACCCAGTTTCTTAATAGATCCCCTCGCACAATTTCAACCTGGCCTCAATTGTTACATCCTTATTGGTATGCAACCGTGCACATCATATTGCATCGATTTGAGGGAATATTAAATGGTGAATTGGCAATGGCTTTCATGTTCTTGGTGCTATTCCTTACATTTCTGACACTTTGAACTCACGTTTACTTAATATGAGTGCGTTTCTGAGCATTTTTTGTTAAGTGTTTCCACAAATGTAAATCACCCTGATTCATCTGTTGTGCTCTACCGACATTCCAGATGTCTTTCTAGAGCATTTGAGTACAAATTCGCTACACTTAATACTCAGAACGTCACTGTTGGCCAGCATCCGTACCTGCCGATTATGCAACCACACACAACAGGCATGAAGGTATCCGCCATTTTGTATTTGTTCCATATATCGACTTAATACAAACGAATTATTGTTACCTGGTAGAAACCCTATCAATTCATATCCATTTAGACCAATTTTCATTTGGCAGATTAACTGGGACTCCCTACGTTCCTTTGGAGAATCCCTTGCGCGTGCATGGTAGGATTGTAAAACATGCAAAATTTAATACAGCAGATATGACTTCTTCAGTAAATTTTTTACCCGCCCTCTTTACGTTGGATAGTTTCCGAACTATTGGCGTCCGAAAGTCATTTTCCCACGCTTTCGGCACCTTGTAGATCTGAAACTATATCCGATAGCCGAAAGTTCAAGAGAACTTTTTTTCTTGTCTCAGTGGCAGGAGTCACCTCCCAAGAGTTGTAACACTTATTTTGTAACACCCGATATATAACCATTTTTTTTTTAATCTTCATAAAGTCAATCTACAGTAGGTTGAGATCTCAATAATTTAATCCCAAGTGTATAATTCATATGAGGTTGAGGTATAAGTATCTTGATAGCAGGACGGACTTCTGGGGAAAGGGGTGTGGGTTGTAATACTGCTACTTAAAGCTACTTTTAAGAGCTCGAAACTCTGAGATGGGTTTCATACATACACACACACACACACACACACACACACACATATATATATATATATATATATATATATATATATATATATATATATATATATATATATATATATATATATATATATTTATAATAAGAAAGTTTCCTTTTCTGGGGGAAAGTTTCCAGGTGATTGCCCCCCTGGATCCACCACTGCTTGATAGTATTGATAAAAGAATATAATTGTAACCTATTTATTAAGCAAGTACCTATTCTTTTATTCTAACTAGATTTGCTGATCTCATGCAGTGAAGTACGGAACAGGGGAGGAGAGAATGAAATTTCAATAACATCATCCGATATCAAAATGAGAACGTGTCTGAAGGTTGAGATGCCTAGCACAACGATTTGTTTTCTAAATTGTTGTAAAATATTCTTAGAATATTTTCGGCCGAAAAAAAAAAAAAAAACGGAATAAACTCCATGTAAACATGAAGGTTGGATATACTTCTAGTGGTGTTCTCAAATTTCAAAGTACTTATGTAGAAATGAAGAAATTCTCCTCTATGGATTCTCCTTGGTATCACTTTCCACTAATTTTGTAGTGATGTGGCCCTCTCTATAGTCTTGTTCAAAAAATCCTGGGCACCTATTCTCCCTTTAAAAGGACGTAGCTTTATATCTATACGTAGAGGAATTCAGTATTTAGGGATAAAATAAAAGATATTTAATAGCCGAAGAAGAATTGCATTTGTTTCGTTTGACTTTGTTATGAGTACGAGTAAAAAACGTTTTAAAGATAGATGCGAAGCTAGAATTTTTTGAACAAGACGAGATGCTATAGGTGTAAAACACCGTAATCTCTCAAAGCACTTAAGACCAGAACTGACAATTTGTTTCAGTCGTTATGGCCAAAACCTTGGAGATTCGCGTTTTTCATCAATTTACAACATAATTGTTTTTTTTTTAAAAAAAAATAGAGTTTTGGATTTATATTCGACTAGTATTGAGACGGAACCACGAAAAATGGAAATCTATATAATTGAAGTAGTTATACCTAAATGTAACTTTATCGATTTTTTTTTTTAAATTCAAAAATACCATAATGCAAACAAGTCCAATAACACAATATATTTTCCTTGTTATAGGTAAGTCACATAACATTTTATTGAGGGAATCGATTTTAATCTTCAAGTGATTTGGTAAGATTCTTATATGAAGTTAGTCACTTTGTACCTAAAGCAAGAATAAGCTTAGTTTTCCTTCTCCAAACTTTTCTCGAGTTTCCGAAGAACATTGAAGATCTTCTTCCCCCTTTCCCATTCCCGCAAATCAAGACGAGGAGTGACCAAAGCTCCTCTCCAATGGTTTGATACTTTACTCTAGGTGATACATATCCCTTAAGAGCTATAAGAAGCGGAAGGGGGCAACCAAACCACTAGATCCCCATTCGAACATCAACAACAAACAAAAACAAATACTGGAAAAAAAAGAGAGAAAAGAAAACGACGCAGACGCTCATGAATTTTGGATGTGGCCCCTGACTTACCCTTCACACAAACAAGAAGTAACTGTTCTGAGGATACATCTACCCCCAGGGTTGGGGGAGAGAAGAAGAGGGAAATCAAGGGTGAGAAAATGGACAACCAAAACCCATCGATTGCGTGAGTTACTGTACGCATTGGAGTACACGTTTCTTGTTGTTCTTCTCACAAGGCTTATCTACTGGTCATTTGCTTGTGGAGAGTAATTCATCAGCCCCTATTTAGATAGAATGGTTCTGACAAATTTTTATTTTAAAAGAGAAATATATATTATTTAAAAGATACATAAGTTCCATTAGTGAATACTGCTTTGACTAATGTGAAATATTCAAATAGCATGAAATTATAAGTTTAACATCTCATGATTAAACCTTTCAGGCTAAAGAAAGCTTATAATTAATTGATAGTGACTGATTATTAAAAAAATGATGGAATGAGATGTGGGAGGAAACAGGGGATCTTCCAGAAAACCCATGGACATGAGTTTGACTAGTGTTATCTCAGTTTTACTCTCCAGTGAAGATATGTAAGTTCCGTTTATCTCAGTAGCATAAACTATTTTGGCCTCTTGCTGGACTGCCTAGAGTGGCTAGAGTGTGTATCTTTGGTGTATGGAATCCTGGGATCGATTTCCGATCAGAGAGCTTTGAAGTTCTAATATATTTACATTAGAATCATTAATCCAGCAGAAAAAATGGTATTTGAGATCTATCCTAATTTTGCAAGTTACTACCAATCCTGCTTAACAACCACAAGTAGAAATTAACCCTTTAACATTGGGTTTTCCATCCCCGTTTAATTGTAGGCCCTATGTTTATTCCTTTCATTGGAGTGTAGCACATACTCTGTAACAATTAAAGTCTATATTGGTTGTTGGGTTCAGTTTAAAATCTCTTACAGCATCGAGGCTATATGAGAGGTAAACCAATAGCGTAACATGGACTTCGAACCACATGAACTCCGACAGAGAATCGGATCTACGTCATAGGCACATACGCTAACCGTACAGCAGGGTGAGAGCCCTGAAGTCTGTATTAGGAACCAAGAGAAAAGATAAATAAGTGGCATGGAGAATAGCCCTAAACTTTCTTTCTATCATTTCTAAAATTAAATCATGACATACTGCAATTATAACCGAAATGTTTCTTTATAAAATGTGAACATAGTTCCTGGGTAGTTTTCTTCAACTCTAACAAGCATCAACGGTGTTCCTAGATTACGTCTAGCCTTAGTAATGTCAATGCTGACTATTTTAAAATCAATGTTGCTAGTTTATAACACAAATGTGGTTACCACAGCTTCGTCTCATTACTTAGAACACAAAGGCTTTCGTTACATGATATTTCTATTAAATTTCAAATAGTACTACATTCCAATACTACACTAAACGTAAAAGTAAAGATGAAAGTAAATTTTGCATGATGTTACTCCCAAGTGGCATAGATGGATGAAACTTGAATCATGCTTACAAAGCAGTGCCACAATACGGCACAGGAAACAAGAGAAAGAAACTCACAATTAGAACAAAAAGGGCAGTTTTGTACAGAAACAATAAATTACATTGTAGTCAATGCGATTTATGATGCCTCCTGATATCACAGAAAAAGTGAATTGTTGCTTAAAAGGATATGCGATCATAACGGACAGGATATGCGATCATAACGCTTTGCAACGGTGTTCCTATGTTGCTCACAAAGTTGATAATGAGTTAGAAAGAAATATAAGCAAAACGCTAACTCACCGCAAGAAACAAACTATTCTTCTAAGTATCGCTTTCGGAAAACCCTGCTTCCATCTTGAGCCTATGGAAACTATTCGAATAGAATTTAAAACATGGGGAAGAAATGTGGATGGACAAAAATGCTTAAAAGGTTTTAAAATATGTGAAGCACAAGCCTTCATGTCAAAATTGAACACATGCTAATCGTCACTCGCTGGTCACAGTTCACTGTTGTTCACTGTTTCCGAACACTGTTCTCGTCACTGTTTCAGCGTCATGCTATGTAACGTCTTATATTCACGTGTGGGAGACATCTGGTAACATGCTGCCCTGCCTTCATTCATTTCCATAGACTTTGCAATTTTTTAATGTTATTTATACCATATACCATATATTACTAATAGGCTATATATATATATATATATATATATATATATATTACTACTAGCATCGAATAATCTAGAATACTAGAGGTTTATATCTCAAACTACTACTTACACATTTCTATTACTGTAACTCAGGAATGCAAATAAGCAACAAAATTTTACTCGACCAAGAGAAGAAACTACTAACCCACATCCCACAATAGAAATCATTTACTTACTTTTGGTATGATATTAAATACTCGCCCGCACTGATGAACCACTCGCCCCGGGCGAGTGGAGGAGCGATTATTTGCATCCCTGCTGTAACTACTATTTTCTAATAATACTGCAACTACTATCTTACAACTAACTATTACATTAATAACATTTTCTACAACTAAGCTACTAATGATGCAGATATTATTGTATTGTACTTACCTTGACTACTAGAAATACTTATCTCTTGCGATTTTTATTATTTTGTTAGTTGCTCTCTTCTTATGGATGTAATGTAAAGTGAAGTATTTTAAAGATACAAAATTTGTCCATGCATTCTAGTTGTTTGTATTCCATTTGACAAATTGTAAATTAAACGCAAAGGGTCATATAGGAGAGAGGTCATACCACATTTTGTTTCATATGGAATCGCAATGAAATTAAATTTGACAGCTTCTGAAACACGTAACATCACCACCTTAATTAAACACGGAAAAGGACAGACCCGTACTATGTGATTACTTCACATTCATCGTATGCCGTAAAATCCCACGACGAACCGTTTCTTTAGTAAAATTTCCGTGGTTATGTCGGCGACCACTGAGCCGAAATTTGTTGATAAAATTTAAACCTTTTGCATTTCTTGATTGGAGTAGTTTTGACATACCTGTTTTTAATGTTTTCAAGGTTTGGAGTGGGATTATTATGGAGTATCTTGGCAAAAGGAACGATGAAGAAAGAACATTGCAACTAAAATCCGAATCTATCACTTCCCTCTTCTAAATAAGTATAAGGGTGAAATGGATTCTATTATTGAAACGTTTAATTGACTTCAACAAAACATATTTCCCTATCTCTGTAGTCTGTTTTGAGCATGTGATCTATGTATGTTATCCGTAAATATGAAAAGTCTTTTACAATGACTATATCCATCTGTCCGTCGACAGGTATTATTGGTAGATCAAAAACAAGATAACTAGAGATGATTTCATGATATCGGTCTAGTGACTAAAGGAAAAGCACTGTCTATTTTCGTAACCTGCTATTCGAACCGGAAATGGTAGAAATCAACCAATTCCCGTTTCAGTGGATAGATATAGAGCCAAAGCGATAATAGGGCTAAATAGAGACAATGGGATTTTTTAGAAGATAGATTTAGCGTTTTAAGAGTAGGTACTATCTCAGTTTCTATCTCTCTATTGATGCCAGAAGTGATAGATTTCTAGCACCACTTCCGGTTTCAGGGTGCCTGGTAATTTGGTGCATATGCATACCTTGCAAGGGGAAATTCTACAAGTACTTTGGAACATTTTCATTTATATGAACCGGGAGTCACAAATCAATAGTTTCTAAGTAATTTACACACGTGTGATTTCTTTGAAATTTACCGGCTACCGAGAAGTGCGCGAGAAAGTTTTATCCTGGCCCACTTCCACATAGAACGATAAAGTTTCACATGTGTAATCCTGCTTACCTATGTAGGTAATGTGGTAATGTACAGCTCGCAACTCTGCACCGTTGCTGTGTTATAGGTCCGAACGCAAAGTAAGGTGTATTTGTTCAAAATCCATTACTGCACCTCAGAAAGCAGCGTGGCAACATCGCAGAAGTACTTGCTTCTAGGACATGACTGCATGGTTGAGAAGAGGTGGAATGAAGATGGTGTGCGGTCAAAAGGAAACGCGAACTATGATAGAATTCGTACCCAGGGTCGTGCATATGTCTAGCCAACATTCGAGCAGTGAACAGGTGAGTTGTTTTCCAGCAGGTGGACACATTTTGTCAACATGTCCACTCTGGGATTTCACAGAATCCCGCTACGCACGCAGCAATGAGACATAATATATCCTGATAATTGTAGTACCATTTGCGTAGAAAGCAAGTAGTAATACCCCATGGTGATCCCAAACAAACATGATCATCACTTTGGTCGCTGAGAGTTGAACACGGACTTACGACCTGTGAGAATTAAAAAAGAGAACCCAATTAATTTTGCAATGTTGTAATGTACCATTACAGTTGAGAGTAATGGCAACTTTTTTATTCACCCTGTACCTAGTGAATTTTTTTAAATTCGATTTCGGTTTAATTACGCGATGTGTTTATTCTCTTTACTTCAAATTAATGTAATGAATCGAAAGGTCTCATTAGGAATCATATTTTCGCGGAATAACATATTTATTTATATTTTGATTAATTGTAAATTCCATTTTCGCATATACAAGTTGAATAGTTACAAGGTTTACCATTCTGACGTCATACCGAAATATAGTTCCGCCATTGGATATAAATTTTCTTAATTTCAGACCAATGTAGAATTTGGCCAGGTAACTAAACCTTCCCTCACCCCCTCTCACTAGTCCATAGTCACTTTCAGATCCGGTTATATCTGGATTTCACCAATTTCTATTTGTTTTGTAATTTCCGCGGCTGAAAAATTTCGCCCTGATTGGAGGAATCCTTCTATCCCTGTCGTTTTCGGCGCAATGTTATCATTCTTACCGAAGATGCTTTTGTGAGCACAGCATGTAAAATTGATTACTATATTTCGACTGGACAGGACTGAGATCTTAAGGAGAATTAAGGTAACATCCAATTTATTTTAATAGTTAAACACTGACAATGGCGTAGGAGCCCAAAAATCTACAATTTTATTAAAGAAACAGTTAATACTTCAACGAAAGATCAGATTCCGGTTTACAGGACGCCATGTTGCTGCCAAGATAGAATGGACAGAAAGGAGAGTGAGTTTTGATCCTTTTACATTCAGTTAGGGATTAGGGACAATACGACCAGTTTAGTGCATTTTGTTCGTGTATTCAGTAGATGTGATTTTTTTTTAAATCAGTAACTGCATGTATCTCGTAGGTTTCATAGCTGTAATACTAATCAGCAGAATGGCAGCTTAATTTAACTAAAAGGGCTCCTATCCTTTCTCCAAATTGAACCATTTCTAGCGGGAGAATGGGATAGATAATATTCGTTATTAGGGCATTTTCCCCTCTCAGGGGAAAGGTCCCTCAATAAACCTAGTTAAGGTGCCCCTAGGGCATCAAACTTCAGTAAACATGTTTTAAATAACTGGTCAGGTCAATTGGACCTAGGGTTAACCTTCTCATTTTGTACCCCTAAAGTTCAATAGAGCCAACTTTATATACCGACAAGGAGTAATGTGTTTGAAGGTACTTGTCTTTAACATGCCTATAATAAATGGTGCTTGTTTAGTTAGTATTTATGTGTAGTATTTATAGTGGTGTATGTAGTTAGTAGTTCTGTGTGAATGCGTGATTTTACCGCGAGAACAGTGTGTTTAACATGCGTAAATTTAGTACCATTTGTCTAACTCGAAGTATACTAAACAAGAGTAAATATTAGAGTTCTGATTAATAAGTGTAAGGGTATATTTTAGTACACAGTAAATTATTTCTCTACTACAGCGCCATCTTGTCCATTTTCGGTTATCAATTGTTTGTTGACATTACGTCATTGCATGAGTTAGTGATCTAGGTTATTTTATTTTGGCCACTTATTCTTAAATTACATCCCGTGGACATGGTTTTTGGTTCATATGAGTGCACGTTTCGATGAAATAGCATGAGATCTTGTAGTATTGAAAATTACAGCTAGTTACCTCAATTAGAAACCGAAATATCCACTGAAATCAAGAATGCCTATTTTCTTAATAGAAGTAAGCCTACATGATGTTACTGTTTGTTTCAAAATGCAATATTAAATTCTCTTTTCCCGTTGCTGTAGAGATATTCCATTGGTGCTTTAGTTCTATCAGCAAATCAGAAATAAAATAATCGTTGACAATTTCAGTGAATACACATATGGATTTGTTTTAAAAAATTGCGAAGTAAATATAATTGGGTGCTTCGACACAAAGAGTCCGTGGTTCGATGAATGTTATCGTGTAGTAGTTTAAGCGTGACGGATTGTGATAATTATAGATTTATTAGTTCATAATGTAATATATGTATGCCCTGCGTGTAAATGTATATAATAGGGTGTCTGTAAAATATTACTTCGCGTGGAAATGAGTAAATAATAAATAAATATAATGATATAGTAATAATATGATTATGATAAAAAAATGAATGAGATGATAAGACATCTGTACTTAAATGAATAGGCCCAGTGTATATTATATATTGAGGATATGAATATGTTTACTGAAAATCTCTCGCGTTTTGACTTCTACACTGATACATTCATCCAACATAGTTTGCTATTGCGTAATAATGTGTAATTGGGAATTATATGTTACTTCACATTTAAATATCTTATAATAAAAGCTCCGGTTCTTAAGAATTTCGTCAGATAGGGTAGCATCATGTAGGAATTACCTTTGAAGGTTTACGGAAATGATAATTAAGAAAAATAACTGCTATATCCTGTGATCATCGGAAAGTACAGGTTTGGTCATTTGTACCTTCAACCTTCATTGACTCTCCGAGATTTTTTTCTACGCTGCTTACATTATTTACCGTACAGTGTTCATATACCCAATGGATCGGATTGGGCTATCTAATTAAATCAACCGCTACTAAATTAATATCTAGGTCCATTGCGTACCCGGATGTCGACCCCTGACCCTCTTAAGTATTTTCGTTTCTTTTCTTAGTTTAATTAGATGATGGAAATTAACGACGTCCCAGACTTTGGCATGTCTGCGCAGGGTAGCCATTGGTGATGTTTGGTCACTGAAATCACCGATCCAAAATTCAATTTAATTTTTTTTTATTTTGGCAAATTACTAATTAGGGATATCTTAGCTATTATTTTTACTCTAGTTTCTTTACTGTCCTTGAACCTTCTTAGTTCTTCCGAGGGGTCGAATATTTTTTTTTACTTAGAGATTTCAAAATTGGGGACAAAGTTACCTGGTCCCTTTCCCCTCTCCTTTTGTCCTGCTGGTCTGGGCCGGATACGGGGCTCAGATTTCAATCTTACAAGCAAACTCTTGTGGGATTGGGTTCTGATGAACATAGACTTGCATCCTTGGCAGCAAGACGCCCCCAAGTTTACGTATTTAAGTAAACCGCCCTCTTTCGGCATATGTGAATATTTTTGACTGTGAGTTTTTATATATTTAAATTCGATCACTCGTCTGTGTAGTGAGTAGTACCTCAACCTTCCTTCTTTCGTTGGCGCCCTTTCTCTATCTTGTCTCTTTCTTCCTTCTTACTTCAAGATTTTTTTGAACCTTTCCCCCGGTTTCTGAAACTCATGAAAACATACAATGTTCATATCACTTATCTCGATCGTATGTACTAACTGAGACATCGAGGGATACAATTCGTGGAGGTATTTCAGAACAACTTACTACCGTTTTTCACGATACTCGACCCACCATGGGAGGGACTGACGAGAGGGTACACTACGATTTCAGATTCCCAGAAACTTGATTATTGTTCATCGATCGTACAAACTATACCCTTTGATTACTGATTTCTGGTTTCTTTCTATTGATTGGTTATATGGTGTGTATGTATTAGTAGTTTGGGCCCACTAATTTCAAATAATCTTGATTTTTTCTTTCTCTGTATATACATTTATATATGTATGCTTACATCGTTTGAAAAGTTACATGCCTGTTCTATTTGCTGTATTTCCACTCTTGTGTCAACTTATTAAATAATATCAACCATTTCTTTATACGCAGATCTAGTAAATTGAATCTTTGTCGATTATCGGGTTTATATATATATATGTACATTTCAATGTTGCAACCTTATTAAAAGAAAAAGAATTTTGTTTGTCAGGGTTTTTTTGTTTGTTTTGAGTCACGAAAATGTGAATACTTATGAAATATGAAAAGGTTTTGTAGAAAATTAAGTGTCGACGAAATACTAAGATTGATATTAGAGTAAAATTTATTATATTGAGTAATACACACACACACACACACACACACACACACATATATATATATATATATATATATATATATATATATATATATATATATATGAGCACATATCTATGTAAAGGGCTCGGTATTTACCCTGGTTGTTTTAGGTTTCCATAGATTTTTGACACCCGATACTGACCAACTATTTGTGTTTGTAGAGTATTACCGCGTAATTTGTAATAATTAACACCTTACGTATTTGTTATTAATGTTCGTAACTATTAAATTTTTATACTATGTTAAATGTTGCATGTACATAGAACAAGTAACAGGTCGTAAAAATAACCCTAATCCGTATCTAAAGTTATTTTTGTGAAACCATAACGAAATCAGTGAATTACGAATCAGTGTGTCCCAAATCCTTCCCCTACGACCGGAAACATAACTATTTGTCATTCGTCAGTTCAGTGACTCGAATCTCTTGACTCCACAATATAAACCAGAAATAAAATTCAGTGATCTTAATTTGAACTGAATTTGATTAATAATTTCGTAATGTAAATACAGGACCTAGGATAGGTCCAGAGACTAGCTCCATTGAGATATCGTATAGTAGAATGGAAATATGTTCCCAATGTTTGGGGACTATATTCGATATTCTTAAATCTCAAGAAATGTTGAATTTTCATACCAAGTGCGTCAAGTGACGAAATGAAAAATATATATAATGTGAAACAACTATCTCTGTCTGTAGTTAAGACAAACGACTAACTACTCTCATGGACGCCAATCGTAGTGCATAAAGAGAGTTGATAAAGGAGTTATTATCGACGTGAGAAAAGGACTCATAAAATTGTCGACATTTCCCCTTTTGGGATAGAGACTCATAAAAATGCTACTAAAGTTTTTTTTTTCAAATGATTAACCAATTATATTTTTTCCCTTTTCCTTTCTTCTTTCACATTGATATGTATTCTTTGTACTGAATCTTAAATATGTTTAATGTTGATCTTCGATTTTTTCTTCGTCTTTCGTTCTGTCGATTTTTTTTGTTTTGTAATGTAGTCCAACTCTTAATGTATCTGCAAAGAGAAATGTGTTATTCGATATTGTTGAAAAGTAACAGATTTCTATGCATGTCTATAAACTATATTATTATTACTATTATTATTTTCTTTTCATATATCGAAATTTTTCCCTGTTCTGTCAAATTACGTTTTCTTGGAATGTAATAAATGTCTATAGAAATGTAGTTAGGTTAGTTTAATTCAACTAAATGCAACCTGAAGTATACATTGTCCTGTATGAATGTGTGTGTGAGTGAAACGTAGGTTTAGTATTAAGTGCACCAATTCTTTTGACATATATGTGTGACTTACTGTATTTAATGGTAGTTGACAATTAAAGTCGTTGAAAGTCAATACTAACTCAATTTAAGTTGGCTCTATAAAGGAAGCAGAAGGGACGGATATAGCTTGAACGAATGATCATCATGGGAGAGCTTTGAAAGTCAAAATCTTCGACAAATATGTGTGTTGCTTTGATTTTTTTGTTCTTCTCTGTGGTCAATTCTAACATGCCGGTAACTTCATCATTTATACTTCAAGTGCTGGATACTAGTCAAGAACTTTCTGAAATATTGAATAAACTGTTAAATTAAACTTTCCCATCTATCTCAGAGCTAGATTGGGATAATTCGGTAGTTGGGGTTAAATGGATCTAGGTCTGGGGGGTATGGGTTAACATGTGTCTACCTGTGATCACCTTAATACCAAATACTCACTCAATAGGTATTGGAAATGATCCCAATTCAATAATTATTCACTTTCCTTTACCATATTTCTCAAAAATATCCAGTAACAGTTTCCCTCTTTTCTCACTTTCTTACTCTCCCTCTTTTTCTCTCCTCCTATCCTATTTTCCTTTTCCTTTCTTCGTCTTCTTCTTTTCCTATTGTGAATAAAACTGGAAAGGGGGGTCGTGATTGGGAATTCTATATATAATAAACACGGTCATGTATTTATTTTATTTTATTTTATTTTTCTTGAGAAGTCCGATATAAAAGTTTTCTCATTTTGTTGAACCTTGTATGTTCGAAAGTAAGAAATGAATTATATATTCCTATATAATTAGACTTAAGCCGATAGCTTCATGAATATCCCCACCAGGGATGAAAGGTTCCCACTCACGACTTATTCCATGCGTCTCATTTGTTACAGAGCGAGTATTGTTTATTCCTTTATTTATTTATTCTTCTCTTTCTTTTCTTTCCTTTTTTTCCCTTTTCAATGTTAAAATTTGAAAGGGAACTCCAAGGACCACTACAAGGACAGGACATGGCAAAGGAACTGCTGCTTATAGGTCTATGTGAACTAGCCTTGATGGTAGCAGTACAAATTTAAATTGCCCCATTCCTCACTGTCTTCTCAATCCATTTCCCCTCACCTTCTAATTTCCATTAAAATATGTTAATGTTACCTATTTTTACTATTTTTAAGGAATAGCATGGTATTTCCTTTGTAATGTTGAAACTTGGCATAGTACCTACCAATGAAATGATATCTACCACTTCCGGTTTTAGTATAGATATTAGAGTGGAGATGAATTATCTTCTTGAAAGGATTAATTCATTGCAGAACACAACACCACTTCTTGCCATCTATTACTACGTTTACTAGAGAATCAACGTTATTAAAACCGGAAGTACTTGTTTTTTACAACTTCCGATTTGAATAGAGGGTTAAGACAGAATATAGTACTTATTCTCGGAATGGTAAACCGACTCAATAACAAAAGATTCTCGCTTTATGTGATCGTTTGTGCACTATATAGATCATTATTGAAATTAGAAGCTGTAGTGGATTTCTATCTTCCCGATTTTAGTTCAAATTAAATTAATTCTTGGGAGGCTTAATCGAATACAGGAAACCATTTTTCTCAATCTATAATCGATTCTGCTCTACAGCGATCAATGTTAAGATTAGAAATGGTTGATTGATTTCTACAAGTTGTTTCAATAACACTTCAATGAACAAACTCGATTCCTAATTTTCGATCCTGACAGTTGATAATTGAAGTAGTAAATGTTGAATAAAGAGTTGGAATTCTTATGATCACACATATGGTATTGCTGCGTAAGGTGAGTGAACTTCCCGCCAAACTGTGCTACATATTAGAATTTTATTTAGATAAAGGCCAAAATGGTGCTCAGGGCCTGAAGAAATTTGTGCTGTTTATAGTCTAGATACGTTATCAAAATCAACAGTTAAAAGATAGTTCAGTAGCTTTTGTTCTGGGTTCAAGATGCTCCTTGTAGTGGGTGACCAATCGTAGCAAAAGTGAATAGCATTCTTGCAAAAATCGAACAAGAGTGACATGTAAGCTGTCATGTTATAGACAATGATCTAAACGTTCATCATCAAATAGTGTTAAACCATTTGGAGATTTCCGGATAAAAGAAGAAGCTCGAAGTTTGGGCGCCAGTTGATTTGACTCAAAAATCAAATTTCTGTCTATAAAGCTCTACAGAAACACAACGAACTCGAGTTAAGAAAAGTGGATACCTAGGACAACAATGTTCGAGATAGATCGTGATCGATGTGAAGATAAGATCCACAGTCTGTGTTAAGCCCATACCGACGCGCAAGGGAAGATTATGCTGTACGTTTTGTGGGATTGGAAACGCATCGTACGTCACGTGATGTTGCAGCCAAGCTGAACAATAGACTTGGATCTACACTGTCAACAATTATCGCGGGTACAACTAGTCATTCAAAAGAAACAACCAGAACTGGTCAACAGGAAGGGTGTCGTACACTACACTGACAACAGACCACACACACATTTTAACGACACGTCAGAAATTTCGAGAGCTTGTCTGGGAGAATTTAATCCATCCATCGTATAGCCTGGATCTCGCACCGTCAAACTATCATTTGTTTCGGTCTCTGCAGAGCTTCCTTAATGGTGTTAAGTGTTTTTGAAAGAGGCCTGTCAAAACCATGTGTTACAGTTCTTTTGCTCACAAACTACGGAAGGTTTATTGCGACGGGATTATGGTGTTGTCGGACGAATGGCAGAAAGTCGTATTACAAAAAAGGTGCATTGTGATTTTATGATGTTATTTTCAAATCAAAATATATGTATTTTCAATTTTGACCGCCAAAGATTCAATACTTTTTAGACAACCTGATATACGAAGGAGTTTTGGTAAGCCAAATTCAATAGTGATATAAAATCTTTTAGTTTTAAGTCCCACGCCTGTGTTCTGTAGGCAAAATGATACTGTGGTTGGGAGAATAAATGAAATGGTGGAACGGAGAAGGTCAGAGTATACATAAAACTCTGAGACCACCCACTCACACAGTATTTGTCCACCACAAAACCTACGTGGCGCAAGCTGAGATCGAACCAAGTACCACTGAGGCATCAAGTTCCAGCATGATTCGGATGAATAAAACATAAAAAGATAGAGCATTTCTTCTGAACACCTTTAAGATATTGTGTTCATGGTTATTCCTCACAATTCAAAATGTATTTATTGGAGTTTGTAGTTAGCTTGTGCCGTATATAAGAGTATTATAGAAGAAGCAGATGTTCCCATTCAAGATGATGAAGACAGTTTGATTGACAAAGGTAATTAAAGATTCGAAAAATTATATCCATAACCATTAACGATCGATAGTCATCCTTAAGCAAGTGAAACACTATCTAGGTAATTATATATCTTCTTGTCAATTAATTTCAGTTTCAGTATTGTGTCATGATTGATCATAAATATTTAACATTCTAAGATTTATGAATTTATGTGGTCATATAAAAGAATTGGTTACTATTCTTGATAATCTTAAAAATGCAGATAGCATCTAATAAACTGAACTATTTTGTAACATAATCTTTAGAAAGTTCAACACATGCTCTAGAAGTCAAGCTAGTTAATGTTGAAATTATTATAACATTCACAGTTGCCAGCCGCTCACCTACCAAATGATTTTTGATCTTACATCTCATCGACATAACTAATTGTGATTTGTTAGTAACACGAATGTTTCTTGTCCACAGAGAGCGTTGTATTCTCTACAGCAGTGCTATTCAACCTTTTTTCCTCGCGTACCCCTAGACACAGTTCGCCATCCAATTGTGTACCCCTGAAGCTGTTTAAAAGAAATTAAATCGAAATGAACTCATTAAACTTAATACACATTCTGTTGATTAAAAAGAGGGACAAATAGAGACTCAACAAAAGGACAATCAGTGTGCCAATCAATGACTATTTATAGGGGGATAAAGTGCACATCCGAAAAAATTAACATGGGAAATTTCAAAACATATGGAAGACATCCAGTTCTACTAGGGAAGATTTTCCCTTCATCCTCTCTGATAATTCTAACACAGAGGATAATATTAAAAATTCAGAAACTAAAAAGTAACTTTAGAACTAACCTGTTAATGAGATAACTGAGCTTGTTTTCGGAATGGCAACTCCTCGATTCTTGGTCGAATCTTCGACGGTGCGAGAATGAGAGTTGATTCTGGATTTCTAAGACTGTATGCAATAAACGTTAACCGATTACTTGGAAATATTAGACGCGCGTGACGTCATCTCGAAAATCCAGTGAAAAGAAAAATAATCTCCAACAATGATAATTTATGTTGGAAATATTGGAAATATGTTTATTTTAGGATTACGTACCTCTCAGGGCTACGCGTACCCCCGGTTGCATAGCACTGCTCTACAGTATTGCTGGCGTTTAACGAAAATAATGTTCAAGAACGTGATATTTATCAATCGATATACATCATTAAATTGAACAATTTGATAGTATATGGTCAAAACCTCGCTGCCGAAATATCGTCACCCAAACTCTCATGATGCTAAATATCCCAGGGCCAAATTTCGCCTAGTCAAAACCTCGCGGGCCAAACTATCGCCTGGTTAAAATCCCCTTGCCCAAAACATCACAACATTCGTATTACTAACTAGGGATGATTCCATATCGGGATCAAGTACCTGGGAAAAACCTATATATTGTCTGAAAGCTCTTGCCATGAGAAGTACGAAACCGTTTTCAAATTACGGGCAAACTCACAACCTGACCCTATAAGGGGCCAGTTTGTTGGTGTTTGCGACCCTATGTATGGCATATTCGACAGAATTAAAAATGAATGTTACGATGCATCACGCGTAAGTGCCTGAGTCCATCATGTTCCTTTTTAACTCATTGCTAGAATATGACTCTGACAGAGTTTGGTAATATCGATTTGCACCCAGACCTACCCATTTGGTCAGTGTTCCTAACGAATTGAAAATATAATGTGGCAAATGATTTCTCTACCACTGGACGTATATCCTTGTAACGTGTCATAAACATAATTCGTCATTAGAGAAAATATACTGTGGACGTATTCCTCTCTCAAGGGCCTAAGTTTGTCAGTGTTCCCAACCAATTGTAAAAATGAGAAGGTGTAAAAACAGGTTCGTACGATGAGAAATCTATAAACCAATCTTGACAGAAACATCACACGATACTTTCGCAAAAAGATGTTGAGTGTGACTATTTCCCAACCATTTTCAACCGCCAACCAAATGTGAATATTGCGATTTTGCAAGTGACGTGCTTGCAATTGAACCAATATATAACAAATGTGACATAAGGAACATTGGACACTGGAAAACCTAGCATGGGTCAAGTCTAATTATGTCCGCTAATGCTATAGACTTCATGTAATGATCTTGAATCTTCGCATTAGTTGGCAACACTGCTACACTGGGTGCTTGGGAGACGGGGACACTTACAGTATCTTTTCCATTGTTCAAAGCTGCTTATGTCACATTTGTTCTATATTCGTTCCATACCACGCATGCCATTTGCAACATTGTGATCTTTACACTTGGTTGGCAACATTGAAACTTAGAATGGTTTGGGGATGATCACACTCAACATCTTTCTGCTATAGTATCGTGTGATATTTCTGCCAAGCTTGGTGTGTAAACGAAACCTGTTTTACACCTTCTCATTTTTACAATTGGTTGGAAACACTGACAAACTTGGGTCCTTGAGAGAGGAATACGTTCACAGTATATTTTCTCTAGTCACGAATGATGTTTATCGTATGACACGTTACAAGGATATACGTCCAGTGACAGAGAAACCATTTGCCACATTATATTTTCAATTCGTTGGCAACACTGACCAAATGGGTAGGTCTGGGTAGAAAGCGATATTACCAAACTCTTGTCTGAGTCATGTTCTAGCAATGAGTTAAAAAGGAACATGATGGATTCAGGCACTTAGTTATGTCGTTGAAATTTTAGCAGATCAAAAATCATTTGGTACTTAAGCCAAACTTTCGCCTAGCCAAAATCTAATGTGGTCAAGATCTCGCCACCCAAAATATCACGGACCAAAGCCTCGCGGACTAAAGTTCGCTGGAGCAAAACTCATAGGACAAAATCTCGTAGGTACAAAACCTCACCATGATTGATAGTTATATTAGGGTTTCTGTAAAGTTTATATACACGTGATAAATACTTTTAAATTACACCTAATCTTTGAAGTATATACAGGGTGGTCGTGCATGAATGTCGGAAAATTCGGGAGATGAATCTACAGGTATAAACAAGCAAAAATTGTCATATGAACATTGGGTGATGCGCCTTCGTTTGGACGCTAGAGGCGTCTGAAATGTCATCTTCCGAGGCGGCAATTTGCAATATCTCAAGAACGGAGAGAAATACGAATGTCGGGTCAAAACATATCAAAGGAAACACCATCCGAAGAATCCAATTATGCATAAGTAGTGGCGAAACAGTGGCGGCGCTAGAGGGGGAACAAAGAAAGTGAATGAAACATGGAGAAAAGTGAACAATTTACACTGAAAAATTATGGGAGTGGATGTTACCTGGAACATGCAACAACAAATGTTAATGAACAAAGGCAACAACGGCTAGCCTGTAGGGACATTATGGGAAGCGGATTGTAGGAATACAGTATCTTCGTAATGGCGAGTAGGGATGTTGGGTCAAAAGATATCAAAGGAAATCCCATGCTAAGAATCCAATTATGTATGTGATGGCGAAACAGTGGCGGTGCCAGGGGGATCACAAAGAAAGTGAATGAAACGCGGAGAAAAGTTGAAATTGGTGAAAACACAACTATTTGAAAGCAATCAGGAAACAAGGAATACAACTCTAGGTGTACTGTATGATACATGTCCGATGACAGAGGGTGCATAGCTACAGTAGGTGGAACAAGGGTGTGTGCAGAGCGTCGCATAGTAGAGTTAGTTATAGGAGTAGTGAAAGCGTGGGTAACGAGAGCGTTCGCATCGAAGGTGCAGAGGACAGCGCACAGTTCATTCGTACTGAATGGGGCAATGACAGTAACAGCACAAGCGTTTTAGTGCTAAACTCTACAGGCAGGGCGGTGATCCATGTGTATGTGAATGTGGTTTACTTTGTGTCGTGTGAAACAGTGTTGATGTTGACAAGCGCGGGACGGACAAGTGCTATGTGTAATGCAGCACAATGAAAAGGGTTGTATACACTAATGCCGAAATGGCAGATATGCATTTGATGTACGGCTTAGCGGAAGGTAATGCAGAAGAAGCACGTAGGTTATATGCGGAACGCTACCCAGATCGACAAATTCCAGCACCGAGGATGTTTATTCGTATTCATCAGCGATTGCGGGACACTGGGTCATTCCTTCCCAACACAAACATTCCGAGACGACGACGCGTTCGAACACCCCCACTGGAAGAGAGGGTACTCCGACATGTGACCCGGAACCCGAGTATTAGTACCCGACGAATAGCAAGGCAGGAACACGTTTCGCATCAAGTCGTGCTAAGCATCTTGCATAGTAATAATCTCTGACCATACTACGTACAACGAACGCATGCGTTATACGATGGTGACTATGAAACCCGACGACGTTTCTGTCGTTGGTTATACCGCCGCTGCCGTGTATCACCAGCCTTTCTAACACAGGTATTGTTCTCAGATGAGGGATGGCATCTGACCATCGATGGGCACTCAACAACCCGCATGCAATTGTAGAGACGAAGCATCAACAGCGTTTCCAATTGATGTGTGGGCTAGTATTATTGGCGACAACGTTGTGGGACCACACTTCTTACCACAGCGATTGAACGCAATATCGTATCTCCAGTTTCTGACTCAGAACCTATCTATTTTGCTTGAAGTTGTGCCACTGAGGACACGACAGTGTATGTGGTTTATGCATGATGGCGCCCCTGCCCACTCATATCACACCATTCGTGCATATCTGAACAAAACATTTCCACGCAGGTGGATAGATCGTGGTGGAAGACAAGCATGGCCCCCACGTTCACCCGACCTGAATCCCCTAGATTTGTTCCTGTGGGGTTACCTGAAGAGTCTCGTGTATACACGGACCCTGCATGATGTTGAAGATCTTCGCTAGCGTGTATGTGCTGCATTTGCCCCATTACGGCAAACGCCAGCGATATTGGCACCAGTCAGAGAATCCTTATGCCATCGTGTATTGTCTGTCTCGAAGAACAAGGAGGACATATTGAACAGCTGCTATAGAATGGCATTATGTTGACCATAGTAAGTACAATACTCTTGGTTTTACAGTACACTGGGTCTCATCTTCCAAACGTGTTTTTTACGATCTGCACGTTTCAGCACTAAGTGTTTAACAGTTTCTTTGCAGCTCCCATGCGCCGCCACTGTTCCGCAGTACGTGTGCATAATTGGATTCTTCGGATGGAATTTCCTTTGATATCTTTTCACCCGACATTTCTATTTCTCTCCGTTAAAATGATACTGAATTTCAACATTCCACCTCTCATAGTGTCCCTACAGCGTAGCCATTGTTGCTTTTGTTCATTAACATTTGTTGCTGCATGTTCCATATAGCATCCGCTCCTACAGTTTGTCAGTATAAATTGTTCACCTTTTTCCGCATTTCATTCACTTTCTTTATGCTTCCCCTGGCGCCGCCACTGTTTCGCAATCACTTATACATAATTGGATTCTTCGCATGGGATTTTCGTTTGATATCTTTTGACCCGACATTCCTACTCACCATTACACAGATACTGTATTCCTACAATCCGCTTCCCATAATGTCCCTACAGGCTAGCCGTTGTTGCCTTTGTTCATTAACATTTGTTGTTGCATGTTTCAGGTAACATCCACTCCCACAATTTTTCAGTGTAAATTGTTCACTTTTCTCCATGTTTCATTCACTTTCTTTGTTCCCCCTCTAGCGCCTCCACTGTTTCGCCACTACTTATGCATAATTGGATTCTTCGGATGGGGTTTCCTTTGATATGTTTTGACCTGACATTCGCATTTCTCACCGTTCTTGAGATATTGCAAATTGCCGCCTCGGAAGATGACATTTCAGACGCCTCTAGCGTCCAAACGAAGCCGCATTCACCCAATGTTCATATGACAATTTTTGCTTGTTTTTACCTGTAGATTCATCTCCCGAATTTTCCGACATTCATGCACGACCACCCTATATAAAACCAAATTTATAATAACCAAAATTTATACAACTATACCTTTTAACTTGCTGGTTTCTACAATATACTACCTCTTAAATTATTCAATTACGCAATAAGTGATTTATAAAGTTAAAAGAAAAGGATTCTTATGTAACTGATTACTATCACGGACGAATATATTGTTTGCGTTATTACTTACTTTCAGAAAGTCTACGACACATATAGTGACATGGAAAAGTACCTTTCCTAATGTTTAGAAAATGTGAAAGATTCCTTCAGCAACAATACCTTAAAATTTATCTTTTCGATTAAATGGAATAATCATAAATGAATAATAAAGTAAGTCACAATGTATACCGTTTTAGTTTAGTGTTTAACGTCACTCGCAACACCGATACTTTATTAGGGACAAATCTACGGATAACGTACCATGCAAAACACTTAAACTTCCCCTCTGAATCAATGCTCTATCGCACCAATAGCCCAGGAAAATTGAAGAAAAAAGAAGAGAATGAGGGAACAAAACTTCGAAAAAAATGTCGCGAACCAGGTGATGACCCATATGAACAAGGCTTCGAGTCATATCACCAGAACATCACTACGTTTTTACTAGGAAATGGCCGAGGAATTAGGAATTCGTGTCATTCTGTTTGAAGATATTCCTGTGAAAAACCTACATGCCAGTCCAATGAATTTTTGTGTGTGCATTTGGACTGTTGAAACGATTTGGTGCTGATTGCCACGGGTTACTGCCACAGCCAATTATTGGTGCTGAATGCCACGAATAGCGCTGATTGCAAATATCAAGGTGCTGACTGCCACGAGCCTGGGAGAAACTGTATTTGGAAAGAGCGGAATTAATCCCTCATACTAAATTTACTAATCATCATATATTTAGTATGAGGGATTAATTTAGTAATCATGACAGTAAATCTAGGTGGCATCCTGTAAGTTACAATGTTGCTCACTAAGTGGAACGACATACGCTTGGATGTTTACAAAGGGATTGTCTTTTCTCTTATATGTACAATTTGCAGATTACGTTGTTTAAATTAATTGTTTATTCTATTATTTAATGGGTGGATGCACATTTAAACGCATTAAGTATTCTCTCCCATGGCGAAGCCTGATGGTTTGAACTTGCTACCGCTTGATCACTTGGTTCCATTCACAGATAAATTGTCCATTACAAGTTGCATGACGGATGGCAAAGACGTAATGGTTGATAAGATACCAAAGAACTGCACACGATTTGTACAACCATTTGATGGTTTGGATTCCGACCAATCAAAGATTATGGCAGGAGATTTGTACATAGTATGAAACTTCTTCATCCGGACGTTATGATGTATCGTACCAACAAAACAATGAAATAAACTTTGTGTCCATACGAATCAATTCCTATCACCGTGATACATAGGATTGTTTCAGTTTGCATCCCACAAGGCAGGTTACGAACAAATTATAGTCCTATACCTTTTGAATCACTTGTCGAATTTGATTTTTGTTTTGATTCTGCGAACTGTTCCCTTGACGGATGCAACGCAATTGCACATAGAAAATGTTCATGGTGCAAGGAAGTCTTTTGCCTGCGTCATTTCCTCATAGAACAGAAGAACAACAGTGATCAATTTTCACCTCTAACCTACCATTATTGTGAACAATATAATGACTAATTGTATCTAACAAATCCGTTAGTTATTGCAAAACAGTTTTTTTCTGTTACTTCCGATAGCTTTCAATTCGTATGTCAATATTCGTTTCTAATTGTGTTGTACTCAACGCGTTTAAGTGCTCATACCCTCATTTTCTCATATAAACTGCCAAGTTGAATATCTCGAACAGTTCTCAATCGTACATGAATTTTACTAGCTTGTTGTAATCAGCATGAATTAGGGCTTCAAATGGCATGCCTAGTTTCTCTGTAGGCGAGTGCTTTCTCCCGAACTTCCTTTGTGAGGGACAGCCAGCAGTGTTTTTTGATGGAACTTTCAAGAACTGCTCGAAACAATTTGCCCAGCTGTACACAGTTCATGCTGACATAGGGAGTTCAAGTGAGAACACATAAATCGTACCAATTTTGTACGCACCACTCCGTGACAAAACTGAAAGTGCATACAGAGACCTGTTCACATTTGTTAAGAGTTGGTCTGAACAGCACAATCTTGAGGTTCATCACGTTTCTTTCATGCTTCTTGATGTCCGGTAATGTTACATCTAGCAACTTTCTCTCAGGCTTATGGCAGTCAGCACGCCATCGTGGCAATCAGCACCTTGATATTGGCAATCAGCGACAGTCGTGGCAATCAGTAACAATAATTGGCTGTGGCAGTCAGCACCCGTGGCAATCAGCACGCCACCGTTGAAACGACGTCTTCAATATCGTTGCCCACTCACTCTGGATGGTCCATTGAGAGCCTCCGAGGAGGTGTGGAACAGAATTCGTATTCCTGTCCTGCACTGGAGCTTGTTGCAATGGAAAATGCAATACTGGGTGATAGTCCACAATGCTGGGGGTCCAATAGAACATGGTCAGTAGTGGCGGCGCAGTATCTCTCAAGATGAGAACTAGTCAAAATGGTGGGATATAAAGCGAACAAACTTCTGTACTCTTGGGTCGCATTCGATTGCAAGGAATAACTTTTCGCTTTTTATTTTAAAAAATCGGCACTTACCCTTTTTAGATTCTCTATATCCTCGCGAAGCTTGAAGTTGATTCATGAAATAGTTCTTGAGTTAATTTTTTGTTCCCCGATCTACAGACATACATACAGACAGAAGTTTTGGTTAACCAAATACCTTAAAAATCTCCCACAGAACTTTCTAGTTTAGTTGCGGTTGTCCATTGGATTCAATGCATAATTGAAATACATTCGTATCTTTATTGGTGACTCCGATTAGCGTAGTTACTAAAGCTCTCGCCTCTGGTGCGAGCGGCCCTAGTGGGGATACTTGGTCGAAAAAGTGTAAAGGAATCATCAAATCTGCCATTCTCAATAAGGTTTTCCTCATTCACACCAGGCAAATCTCGGAATGGCACCTCACATAGTAATGCCAGGTCCCTTACTTCCTACTCCCCCAATTGGCCGGGTAGTGTGATCGTCGAGGAACGTCATCCCCCATACGTGACGGGCTAACCTGGCCAAAGATGCCGAAAGCCAAGAAATCTCATTCCTAATTGTAATCGTATCTTTATAAATAAACTCCATGGTTCTGGATAATGACAATAATATATATATATATATATATATATATATATATATATATATATATATATATATACAAGGGTGAATCAAAAAGTAAGGTGAATTGTTGATTTACAGAAAAGCGTACAGAGATACGTCGATGAAACTTTACTATGTTTGAAGTATGGTATCACACTATTATTCGAAGAAGGAACCGTAGTTGTCTAAACATTTATTCCAACGTGGCACCAAATCATCCATGCCCTGTTCAAAAAAATGTTGTTCAAGATTTCCTAACCAGGTACGTGTACCTGTTGTGCCTCTGTCAGTGTTTGGAAACGCTGCCCACGGAGATGTTGCTTCAGGGGGCCGAACAAATGGTAATCCGACGGGGCTAAATCAGGGCTATACGGAGGATGATCGAGAATTTCCCACTTGAACCCGCGGAGGTGTGTACGGGTCCGTTCGGCTGTATGTGGACGTGCGTTATCATGTAGTAACAACACGCCCTCTCGGAGTGCCCCCGTCGTTTTTGCCGTATGGCTGCGTTCAGCCTGTCCAGGGTTTGGCAGTAGGTGTCTGCATTAATGGTCGTACCCTTTTCCAGAAATTCAACATGAATAACACCGAGACGGTCCCAAAAGACAGTAGCCATTGTTTTCTGGGCAGATGCTATTGTCTTGCATTTCTTGGCCTGTGGTGACGATGGATGTTTCCATGTCATGCTCTGACGTTTGGATTCAGGTGTCCATAGAGGTATCGGAGTTTCATCGCCCGTTATGATGCGATGAAGGAATGAATTTCCTTCGTCGGCATAACGTGTGAGGTGGCTCAGGGAAATGTCCATTCGCTGGTTTTTGTGTTCGTTACTCAGAAGCTTGGGTACCCAGCGCGCACACACTTTTGTGAAGCCCAGTTGGTCATGGACGATACCGCTTACGGAACCATAAGAGATATTCAATTCATTGGCAATGTCCAGCAACCGCACTCTTCTGTCTTCACGAATCATGGCATCGACGACAGCCACATTCGTGTCGGTGATGGACGTTGATGGTCTGCCACTTCTGCCATCATCTGTGACAGTACTCCTACCACTTGCAAATGCGTTACACCACACGTACACTTGTTTCAGAGACATAACATTATCTCCGTAGACCTATACCAATTCTCGATGAATATCACATGGTTTTGTTCTCTTGGCCCAGAAAAAACGAATGACACCTCGCACTTCCTCCTTGGTGTAATGTTCCAGTCGTTGCGCCATCTTTGAGTTGCTCTCAGCACAGACGGGTGGACATAGAATGTTGTACAAGCCGTCACACTTCTATTACCAGATTACCTGTAACATGGATTACCCTTTTTGATTTATCCTTATATATATATATATATATATATATATATATATATATATATATATATATATATATATATAAACAACAATTAAAATTATATAAATGAATATGCTAACTAACGGCTGAGGAAGATATAAGATTTGCTGTCATCTGTATTTTCTCAATGTCTGATGAAGATGAGTTAGGTCCTTGAAACTGTAACAAAAATCGTATTGTTATTAAATAATTCATTTTGCTCTGCTCAGAAATTGTTTAAAATCGTATATTTATTTATGTTTTTTACAAAGAAAGGAATGTTTTGAAACTTTTCAAGTAAATGAAAGACAACATATTCATGCATAATCCAAGGATAACTCAGGGACATTTTCCCCTCCTAAAATACTATTGGCATACAATAATTGAAGCCTTGGGAACAAATGATCCAATCAACTCTTAGCTGAAGATATTCATAGTTTGCAATATTGGAATAATATTTTCTGAGATGAAAGAAGAAAGAAAAATATAAAAATGTTTGATCACAAGTATCGTATATTGATGGCACTTTATTATTTTACTGATGATGTTTAGAGAACTTGAAAATGATAGTTGTTAGAAAAATAATGTAATACAAAATAACCACCTGCATTCTAAACAGCAAAATAAGTCATATAACGACACTCAAGAATAGATCGAAGTCTTTTATTGAAGTATCAATATAACCACTTTAAAAGATAGCAATGATATATCATATATAAACTTCTTCCTATAAATGTGTTCTACGTTGCATTAGCAGAAGATCCTGTCTTATCTATATGATTGTAGTTGTGCTTTCAAGACCTCGATATGAAGCTATTAAGATGAGACAGAAACGGAATGAAAGAATGGCCAGAAGAAAATGCAATGAAGATAAAGACGAAGTAGTTATACAAGCTGAGAGTGTTCTGGATCATATGAAAAATAGAATCTCTTATGAATAACTTGTATTATTATGATCTATAATTGTACTCAGAAATACTCACGACAACACATAAAATTGGGCTTTTATTTTACTGTAATTTTCAAGCTATTACTGGCTGTGGTTGTGTTGAAATTCAGAATCCCTTTTGAAAACCGAGGCTATGTGAGAAGTGGACCTATATTTTAAGTTGAAACGGAAACACTGTAACGCATTCAAATTTCAATGTCCCCTCTGTGGAAATCGAATCCAGGGCCTCTACTTTAGTGGCGTTTGTACTAACCACTAAAACAGAGGAAGTGACAGGTATTACTAGTGTATTTTTATTATAAAATGTTTTGAACTAACAAAAATGCTTAGGTCTTTAGTCCATCGTGTAGCACAGTTAATCCGTGGTCAACGTATCTAGTCCCTGTATCCTTATTTTGAATTTCTCTACCCAAGTTTGATTCCCGGTGGGAGCTCATGTGGTCCAGTTTTCACGTTAAGCTGTAGGTGCACGTCTCACGTAACCTCGGTGCTGAACGGAACGTTACACTCCAACGAACCAATCGACCCAAGCCTGCAATTTCTAAGCTCGAATAGTTCCACAATAGGCTACTAAGGCAGATATACACCAAAATGATGTGTCCAACAGAAGTAATAAAGCCAGTTGTTACATGTTGTAAGTTGTTCTAAAAAAATCAGAGATAAAACTCACTCAAGAGCTTCTTTTGATTGAATTGTTTATCAGCGCCGCCATGTCTTAATTTTGTGAACTACACTGTGAGCTGAGCGTACTACGAATGGTCTGCTTCATACTGAAGCTTGTTATAGCAATGATAGAAGCTTGTAACAACTAGGTTGAATGTATAATCGAGGAGTTAGGCAAAGCTCTCTAATATGGCTGTTAAGAGGAATGTGAACAAATGGTGTTGTACCTTTTGGAAACTAGGAGCTGTGAAGTATATTTGTATTTTTGTGTACCGAGTAGTGAAATTTGTAATGAGGCTATTGATACCTATAACTTGGAAATTACCTTGTTGGACGTTGAATGCTTAAATTGAATTTGGTCAGTCCAATGACGTTTTCTATGATATTATGCAACGAGAATTCAGTTACTCAACGTTTGTTAAAGAACTATATTTGTGCTATTTTCAAAGTTTATATAAAGTTGTTTTTCTCAAAAATTATTCTAATTTAACCCAAGAGAAGAATTTAGTGGATTTTCAAAGTAGCAGTACTTTAGACCATGTAGTGAATTTGCAGAAACTTTAGGAAGAAGGATTCCGTGGTTTAAATTTCAGCGTGATTATATTCGAATTTGGTATTATTTTATCCTATTGCCCCATCAATTCAGAACTAGCCAAACAAAATAGAACATGGGGCGACTAGGAGACGGATCCAGAAGGTTAAAGCTTAGAGGGATAGACTATGATAGATATATCATGTTCCTCAGAAGGAAGGTTTTGTAGCCAATAAGCACAGAACTTGTAGCTTAAGTTTTTCGTCACTACTGGAGGTGTTAAGGTGGCCGTGTGCAAATTGTGATTCATATATTGTAGATATTCGTAAGGAGAAAACAATGCAAATATGTTTGCTTACTTTGTTGATGTGACTACTATCATAAATAATGTGGTTCTTGGGAGTTTGGAATCGAAATATTGAATTACTTAATCACAGGCTTAACGGATGAGGTCCTGTCATACTGATATACATAAACAGAGAAGACAAGATAAATATATTAATTGTACGTTCATGATAGAATGTTATGCGTTATTATGAATCAAAAGCTCACGCAAAGTGAAGCTATCACTTCTAGTTGTGCTAGGTATTAGAAATGTATACAGGAACTTATGAGTAATAAAGCTAACGCAACTTTATAAAGAATATGCGCATTTACTGGTTGTTGAGCGGTTCAGTTTACACTTGGAAATTTGTAGTTGTATAATACAGGGGCGTCATTTGGAGATGGGAAGGGGCATTTGCAATGGATTGGGTGCAACGGCAATTGTTCCTCTGAGTTTCACACGCACATACTTTTTAATAAATTGTGTGTATACTACCATACTAATAAAAATTGTGAAACTGTTATGTTGGTGAACAATTGGATTCTCTGGGCAAAATCTGAAATAATTTTACTGGTATAATAGAACAGTGGATGAAAAATTGAGGCCAGATAGCTGAAGATTAACAATAGCAGGAAGGCCATAAGATTAATAATTACTCGTACAAAACGGTCCGACAAATTTGCAGAGTGTGATGAAAGTTTAGATAGTTTAGTGAATTCGAATGATTTCACGAAAATTTTATCAATTTTCTACACGATTTCATCAGTGACTACAGATGGGCGGCCATTTCTCTCATCGTACACCTTAGATCCGCATCTTTCATGTTATGCTATTCACGCAAGAAACATTGACTTACAGTGATGACTGCTCACCCGGGAGACAAGGCAAGCGCTAGGTGCGCTAACCCTGTTAAATGGGTCAATACGATAATGAACAAAGTGCATATTTCTGGGAATAATATTTTGAAAATTTTATCTTAATCATTAATGATAGATAAACGCTTTCAATATCTCCTATGCAAGGGTGCGTGAAGAATATGTGATCATGGAACTAGTAAAAAGTGTCTACACTTAGATGCATTTGTAATTCAGCTTTTTATATTAATCTGATGATACTGAATTCAAAGAAATCATTCTTCTCGTAACGCCATGGACGAGCAAATTTTAAAATAATGTCAAAGTTGGGTTACTTGAAGTAGGTACCGTTTCTATCAATAGTGTAAGTTCCCACGTTTAGATACATTTCTATTCGCACTTTTTATACTAATTTGTGGACACTGAATCCAAGATACTATTTTTAAATCTAATTGTCCATGACGTTACAAATCAAATAATCTCAAAGTTGGAGTTCTTGAAGTAAACTCCAGGACAGAAATCACCTCCCAAACGTTGTCGGTGTTGTTTTGAAACACCTTATATATATATATATATATATATATATATATATATATATATATATATATATATATATATATATATATATATATATTTATATATATATATATACAGGGTGGTAGGTAACTCCACCGACAAACTTTGGGAGGTGATTCCTTATATGAAATGAAAGAAAAAAAATTTTGATAAACATAGGTCAAAAAACGTCTCCTTTCAGAGTTATGAACTGCCGTAAATTCGAAAAATCATCTTTCGAAACGCCCTGCCTTAGAAACTATATGACCTATCCCAAGCCGTTTAAGGAATTACACAGGAACTAGTATGTGATCTACCTAAATATCCATGTTTTAACATCCTCCGTTATCGGCGAAACGAACGCGTCATTAGTACTTAAAGGAGTATCCCTATACCTCAACTTCCTTTTTACAGTTCGTTTCGCCGATAACGGACCACGGTAGAACATGGATATTTAGATAGAGCGCATATTAGTTCCTTTGTAATTCCTTAAACCGCTTGGGATCGGTCCTGTAGTTTCTAAGGCAGAGCGTTTTGAAACGTGAATTTTCGAATTTTCGGCGGCTCATAACTCTGAAAGGAGACGTTTTTCGTCCAATGTTTATTAGAAATTTTTTCTTTCATTTCATATAAAAATTCACCTCCCAAAGTTTGTCGGTGGAGTTACCAACCATCCTATATATATATATATATATATATATATATATATATATATATATATATATATATATATATATGGGTGCTCTGTCTAAAGGCAGATTCTAGCCTACTTGAACTAACAATCTGAATTAGACCAATAAATATCTAGAGAAAGGATAGGGTGGCCAATGAAGAACCGGAGTATGGAAATTCAAGTTGAATTGGGGTTAAGACGAATAATGAACTGGGTAGTTGTATCCTTTTAGGATGTTCTTCTGATTATTTACGTGGGAAAGTGAAAACTATGACTTGAGTTCTAATTACATTGATTTAGAGGTTTTTGCATAACAGCAATAGGAAGTGAAAAGTTTGACCTTTCTGGGTTGATTAGTTGGTTATTTGGAGTTCAGCGTTCATTTCATCACGAAGGCTACATGAGACGAGGATCTCAGCTTACCGTAGGATCCGAATCACATGAGCTCTCACCGGAATTGAACCCAAGTCTCCCGCGCCAAATAGTCTAGTCATAATATGAAAATTAGTAGAAAAAATCTTATAAGCATGGGACTTTGTAAATAGATGTATTAATTTGTATTGAAAAACATACTAAAAGTGCTAAGGCTGCCATATTGGAAAATGAACGACACAATATGAAAAATTCGTATGAACTTGTAACTGGAAGAAAACTTACAAGAATGGGACTTCGCAAATAGACGCATTTAGTGGTAGTGAAACACAAAGTATATTTAAGGCCATCAAAAGTCTAAAGTGTGTTATGATCGTCATGTTGGTAAATGGCCACTCTATTATGAAAATTATTTTAAAGCTATGATCAGATTTAACACTTTTAAACATGAGTCTTTGTGAATAAATGCGTTTAGTTGTAGTGAAAAGCACAAACAGAAAGGGCATCTCCAGTGACTCCCTACTTTCTTGATCGGTGAGTACCAGGGTTGATATGGGTATGTAGAGCACCAGTAGGATTATATTTCACGAATACGTTGGTCTCGATGTCACAAAGTAAGGTGTGTTCGAACAGGAGTGGAAAAACCGATCGACGGTACCGACAGTGTTGTAGTCACACCTCGGGTCACCGTCTGCCACTAGAAGTGCTTCCGGTGGTGATTTTTGGATCTATCCTAATGTCCTGACTCTGCTGCGTAATTCTATGTCGCACAATACTTACGAAACCACGGAGATCCAACAAGATCTTCACGACAAATGACGAGAACCGGTCCAGAAACACGGATTGTTTACTTGTGGGGGCGAGTATCTCCGGTGATCAACGGGCCCCTGGGACAATGTGGATATGGGGAAAACGTGTAGACACGCTAGTTTCCGAATATGGAAACCTAATGTCGCATTTGAAGTTGTTCCACTGTTAGGGCCAAAAACAGCCAGACACTGCTGATCGCTTTCGGCTATTTTGAGGCATGCGTCAACTGAGCTTGGTGTGTGTGTGTGTGTGTGTGTGTGAGGGAATAAATTGAACTGTGTCTCTCTCATAACACACTCCTAGCTACTGGCCTGTTGGATATCAAAACCAAGCCCAAGGATGGGTTCCCATTGAAACCAAACCAAGCCCAGCTGACGCATGGGTCGAAATAGCCGAGAGCGATCAGCAGTGTCTGGCTGTTTTTGGCCCTGACACTGGAACAACTTCAAATGCGACATTGGGTTTGCATATTCGGGAACTAGCGTATCTGCATGTTCTCCCTATACCCAAATTGTTCGAGGTGCCAGTCGGTCACCGAAAATACGCGCCCCCACAATTAAACAATCCGTGCTTCTGGGCTGGTTCTCGTTATTTCTTGTGAATATCCTGCTGGATCTTCGTGGTTTTATAGGTAGTGTGCGGCATAAAATTAAGCCGCAGAGTCAGGGGATTAGGATATATTCAAAGATCTCCATCGGAAGCCTGTCCAGTGGCGCACAGTAACCCCGAGAAGTGACTACAACACTTCGGGGATTGTCGATCGATTGTTCGACTCCTGTTCCAACACATCTCACTTTGCGACATCGGGACCAACGTATTCGTGACCTACAAACCCCCACCTGTTCTCTACATACCCATATCGACCCTAGTACTCACCAGCCAAGACAGTAGGGAGTCAACAATGCATTAGATGGAGATGCCGAGAGCAGATATCCAAAGCAGGGGAAATATTTTTACTACACTTGTGTGGTGGTGGACAACAACAAACATTGGACGATCTACTGTACTACAGGTACAATAACATATATCCAAATAACCTTTCAACATGACGTTTGACCTTTCATCACTACCTCCTACAAGTGAGGCAGCTACCCAACATTCTTATCGTGTGTACCTTCAGGTCCAGCTACGGAAAGACAATAAATTGAACCCAATCGACTGAGGATGGGCATAGTTGGGAAATGCCTTGTCTCTAGTGCCGATGACTAGGAGTCCACCTCCAGAGTTGAAGCTTATTTCATGTGATGGTCAATCTACATACTATAACAAATGCTACTGTAGCAACTCGGGTTTGTTATGTTCTGCTATGTGTAAAAATTGTAAAGGGCTTTCCTGTATGAATAAGGTTAATACAAGTAATCTATTTCCTGATGATGAGGAAGACATAGACTAAAAGTGGTGATTGATATAATTTGATTGCATTGTTTTATTCGTAAAAACACTGCTCCTTTTCATTTATTTTATTTTTAATGAAAATTTTGTAAGGTACATATTTGCAAATGCTAATTGCACAGAAACTGCAAAGGTTGCTGAAATTTATATATATATATATATATATATATATAACATATTTGTCAACAACCACTATTTTGTGACCTCACCAAAAGTAGAAACTTAAATCAAATGAATAAGAAAGGGTCCAAATCAAGGAAAATAACGGACGAGCATAGTCACGTAAATGCAAAAATATGTATATATGATTAGGGATGTGGAAGGGTGTATACAACACATACACAATTGGTTATTATGTGAACTATCTTAAACCCACTTAAACTGACAAACTATTGCGGATAAATTAATTTATACCGATTTATGTTTTGAAATAGATATATTTTATTTCTCCAAAAGAAACAAGACACACTAAATTTCTTCATTCCAATTTCTGAAATTGAATAGTCTAATGTTATTCTATAGTTATTACTGGAACATTTATTTGTGAAATACAAGCATGATTATAAGGCGTTTCCGTGCAATTTCATCCCCGAAAGTAACCTAATCTTTGGGGATCATTTTATGACAATTGAATATAACTATTAAAGAAACATTTGTTTATGATATATCAACATAATCTTTAGAGTAGTACTTGAGAAAATTCTAAAAATTAAATAAATAAAATAAAATAAAAATAAGAGTAATCGACCCTTGTTGATATTTAATGAGATGTGATTTTCTCAACATTATATTGTTATTAATGAAATAATTATTTATAAGATTTTTAAATGACCAATTTATTTATGAAATGTCATTAAAAACTTATAAATAATAAAAAGCCTTATGAAAACCTTATAAATAATAAATCTTATAATAAAATAATTTATGAAATATGAATAATATCACCTGAGTTGCTTTTGAGAAAATCTTTCGAAATGAAACTCATTCCAAGAGGAAATTACCCTTCGTGGCAGGCCGGTAGCCAGCCCAAAAATATAGGGGGGCCCGTAGAAATTCAAGGGGCGTACCGTGAAAATTTTAGGGGGAAGTAAAAATTTAGAGGTCCCCGGTCAGACTAGACCCCTTGGATACGGGCCTGCTTTGTGGATTGAAATAACTTATCCCTTGTTGTAGAGTTATTCATGAAACACATCTGTATGAAGTATGAACAAAAACCACCCGAGTTGTTTTTGAGAAAATCGCACGAAAGGAACTCAACTTAAACTACGTCTTGTATATCTTTTCAGGACAAATTAATTATGTCACATTCCCAGATTGTTAATGAAATATTTGTTTATGAATATGGAGAAAATCACGTGAGTTGTTTTTGAAAAAAAATCATCCGGAGAAATTCACCACAAAAGTAAACTGTTACTTTTGGATTTTTCCTAGAGAATGCCCTTTTTTTCGTTATTTTCACCCTTAATATAAACTAGACTTATTTGGGGAGTATGAATTACATTCGAACGCCCCTGGGGAAACCTTAAGATTAGCATTTGATGCGGATATGTTGAACGGTATGCCCTCTAGCGAATGTTTATATTGGGACGAGCAGATATTCAAAAAATATTTTCTTTTCAGTATGTAAGCATGAAAGTGTAAATCTCTTGAAATGTCATATTCATTTTTTTTTTCACGATCACCGGACTTTCTTATTTTCTATCATAGCTCAAAGGTAAATAAGTTTTATATACAATCTACGTAAGAAACAAGTAGTAGAAAACAGTTATACAAGCAGAGGAAGAGTAGTTGAATATTTTGAATAATAATGTGAAACTTTCTAATAATTATTAACAAATTAATATTACTTCGTACAGAAATGTGGAATTGCTTTTGGTGCAAAAAGGACTGGGGTTCAATTCTCGATGGGAGATACACAGTGGTTGACATTGCATTTTAGGTTTAATTTTATAGAACCTCATTGTAGAGAGAGACGTAAATGAAAATCAATTAGCCATACAGACAGTGACGGATCTAACCCGGGGCCAGGTTGACTTAATTCAGTGGCAAAAATATTTGAAGCTATTATTTATATATTTTTGAAAGTTTATAGTAAACTCATGATATACCTATCATACTTTGGGTTCTGGCTGGTCCCCTACTTATTACCTTCTAAATCTTCTAGATCCACCACTGCATACAGAAATGTGAAACTAAAGTTAAGATTGTAGATAAAGAAAGAGAATGATTCAGATAAATGTATATATGTACAGTATGTACGTATATGTATGTGTGTGTGTTAGCTTTTTCTATGAGTAAAAGTTAGAGTTCTTCAACTCGGGATAGCGTACACTCTCCAAACATTTTAGCTCTACTGCTCTTCATAAGGTCTCCCCATATTTCTAAATTAAAACACATCTTATTTGACCATCAGCAGTTCACCACATGCGGCGCCACCATCATGTCACATTCGTGGATTTGAATTGGAAAGAAACTTTTTCTAGAAAGGCTTTCCCCATATATTTTTTTCGTTAACTACCTAAAGCTATTCTGAAGCTCTTTCACAGTCCATATCGGTTTCATAAAAAGTTCTGCTCCACATCTGCGCCCAGTGTTAATAAAACTCGAGCGAGAATGGAACCAAAAAAATTAAAGCAAATGGATTAAATTTTGTTCTTGAAAACGATATTATATATATAATAAACAAACTCGTACCTACAATTATTTTTTTAAACTTAAAGGAATGTTTTAAGTAGGTTGAGAACAAAGTTTATCCACAATTCACTTATTGAATGGAAGCGCGATTCAATGAATCCTTTCGCCCTTTGATATGTACATTTTTTCTCTTTGCAAAAGATAGAGCTAGTGGGCATGACAACAGCAGCGCCAGACTGGAGCGTGGTGGCGAATGTGAGCAGTTAACAGTCTCTCATAAACTCCACAGTCGTGTTTCTCGCGGCAAACCGAACACACCCGGTTTGCGATAGACGCTGTTGGCGGTGCGTGTTCGTCGTGGTCGGTAGCGGAACGTAGAAAACGCGTGAGCTCCCAATCTACTTTCTCTCCGTATATAATAATAATAATAAATTGAAATGCGTGAACATATGGGTGAGGGGTAAAAAAAATTGTATTTAGTGAATTTTATTCTAGTGTAAAAGAAAACTATATTGTATTTTAACTTTAGATTTTCAATAGAAAGTGAAATAATAGTATGTTCTGTTTGTGTATGTGTTAATCGCTGTTCGTATCACTATTGTTATACAGTACACACTTTTCGTTGTAGTACCTGTATATATATATATCTATAAAATATTTAGCGAGGATATTGTGATTCATCGTTTTCGTTCAGTGTTTTTTGTGTATTGTACCAAAAGTTAATACTATAAATTAATCAAGTGTGATTTAAGTGTTGTAAGTGATTAATAAAGTAAAAAAAAATAATGTGTTAAGTGCGTGAAGTGTGCTATTAAGTGGTAAGTATTACATTTACATTTTTCATTTATTAATATGAATATTCTTATTATAATTTCTTGCAGAAGTTATTACAAGAACATCGAGGTCGGAAAAGTTTATTATACGAATGTGAAATTTAAATTTTATTTTCTTTTTAAAAAATAATCTTCTGTATTTGTATCCTTGCTGGTCTAGTTAGGACTTAAATATGCATTTCAACATCAAATTATTAGGCTCGACGAGATCTTAAACTTAACGTGAAGACGAGTTGCATCTAATACTAACTAATGTTGTTGCAAGGTTTTCCACAAAACTTGTTCTTTACGTCATGAAAATTAAATTTCTAACATTCATAATTTATTCTTAATACGCTAAAGAAGGAAGCTAATAATAACAAGTGGGCGATTAAATTGACGGAGTAAAGGAAGTGCGGAGATGAAAAACCACGCGGGAACCTATATGCACGATGTATCTAATTGCAAAATCATATGATCTTAGAAACAAAACAAGAACGTTAATGAAATAAGAAACTATATGTCAACATTTTGTCACTAAATTACCGCATTCCCTCCCTAGATGGGAACCTTCTACGAGAATCTCTATGGGTCCTGACTGACTGAGTAAATGATAAACGACCACACTGGTAGAGCGTTCATCTCTAGTGCATGGATCCCTGATTCGATTCCCGCTCGCGCCAAGTGGAATTTTTTTGTAATCAAACACCGTGTATGTAGGTTTTCTGGGGATCTCTCGTTTCATCCCAATTTCTCCATTCATTCACTGCAGTAATTTCCTTCATTCATCTTATCATCAATGTCTCCTTTACCCTACATGGCAGAATCACTGATGTAAAACTAAAAAAAAAAAAAAAAAAAAAAAATCAACGTCCAGACCAAAGTGGTTAAGCTGGAAGCTTCGAATTTGGATAGTGAATATGTTTTGTGAAGTAATGTAGCATTAAGAAAAGATTTTTGGAAATTCGATGTGGAAGGGGAAAATAGCAGAATCCTTTAAGGTTGGAGACATGAAATGTAGTAGGTTCGCTTTTTTATTAGTGATTAAACACGAACTTCATCATCTTTCAACATTTCGCAAAGAAGAGAAGAAAAAAAGGGAGAGATATCTCACTAAGATATCCACAGGATGTGTTAGAATTTGAGTTCAAACAAACTCTAAACGAATGACACAGAAGGAGGAACGCAATATATTTTCATGTTTAGAAATTTTTGAAAACATTTAAATACTCAGCTAATTGTTTGTTTGCTAAGTTTCTCAAATGAAGATACTTATAAGTCTGGGGTCTATTGTTTCTCAAACTAAACGCAATTCAGATTCAAATTATATGTACTAATGATTGAAAATTAAATAGTTTTCACCTCTCAGAGACCGCGGCGGCTCAGTGGTAGAGCGTTTACCTCTGGTGCATGGGTCCTGGGTTCGATCCCAGCTCGCGCCAAGTGAACTTTGTAGTGGACAAACACCGTGTGCGTGTGTTTTCTCGGTATTCTGCTTCCTCCCACTTTCTTCAATACCCATTTCATTCATTTCTAATCATGCCCGTCTCCTTTAGCCTAGCCGGCATAAGCATGAGACATTAAATTTACAGATTTCATTTCATTTCAGTTTCCACCTGTCAAAGTATCTTTAAAAAAAAAATAATTGTAGGCAACACACGTAGCAATAAAGTTAGTTGGGTTGCATCCAAGCAAGGCGTTAAACTATCTATTGAAATCTTATACAGAAAACAAAAAGCGCAGTGATTACTTCCAAATTGAAATGTTTACTAAGTTCGTTTCATTCTGAGTTCTATCTCTCAATTTCAAGGGATAGGGATCTCGAAGCGTTGAAAAACTTAGAAAACAAATACAGCAGGAAGTCGAAAATCCAAACTAATTGGTACCACAAGTAGTTTGGATTTTCGAAAATGACCAAGAAAATGCCATTTAGGCTTAAATATACTGTACGGTATGCTCTTTTATCGATACAGTGGCTATACAGTACATACAGTAATTACAATACCATATGTAAGGCTACTTACATTTATTTATTTATTTATTTATTTATTTGAAGAACCTGCTCGTACACTAAATTACAGTGTTGTGTAACTCACACTTAAAACTTAACTTGTATAGGGCTAAGGGAAAATAAAAATAAAAATATGTATGACAAACAATTACATATGAATGAGTTTTGTAAAAACACTGACTTCACACAACGGCGAAGGACAACCCTATTGTTTATTTATCTCTTGCGCTAAGACAAAATGTAAAAAGCTTCTATGGACCGCGTACGGATTTTTGACGTTCGGATTATCGACGTTCTACTGTAGTACTACTTATTAGACGAGCGAATATGAAGTCCGATACACATTCTTACTCAACTGATCCACAAAAGACCTTGAGTATATTTGTTTAATTATTTATTTAATTAATTGTTTATATTTACTTTTGTTACCATGTCGGTGGCCTTCTAATGAAGTGTGCTTAAAATTTTTTGTCCAATTTTTCGCTGTTCTTATGGAAAATGCTACACTGCTGAAATGCAAGTGAATCGAATAAGAAACTGGATAGTCAGAGAAGATCCACATGCATTGTGTTATTCATAACAAGTTGACATCTCGTGAGATGGAAACAATAACTCTTCGCTGAAAACAAGGGGTCGCGGTGGATCAGTGGTTCACCTTTGGTGCATGGGGTCCCTGATTGTATTCCCGCTCGCGTCCAGTGAACTTTGTGGTAGACAAACACCCGTGCGCGGGTTTTCTCGGGGATCTCCCGTTTTCTTCCACTTTCTTCATTTCAATCATTTCTCATAATCACCGTCTCCTTTAGCCTAGCCGGTATAATCGTGGGACATAAAACTTTAAAATTTCATTTTATTTTTTTCTTCACTGCAGATATAAACTTTGTCCCACTGGTCCACTATACTCCTCATAGCTACCATGCAACTCTTCATATGTAATCTCACTGTATGAGGTTAATTTAAGTCCTACTGTTGTAATTAGCGGTATAATACTCTTATGTTCTGTTTTTCTAAACATTATGCACAATTTGCCAGTAGTTTTGAGGATAAAATTAACACATATTGTGTTTTAAGATTTTTTTTTGTTTCAAAACCTAAACTAATAATAAGTTCGGATACTTGATATTTTAACTTCGAGAATAAAAAAGCAGTTTAAAAAAATATTGTATCACATATCAAAATTTGAAAAGGAAAAGAAATAAAAACTTTCAATACATTTTCCATATCGTGATGAGAACAATTCTGTTTTCGGCATCTAATAAGATGAAAAATATTTAGTTGAATCACAGAGAACTTGGGTCGTAAATTATCTCGTTTGTCCAGACGATTTAGCTTGTTGCTTTAGTATCCTTTTGGTAGCTAGGCGAACTTTTTGTAGCATACTTCATTTATTGGCATGTTGTTTTACAGACATATCACGTATTTGGAACAAATTACAAAGGGTCAGAAGGTCATTGTATTTTCTTTTAACTATTTATTTTAAAGTGAGTTTATCAACCACTGGACTTCCTAAAAATACTTCTTTATGGGATACTGTATAGAAAGCATGGATGGTAGTAACTTAATTTTTTGTCTTTGGGATATAAATATTTTCATGTACAAAGAATCTCAGACATTTATGAAGTAAAATAAATCATATTGTATAATTGTTTTCTTAGCATGCTTGATTTGTTTCGAGAAATTAAATGCTATAGACACCAGTATTGAAGAAGCACGTATCAGTTTTTAAGTTCTTCAAATCTCCAGTGGAGATAGCAGTCATGGAAATTGAACAACAAGAAATACCAATCTCTGATGTAAAGTGTCTCTGGTTCGATCTCTGTGTATTAGTTCTTACTGAATAATATTATGTATTGGTGAGATTTCTCGGTGACTCACGTCTCATCTACCTCCACTGCATTAACCATTACATTATCATTAAGCTACGCACATATTTTCCATTACTCTCGGGAACATAAGCACCGAGCGTAAGGTGAAATTTTATTTACTTAATTTTTAGTAGCAAAAGAACAGAATGAACTTTAAATATTTCTTCACTATAAATAGTACCAAGCTACTTCTTTGAGTTAAAATTTGTCTTAGAAAATTAATTCATCACTAAACCTCAATTGTTGTAAATTGATACTGTAGGGGCCATGGTGGCTCAGTGGTAGAGCGTTCACCTCTGGTGCTTGGGGTCTCGGGTTCGATCCCACCCCCCGCCAAGTGAACTTTATGGTCGACAAACGGCATGTGCGTGAGTTTTCTCGGGGATCTTCCGTTTCATCCCACTTTCTTCATTCTACCATTTTTCATTCATTGCTTTACCATTTTTCATTTCATTCATCATCACCGTCTCCTTTAGCCTAACCGGCATAACCGTGGGACGTAAAACTCAAAGATTTCATTTCATTTTCATAGATACTGTAGCTGAAACAGCTATTTGTAACTTATTCAACATTGAATAGTAGTGCATGCAGAAACACTCAATAAACGCTGACTGAAGTCAGTGCACGGTTCGGTTTCAGATCTTTGTGATCTATGGATAATTATGCACTTTTAAATTTCTCTTCCTCTAAATCTTGATTAATCCTCATCCCCCAGTTTAATTACCTTCAATATATAAATAATACTAGTCAAGTCTTACAGGTCCCTAGTACCTGTAAGGCTTGACTAGTATTGTTTATATTTTTTGTACTATTTTAAAACATTTGTCAGATTAGAACTTGGTCTGTAACTTCAACAGATCAGAAACAAATTTGACAAGTCATCTGAATAAAGTTATAATGGCTTTTAGCCAATCTTAGTTCGAATTTTCTTAAATCATCCTAAAAAGTTACATTTCCATCAATATATCCTTTGTCATTATCCAACAATAGCATTTCTTTGGCCAGTTCTCGTACCCAAGGTTTATTAAACTTTTAAGATAGTGTAGTAGTATGATCCGTTTGTTCTGAAGTAGTTTTTAAAAAAGTTTTTAGAGGTTTCATCTTTTAAACTTGAACAAATTTGATCCTTTGGCCTTAACTTACCTCTACCACCTTAAATATACGCTCAGTTACCTTGATGCAAATGTATGGCTAAAAATCTGTTCAAACAGACAAAAGCAATGATATTGAAATTAAGCTTCCGGTATCAAACAGTAGAAGTGTAGAAGCTAGAAGAGGTGATTAGTTTTCAGTACTTAGTAATACTTAGCGAGGGCATGAAGTCTGTGAACATTACATAAAACAAGGATAATAGAAATGGCGAAAGATGCATTTAGTAAAACAAAAGGTCAATGTTCTGAGATATTGAATAATGAATTAAGAAAAAGTCTTATGTTTTCGTGATTGTAAATATGTAGCACAAAAACATGGACACTTTTCAAAAGACATGGAGAAAGACAGCAAGTTTTTGAAATGTGAGGGTGGAGAACAAAGGAGAATCTTAGCTGAGTTGAACGGAAAACGAATGAGGAAAAGTCAGGAATGTTAGGGGAGAAAATATATATATTAGATGTAATTAAAAAGATAAACAGAAACTGATAGGAATATTGACTGAGAAGGAACTGTATCACGAGGGACGTAATAGAAAGTATGGTAACAGGGAAAAGAGAGAGAGAGAGGGAGATGAAATAGGCTACAAGTTACGGATAGTATTAAAACAGAAAGTTGTACGTGAAGACGTAGAGGGTAGCTGCGAACCTCGATGTATGGAATCTTCTTGGGTTGTCAATAATGGCAAAATATCATGATGATGATGACGATACAAAAAGTTCATATGTAAATTGATCAAGTTTGGTCTTTGTCTTAATCGATCTGAACTATATTTGGTCGGCCATCAAAATTGACCATTAATGACATCTTTGCCAACTACAGTTACAGTTTGTAAGCTATTGTTTTGGTTCTTGATCTTAGTTAAATTTCACAATTGGGTTTACTAACCTCAACGAAATTTGGCACATCGTAAATTCACCTTCATATCAATTTTGTGGCAAATAAATGAATCCTTTTCTGAGGATCAAACTCCATAGCCATGTACTATCGAAAAACACAATCGAGAACTATAAGGAGCGTAACGAGCTGGAGGCCGAGGAACATAAATTCTTGTTACCTGTATGTTAGAAGTATTGGCCCTGGCTGTTGAGGCACTTGTTGCACTGCGACACAAGGCGGTGAATGGCTGTCTCGTAGAATTCCCTGGGCTACGTTGTAAACCAGTTTCGGACGTACTGCTGGACATCGTTGTCCGAGGTGAATCGTTTGCCCCTCAGATCTTTTTAAAGTGGACCAAAAGTGGTCTAATCGCAGGGAGAGATGTCTAAACTGTATGGAGGGTGACTGAGAACCTCCCACTTGAATTTCTGCACGACTGCCCTGATTGTATTGGCTGTATGAAGTCGGGCATGTTCATAGAGCAAAATGATCCCACGGGTGAGCTTGCCTAGTCGTTTAAATTTGATCGCTTAGAGAAGGTTGGTCAATGTTTGCGCGTAACGCTAGGAATTCACTGTTGTCCCATGCTGCAGGAAGTCTATCAGAAGGGGGCCGTCTTGGTCAAAGAAGAAGGTCAGCATAATCTTTCCTGCACTTATGTAGATAGCCTTGGATTTTGTGGGGTGGTGGTGACCCTGGATGCTTCCACTGGAGACTGTGTCGTTTCGATTCTGCTTCGAAATTATGACGCCAAGACTCATCTTTAGCCACCATTCGTACCAGGAACTCATTCCCTTCCCTGGTATAGTGCTGCAGATAATCAAGACAATGGGTCATTCGACATGCTTCTTGTCTTGGTTGAAGACTGTGGGGCACCCATTGGGTGCACACTTTGCGCCAATTCATTTCTTTCCATTATGATGGTGTGCACAATTCCGACGCTCAAGTTAACCTGGGCGGTTACGGCTTTCACAGTAACTTTGCGGTCCTGGGTAACGAGTGCATCAATCAACTGGACTATCTCTTTGGTAATGCGGTGTGGTGTTCCAGACCGTGCATCATAGGCTAACGACACCTGTCCTTCCCTGAAATGCTTGTGCCACTCCTTGAGCCTTACAAGGGACATGCACTGGTCACCGTAAACTTGTGGCATTCTTCGATGAATGTCCGTTTCCCTTCTCCTTCCGCCGTCAGAAAACGAACAACACCTCGTAACTCTTCCATTGACGCCTCTATTTCACTGTTACTACTCACAACACAACTGACCGCGCTGGGCGATTGGCGTCTGCCCGTGTTGGCTCTATAAGTCACGTGGCTTGCACACGTGACCCTCTAGTGGCGGGTTGTGAACTTCCGAGCTCTTGTCGGAACGACTTTTTGTTACACACGCAACAATATTACCATTCTATCACCGGTGTGCACATTGCAACTTTCGGCTTGTTTCTTTTTGAACGCTCCTTTATATTGACTCCCCAGTGAGGCCACACATAACTGCATATCGAAAATATTTTATTGACTTATATGAGCTATATGTAGTACGTTGTATACCTCAATATGCTATAAGTATAGGCTTGGTAATAGGAATGAAAAATACTTAACAGGAGCTTTCAATTCAGTTAAAGATAATATGAAGAAGGATTTGAATACGATTAACTGTAACCTGGGCGCTTAAAAATCTTAGACGTTCCCAAGATATATTGAAATCGGAAGATCGGAAATCGAAATTTGCATCTTTTGCGCTGAGAACAAATTCTATACACCAATGCCTCGTGAGGCTTCTGCTTGGGTAGTTATTATCAACACTAAAGTTTCAAATTTCATTTTCCAATTTTTGGATTTCAGTAGAACTTGGCATCGTTTCAGATTTCTGTTCTTTTATGGTCGGATGAAGTGATAAATGTGTAAGAACGTAACTAATTTTTCACATTTGCATTTTTGATAGGATATCAATGCTTATTTGAAAAGCCCTTGAATAATCACCCTACTATTTAAAGCATCAGATAGTCCATTAGCGTGCTCGTGTATTAAATAATGATGAAAATTCAATCCTTATTTTACTTTTGTCGCCTGATTTTACCACCCCGGTGGGGAAAAAATTCGAGTTATTGTAGTTCTTTTCTTTAATTTTGGGTTATGCTCTACGTTTGGGTTAAATATCAAGTTTCCGTGTTATTTTCACAGATTACGTGTTGTTTTGTGATTCTGATCTTGTACCCCCATGATTTTCTCTCTTAGAAGGGAAATTTAGTTTTCGGATTTTCGGATTTTTTCCCTTTATTTCTACCACAAAATCTACCACAATAGATATCAATCCTTATCTTAAATGATATAATATGTACTTTTGTTATTTTCTCCTTGCAGATCAGACATTTCGAGTTTTAGGACTCTTTCCCTTTAGTTGTATCACAAATTCTACATTTGTGCCGGGTGCTTACAGAAAGTATTTACAGGCTTTCAATTGGTTCTCATAAGGGATGTAATACGTAATAATACGTAATTTTGCAATTGCTCACTTAGCGAGAGAAATTTGAAGTCTTGCAGTTTGTTTTCTTTCCTTCTAGTTTATGTTCTATGTTTGGGTTAAAATTTCTAAATTCCAGGTTCACTGGAAGGACGGTATAGGTTTTTCTCATTTTCACAAATTATGTCTTATTTTGTGATTTTGATCTTGCTCGTAGAACGAAATACTTTGGATAGATTATTAATTACCTGTACCTTGGGCAGAAAGTGCTCATACATGTGCACTATACTTAATAGAATGTTAATTTAATAATAACAAAAGAAGAATGTTTTTAATACATGTAAAAAAAATGTATTATGGGATAGTGGTATGTAGTTAGTTGCTATGTTGTTGTTGATGGATACCTAATCATCATGTCTGTGTGCATGACAGTTTGAATGAAAATATATTATAAAATGTATCAACTAATAAACCATTTTATTACCGTTCATCGACTTTATAATTCTTATAGAAAAGGTGAGAATAATAGTATATAATTATTAAAGATATTTTTACATGCAAACAGTTGCTACCACTCAAGATTCATATATCATCGATCGAACCAGGTTGACGACTACCCTTGGTGAGTCGTTGTAAAAATTTGGTTTACCTCACCCGGGACTTTTCATAAATTCATATCCCGAAGCAAAGTAAGGGTGAATTTACTTTTGTAATAAGGTTAATGAATACAAATTTCACAAGACTAAGAAGTGGTAGAATAATTATAAGAAAAATGAACGGTGAAGCAATGGAGAATGAATCCAATAATAGTGACAACGGTGAACATAGTGTAGCACCAGGAATGACATCAGAAGACCGAATCTTGCTAGCCATACAGCGACAATTGATTCAGATGTCTACCGAGCTAAAGCAGACGATAGAGCAGAAGTCTGAAGAATCCAATAAGCAATACGAGGAATTGAAGCAGACGATAGAACAGAAGATAGAACAGAAGTCTGAAGAATCTAACAAGCAATACGAGGAATTAAGTAGACGAATGGAACAGAAGTCCGATGAAACGAAACAGTCAATCACCTCGCAGTTCGAGGAAAAGTTAAAAAGAATATCTGAGGATTGTCAGGATAAGCACAACCACCAAATCCAAGAAATCAGTGATGTAAAAAAGGATTTAGAAGTAATAGAATCTTCTGTTCAACAGCAAAAGATTCAGGTCATCAATAATTCTAACAACATACGTGCAAATACGCAATTGATAGCTACTCTACAGGAAGAAATTAGGACGCTACAGGTTAAGGACAACACATACCACAATAATATGGGTAGTGAGCGCTTGGAGTTTCCCCACTCACCAGAGATGACTTCGCCTTCACCTGTGTCTGATGAGGATATTATTTTGGAAGAAATTCATCCGAAGAGTACAGATGGGCGGAAAAGGGATGGTGCAACGACACATCACGTCATGGATAGGAATTGTCACCCAATAAGTACACGGAATGATAAAAGAAAGGTAAAGTTAAGTGTTAAGATGAGTGAAATACGGGCTATGAGTAAATTCAGTGGTAAATGTAATGAAAACGCTACTTCTTTTCTGGAAAAATTTCAGGACGAATGCAATATAATGAGTATAGATAGATCACAATATATGAAATTAATCCCTCATGTATTACTCCCACCATGTTCTTTATGGTTTAAAGCAGTACGTGATCACATCAATACATATGAGGAATTCAAAGCGGCATTGATCGCGAATTATGAAAATGACTTTTTGCTTGCAAATCGAGATGCCACCATTAGAAATCAACATTTCAATCCTCGTTTGCACAAATCTGTTGTAGAGTTTGTTGTAAATACATACAACGAATTAAAAGTCGTTAATCCCTTGCAATCGGAATCTAGAATAATAGCATCGATTCGAAATTTGCTCCCATTTAAGTTACAACAGATCTTGTTCTCTACACAGTGTATGAGTTTCAATCATTTATTAATGCTTGTCCAATGCTATGAAACTCAATACCATGCTTTGAATCAACAAGTAGGAGGGGGTAAAAATAAGAATAATTCAGATCATTTTGTACCTGTTCGGAATCTAAATATCAGAAGTGTGAACGATACGGAACACAACCTAAGCCGAGTAAATTCTAGCAATCAAAACGAGCAAAATAGGCAAAGTTATGTAGGGAATCCGCCTAACCTAATTAATCGTAGCAATCCTTATGTTAGACCATATAATCAAAATAGGTTTAAAAACAATCGGAATATAGGGCGAAATTACAGGAATACAACAAGCTACATGGATAGACGTAATTGGAGGTCAAGAGATGGCACTTCGTATCAAAATCAGAATCACGATGAAATACATGTACAACATATTGTGGAACCTAATCATGATTGTGCAGTACAATGTACTTTATTAGAATCATATGCAAGTATGAATGTAAGCTGATTACCGTTAATGAAATTAGGTTAAACCCATATCAGTTATAGATTCTTGTGAACTTTTATTTTTAAGTTTATGTGTTAATATCGATAATGAAAACAATTCTTATAACTTCGCTATACAGACAATATGAGGAATTATAATTCGATTCATAATTGATTAAAAACAAAGATTATTTATATTAGATTGACTTGTGTTGAAAACTTAACTGCCAAAGATTATGTTAAGTATAAGATTCATTCTATTAAGTTAATTATTCAACGACTATCTTGAATGAAATTCTTCTATATTTTGATGCCTTATTGATCCAATGTTTATTTTAAAATATCACCTAATATAATTATTATATAATGCGCCCTGGATAATGGTAACTCATGTTTGTTTCTTACGATTTTGACTTCGCACCCTTCAAAGATTAAATAAATGGGCGACGACATTTTAATAATAAAATATAATAATAATGTAATGAATGATAATGAAATAAATATAATTAATGTAATAAAAGATAAGTATTAATGAAGTGAAAGATTTGTTATAAATGTATCTATATCTATGATATGTAATGAAGATACATACGAGGGGCGATCAAAATGTGATGAACATATGTAATGTAAGACCATTATTGTAAACGGACCAGTGGTTCTTGAAGATAAAAGCCAAGCTTGTTTATGACTTTTATATTCAGTCCAATTGTCGGGCGACATTTTATAGAACGAAATACTTTGGATAGATTATTAATTACCTGTACCTTGGGCAGAAAGTGCTCATACATGTGCACTGTACTTAATAGAATGTTAATTTAATAATAACAAAAGAAGAATGTTTTTAATACATGTAAAAAAATGTATTATGGGATAGTGGTATGTAGTTAGTTGCTATGTTGTTGTTGATGGATACCTAATCATCATGTCTGTGTGCATGACAGTTTGAATGAAAATATATTATAAAGTGTATCAACTAATAAACCATTTTATTACCGTTCATCGACTTGATAATTCTTATAGAAAAGGTGAGAATAATAGTATATAATTATTAAAGATATTTTTACATGCAAACAGTTGCTACCACTCAAGATTCATATATCATCGATCGAACCAGGTTGACGACTACCCTTGGTGAGTCGTTGTACTCGCTTGGAGGGAAAATTTTGAAGCTTTTTTTATTTTTTTCTTGATTTGTAACACAAAAACAACAGATAGGTTTTCAATTGTTTTCATAAGTGACGTGATAATATGTAATTTGCAATAGTTCCATAATTGGACCCCTTAAAAGGAAGAAGTTTCTAGTTTAAGGGGTTTTCTTTACTTGAATCAAAGATCCTACATTTATGCCGAACTTCAAATTTCCACTTATCCTACAGATTTTGATGACTGAGTGAGTGCCAAAGTTCTAGTATTTTTCTTTTGCTTTCCACGACCCTCTATCTTATAAACTGATTGATATTAAACATTGAAACTTTCTATAGACCATGACCTGCGCAAGTTAGTGAAGCAGCAAATTTTCATTACATTTTCTTCATGAGAAGCGACATTATGGAAGTTTGTAAAAGCCTTGAGGTGTTTTGTGTAAATAAGCCCACGGCGTTCTCCACCTCTGAATAAGTGAGAACTTGGCTTGGCGAGCTGCCATATGCCTTGACACAAATATCATAACTTTTACGTTAGTGACAAAAATCATCATAAAATGAATCACAATAATCCAATTTCTAATTAAATGAAATGAAATATTTAAGTTTTATGTCCCACGATTATGACGGCCAGTCTAAAGGAGGCGGTGATGATGAGAAATGAAGGAAATGGTGGAATGAAGAAAGTGAGAGGAAACGGGAGAACCCCGAGAAAACCTAAGCACTCGGTGTTTGTCCTCCACAAAGTTCGCTTGGCGCGAGCTGGTATCGAACCAAGGACCCCATGCACCACAGATGAACGCTCTACCACTGAGGCACCGCGGCTACCAATAGTCCAATTTGAAACATAGTTATTTAGTACTTCTCGGAACAGATTTACTCGTTATTGGTAAGTGTACATGGTCAACCATGGTCAGAAACTTCTTGCATAAACAAATTAGAAATTCTGTTTATTTTAAGATCTTGTTTCTATCTAACGAACATTCTTTCAAAATCCTATCTTAGACCTATATTAAATCTTGCTTCAGTAACATTAAGTCACATCACTGGAAACCATATTATCTGGAATACTATTTTACGATAAGTTTGACTCGGATTTAAGATTCCACCTTGAGATCGAATAGTTCGGAGTTCAACAACAGACTAAGCTTTTTGTTACTTCATTCACTTTGGGATAATAATACGCTGATTCTTGTAAAGTAAAGAAGATATTAACAAAATCACATCAACTGAACTACGTAAATAGTTAAGTTAATCGAGGGATATAATTCTATTGCCAAAAGACTATTTAGTTTGATGCAAATAAAAGAATAACTTGAAACACTTATAAGTTTCGGCAATATACTAATGTATATTTATATTTCAGATTTTTCCCTGGCTTTACGACTTACAACTGTAAATATTCATTTGACACATTAAGATATCACAGTGGTAAAAGAAAGAAATACGTGAAAAGAGCAAAATGTGAACGTTCCTTTTAGGGAGAGAGGGAGGCACGGTGGTTGCGTAGTAGAACGCTCACCTCTAATAGATGGGTCCCTAGTTCGAATCCAGTCAAAGTGACATTATGTCCGTTCGTTTTTTCGAAGTTCTCCAATTTCTTCTCACATTTTAAAGGAGATAAATCATTAACACAAATAAATGATTTCATAATCATTTATTTCCATTAATCATTCGTCTTCTGTAGCATAAAGGTCACGAACCTTTAACTTTGAGATGTTAAATTAAGAAAAAGAAGTTATAGTTCAACATTATGATTATTGGATTAAGATAGCCATTAAGCTACAAGTATATGGCTCAATATTATTTTGCTTTCTTACGAAAAGATCTTTGCTCAAGATTGGAGGTGTCGTATTCACACATCTATTCCTGCTGTCTCTTCCTCGTTTTCTCGATCTATACACTCAGGGAAAAGATTCATATTACACACCCGATCAATTTTCCTAGAGGAAATATCATATTTATCCGAAGAAAGAAGAAGAGCGAATTAAGAAAGGGTTGTTTCTAGATATCAGTCTTGCGAAAAAGAGGACGCACATGCGCCTGCCCCCTCCCCCCCGTTCACATGTGATGCCGTACTCATGTCTCAAATTAAGTTCGTATTTAATTTCAAGTTTCGTTCTACGTACAGTCATGCCCAAAATTATTGCCGCAAATCTATAAATATGTTCTTGTAAGAATATAATTTGATAACAATTTCGCCCGGTATTTCTTATAACGTTAGTATGTGTATAATCGACAAGGACATGTATGTGATAAATTTATTGTCAAGAGAGCAGTAAATAAGAACAATATAACGAAAAAAACCTTTATTATCCATTTAACAACGTTTTGTTTTACTCATTCTAATTTTCGTATTTATAATTATTTTCCTATGAAATCTACCACGAATATACATTTTCCGATTATACACATAGTAACAGTATTAAAAGTATTCTGGAAAATCATTATCAAATTACATTCCTACAACAAGACAGTTATAGATACCCGACAATCAGTTTAGACATGACTGTTATAATATTATGATGTTATAATCACCACACAGCACTTCCTTATTCAAAACTTTAGTAGGGCTTTTATGTATTTAAAAATATCGTAAGTACTGATTGACTAAATTCTTTATATTCCATTGGTCGTTGGGTTGCTATTGAATAGAGAAGGAGTCATATAAAATGACTAAACAGAAATCTGTATATCGCTTGTAGTGTAATTCCTTGTAAATTGTTCATAATATTCAAGAACGAAGAAAGGAATTAGCTCATATGCCCAGTGATGTAATTCAGTTGGTTTACAGCAGTGTGCCCGAACCAATTGTTAAAATTCCTCAGATTCTTGGAACTGGTTTCTTAAAATTTCTCTCTCAACCTGTAGATCAACTACTTCCGAAATCATAATGATATCTAGTATGCAAAAGCTATAAAAACGACTGGAAGTTTTCGAAATGTGGGCGTGGAGAAGAATGAAGAAAATTAGCTGGGTCGAACAGAAAACAAATGAAAAAGCGTAATAAATGATGAAAGAATACAGAACACTTTTAAGTATTACTGAAAAGAGGAAGAGAAACTAGCGGGAACATTGGCTAAGAAGGAACTGTATCTTGAGGAACGTGCTAGAGGGTATGGTGGCAGGTAAGAGAAGGATACAATTGATGGGCAGTATACAAGCAGAAAAAATGTACATGAAAACGAAGAGGTTAGTTGAAGACTGTGGAGCATGGAAGATTTTCAGTTTCGGCAAGTGACCTGCCAATAAATGCAGTATACCTCTGATGATGATGAGTATATACAGAAAATCTAGTATATATATATATATATATATCCTTTCCAAGTTTTAGAGAGACAACAAAGACATGTTGCAATTGAAACATGAGTTTTTAATTTTCTATAGTAATTCATCAATGGAAATGTAATCCTGCAAATATACGGAAGCAGTTACTTTCTGTAACATGAATTTAGCTTCATGTCAGAAACACAGACTTCGCAGTGTGCTGATGAACATCGATATGAAATGGTGCCCTTAAAATTCCACATTTGGAATAATAATAATAATATTACATAATATTACCATCCAGTAATAAAACCAAGTCAACTTTAATACTAAGCATAGAATCGGTTCACAAATGATTTGAATGGTACTACTGCAAATAATGTCGAATAACCCAACAAAGAGTACATTTCTCCATCTCCAAATATTTATCATAACTTAATTTAAAACTGAAAACCTAACCCATGATTCTTGTCTACAATTCTGTATACCAGAACAGTTAGTCCACTCATCTCATCTACCTAAACATTTTTCCCTTGTCTTGTGGCTTTCACAGGCCATGGTGCAAATGATGATTCAGGCCCGTAGGTAGAAATGGCCATGTAGCTAAGCCACCTTGCGATTGCCTTTGGCCTCCCTGAAAGTTTTAATTCTTTTTTTAATGTGTATGTAAACATAACATGCACTCAAGTTATCTGCCACGTGGTGCTAGAGCAGGTATGTGCAAGTTGGAACAGGAGGCGGGCAAATCACAAAGAACTTACTGGCGTCGAGGGCTGTATGAGACAATGTATAGGCCTAATATTTTCATAATTAGCGAATGGCCATAATTAGCGAATGGCCATAATTAGCGAATGGCCATTTTACACTAACATCACAAAAACACAAAAAATGTTATAACAATAACCAAAATATTTATTTACTAAAGAAAAGTTGGAAAAAATGTTTATTTATCATTTTAGTGGGGAACTTGATTCTTCATGTTGTGAATTAGTTTCTCAATGTTCCGTATTGCACTGGATGTCACAACGCGGGTGGTATTTTTTAAGGTGGACACTAGTTATCCAAAAAATATTTTCATTTTATTTTATGATTAGGTAAGAATTCTATTTTCAATAAGGAGTCAGGTAAGTCGGATGAAAGGGTTCAGTGGGCCGAGATTGGTTCCGGGGGCTGGCTGGTTTCATTTTCGGTGAAAGGATCATTAAAATTTGAACACATTGTGGTAGTGTCGAATTCTACTTGAAACTGTAGATCCATGTGTCATATAGTGTCGGTTTCGAAAAGAACCTCTGACTTTCAACAAACAAACAAACAAACAAACCTATCCGGCATAGATTAATAGTATTCATGTATGGAAATTTAAATGTCTCAAATTTGAAGTCTGTGACCACCTCCAAAAGAGAAAAATCTTTCAAATGTTTTCTCAATCTCACGACGAAAATTGTACGGGATAGTACATTTAATGCGTAAGGAATAATCGATTTTATTTTCAGAAATTATTTACTTTTTGTTTGTGTATTTTTTCTAGGTTAAGATGTCCTCATAGTTCTATGTAGAAGTTGCAAATAAATAAATAAAGTGATTATACGGTTTTATCTCTCTTAGGTAATAAGAGTCTTTACTGACCAAAACTTTAAACCATGACCGGGATAAATGTTGCAAAAATCCGACTACTGAATGCAATTTTAATGTAAAAAAATGTTATTTTAAAAATTACTTTCTGTGCTTTTTTAAAAAAAAGTGTGTCAATGAGAAGGAGTGAAAAAGGAGGAAAGGCTAGGCGTAAGTGATAAATGGAATGTAAGGCAGTGGCAAATAGCGCATGCAAATTGCTCTACTCTTTCTTTTCTTTTTAAAAAAAATCTTTATATGAAGAAATATCCATCGTCCGTTGGAGAAGAAAAGCGTAGGTCTTCGTCGTCATTTCAGTTAATCGTGGCAGCCAGAAGAGATACGTAATGAAATGGAAATGATGCTGCTGTATTCCAGTCAGGTAGTTCGTCACTCTTTTCGTTTCTCTCCAGTAGAGAATATTTTCTTTCTTTCTCTCTCTCTCTCTTACACACACACACACACACACACACATACACCTCTTTCCTTTCTCTCTCAGTAGAGAAAGTCACCTTTCTTTTCTTTCTCTCTCTCTCTGTTGTGAACATGAATCACAGACTATCACAACAAGGAAGATCTCTTTCTCCTCCTTTTCTACTTCATTTTCTTCTACTTCCAAAACATCATTTCACTTGCGTTGGAATGAAAAATTTTCTCTGGCTGCTTTTGCTTTGGTCGATATTCAGTTGCTGTTTAATGAATGAGAATACCTTTGCCTTTCGGGCTCAGCAACAGAAGGATAAATGTAACTGGATTTTTTTCTCAATTTACCAAAGTATATTTCTTTTGTAAAAAGTAGAATAAGAATCTGAAATATTCATTGCTTGGTTTTCCAATTTTAAATTCAAATGTGTGCTCAAATATTAATTACATGTAACAATACTTCGATGTAGCAAATGATATGAGTTGAGTTGACTTTGAGATTAACGTCCCGTTCAGCAGCGACAATATATGAGACGTGGACCTACTGTTTAATGTGGAATTCGAACCACATGAGCTCTCGCCGGGAATCGAACCCATGTCTCCTACGCCAAAGGCGCGTACGCTAACCGCTTAGCCACGAAGGAGCTCGTACCAAATGATATCGTTTACGAGTTTGATAGCTAGCGTTTTAGAGTGATATATTATACTATTACTCTCTCTCTCTCTCTCTATCTATCTATCTATATCTGTATCTATATCTACATCTATATATCTATATATATATATATATATCTATATCTATCTATCTATATATATCTATATCTATCTATCTATCTATCTATCTATCTATCTATCTATCTATATCTATCTATATATATATATATATATATATATATATATATATATATATATATTAGTGTGGCCTTTATTCATATGGGGGAAATAAATTTAGGAATTTCCTTGGACGAACCCCCTAAAATGGTTCCATATGGGACCAAATTATGCCAGAAGAAAAATTAGATCAATTGAATAATTTTAAATGGTGCCTCAAGCGACCTAGTTTTGAATTCGTTTACAATACATAGTATATGGGGAAAATCTGGAATAAACGCTTGTAATTTAGAAACGGCTTAAGGAAGTGGGAAGATACCCTGGATAATGGAACTAGAGAAAGAGACCAACATAATCTTGTATAGCATTATTATGGCGGCCGTCTTGAAGTCGGCCTTCTTGAATTCAGGTCAAAATTTTTAAATAGGAAGAGGGTCATGTGACATATCGTTTCTAGGTAGCGTTTTCCCAGAAGCACAAATCTAGCATTATTTTTACGCTACCAATAATCATGTAAGAGTTATTACGTGTGAAAAACGAACTGGTTCGATGTAATGTTATTTTATTGTAGTTATGGACCACAGATTTGTAAGAATTTTGCAAGTATTTTACATAAATTGGAATTGGAAACAAACTGCTAGGGAAAGTTAAATCTTTGTTTTCGCATGACAAATAAGGTTTCTCATCAAGATGATTCATAGACCATTATGAGGAAAAAGAAAAATTATTACTTGGAAGAAATTGAAATATCTCTTATTCATCTAGTAGCTTTATGGTAAGTTTTCAACAAGTTTTCAATCTTGTTTGCTACACAGTTCACTCTTATCACATCTAGGAAATGATTGTCTATGGGCCTTCACAATCTGCAAAAGAAACTGTTTATGCTCCTTATTTTCCGTAAGCCTTTCTGTTGCATCGTTTGTTACATGGATGAATTTAACTATTGTCTGTCCTTGAAGATTGTCATTGTTATTTGACCATGAAATCGGATCGCACTCAAGAAATCCTTTGAGTATTTTAAATCTCTCGAGAAAAATTTGTTTGTGGTAACGAAATGACTGATTTCTCTTTTCACAATAATTTTTATGGTATCACCTCTTGCGTCAAGCCTCTTTGCTGCTTCACGGTTTCCCCTTACAGTTTTTAACTTCTTCAACCAGTTTTTCCATTATGCTAACTTCGTCATAAAGAAAACAATGCTACGTATTCCTCTGTCAAGTACCAGAGATGCTGAGAAAATTTAGAAAGAAACACTTCAGATAATTCAGTAGACCCTATCTATTTGACTATAACTGTATAAACCTTTCAAAAATTGCAGGTCTTCTAATGGTGAATGGAATGCTTGGTCACATTTAAATCAATCTTGCACATATAGTCGTATTACAAAAATGCATAGTCTCTGAAGACCCATTTCTATTTGCTTCGTTAAACGAAATTGTTGGCGGAAGAGTATTTTTTAAATAGTAGAAAGTTTTTCCCATCCACCTTGCATAGTGAATTGCTCCAGGCAAACGAAAGAAAACTCCTCAAGGAGTTATGCCACCCAAGAATATGATGGTCAGTTCTAAAAAATCCCTGTAATCTTCTATGCAGTGTCCTGCTTCTACAAGTTTGATAGCAAAACTTAACACTTCATATCTTACATCGGAAATATTGTTCTTTACATCATCATCATCAATTCCTGGAATACAGTTGGTACAATCTATTTTAGACCACTCGTTCTGAAAACGCTTAAATAAGGGAACATCCAGTCCAGATGGAAAGGAAACACAACACTTGTCAAATACACATTTTAAAACCAATCCATAAATGAAGTGTCTTTAAGGAAGGTATAGAAGATTGTTTTGGAGCTTCTGCTCTAGCAGAGTGCATGCACCGTTGACATGACACATATTGCAGGGAGTAGTGTTACAACAAACTGCCTGCACGAACTTTACCAAATTCCTTTCTTCAAGCTAATGAACTGTAGTAGAAGCAATATGTTCTCCTCTTGATAATGGCAAACTGTGAACACTAATTAGCCTCTCACGACCATCTCCTGTAATAATTATTGATGACCTGTCGGCAGTCTCTCTGCCAGTTAAATTCGGCAGTAGGTTTCCGTCCCATTGCACAACTAACGCACTTGATGCACTCCGAAATTATTTTTGTGGTCCTGTGCATCTGCACTACGGATTTTCTCTCAGCATCGGTGAATGGAAGACCTATTTATTACTAGTTACTCTACATTATGGTCTAATGCTTATGCCGTCACTGTCAGAATATGTATTGTTGCTCTATCAGTGATCTTGTATAGATCAAGAGCAGCAACCTGTCTTGGAGTAGGCCTAATAAAATTAGTTTTTCTCCTTTTACGTCCCTTGCAGGGTCCGGACGCACAAACGCATCCATATTTACATTTTCTCTAACATGCTTAACCGGGTTTTCCTCTTCATTTCTTGAAATGCTTACCTCCACGTCTTTTGTCTTTACTTTTAGTCGTGTAAGAATTATTACCTGTAAAAAAGAGAAATCTTTTCACAGGTAATAATTCATAGACAACTAAAGCTATCTTTAAAATAGTGTAAGATTTGTGCTTCTTGTGAAACGCTATCTCAAAACGATATGTCACATGACCCTCTTCCCATTTGAAAATTTTGACCTGAATCCAAGATGGTGGACTTCAAGATTGCCGCTAAGACAGCACTATACAACATTAGGTGTGTTTCTTCCTCTAGTTCCATTATCCAGGATATCTTCGCATTCAATTAAGCCGTTTCTAAATTACAAGAGTTTATTCCAGATTTTTTCTATAATGCTATGTATTGTAATCGGCTTCAAAATTTTAGGTCTCTTGAGGCACCATTTCATATTATTCAATGGAGCTAATTTTTCTCCTGGCTTAATTTGGAATCATTTTAGGGAGTTCGTCCAAAGAAATTCACAAATCAAAACTTAAGGACCACCCTAATATATATATACAGGGTGTTACAAAAATTTGTCACGATATTTTGAAAATAGATTTCTCACATCAAAATAAGAAAAAAATGTTCATATGGACCCGTGGTCAGAAGTGCATAGCTTCGTAGTTATTATGTGCCGAAAATGCGAAAAATGAACTTTAAAGGTTTATAGTTCCACTACTATAGAACCGATAGTAGTCGGGTCAAGACATCACTGAGGAACTAGTATGTGAACTATCCAAAATATCCGTGTTTAAGAATGTTCCAATACTTGCACACGAATTTTTAGAAAGGTAGGTGGAGAATGATCAAAGTACTCTCAAACAGCCTCTCTAAAACTGATTGTGCAAGTTCCGGAGACTTTTTAAACATGGCTATTTGGATAGTTCGCATACCAGTTCTTCAGTGATGTCTTGGCCCGACTACGTTAGGTCCCATAGTAGTGGAACTATGAACTTTGAAAGTTCACTTGTTTCACGTTTTCGCACCTTATAACTCCGAAACTACCCACTTTTGAGCACAGGTTCATAGGAACCTTTTTTTTTTTTATTGTCATATGTGGAATCTGTACAAAATGTTGTGACACATTTTTGCAGCGCCCTGTATAAATAGATAGATAGATACAGAGTGAATCAAAATGATGTTCCCGATTGCAATGATTATTTTTTGCTTTTAGCAATACGTATGTAAACAGATTACACACACTGATTGATCAATTATTTTTTTTCTAACATATATATGTTTAATATGCGATCCACGAGTTACACGATACACATCTCGCCTATAATCAAGTTAGCGCCAAACTCTTTCTAGCATGCCAGGTTGGTACCACCCACACCTGCAGTGATGCGCTCACGCAATTCAACCAGACTTGTAGCAAGTGGAGGCACAAATACCCTAAATTTTCCACAGCAATGCTTTTGAACTAGCACACAGGACTTAGTCGCTTAAAAATCAAGCACGCAGAACACTCTGTGACCTGTTAAAGCCATATTGCTCACTTCGACTAAACTGCTTCCTGTAGACGTCACGTAACTACGCCTCTGCAATGAAAAAATATTTTTTTTTCGAATTATATTCCAGAAAAAATATATTAAGCGAGAAAAGCTCATAAATGTTCAAATAAAAAATAATGAAATTGAGATCATCATTTTGACTCACCCGGTATAACGTTTAGATGTGATAAAGTATATAGATAATGTTTACGAGTGATATAGCATACGAGTTGTGATACACACAAACGAGACTGTAATCGTAATTCAATCTGTTTACAGTATTAGTTCTCCGCGATACAATTGGTTCCCTTCGGCATGCACACACTTCTGCATGAGATGCAGTCACTGCTAGTAATATTTTTGTAAGTCAATTTCAGTATGGTCCTTCGGGAACATTTCCGTTTTTGCCTTAATATCTTGAACTATGGAAATATAGATTCCCTTAACGCCAGATTTAACCGTTGTAAATAAAACGAAAGTCATGTGGACCTGAATCTGGTAAATAGAGACGATTCGTGATCACAGTAATATCTTTACTAATCAGAAGCTGCTTGACAGATAGCGACTTCTGAGCGAGTACATTGCTCTGATATAAATTTCATTCATTATTCAACAACTCTGTCCTTTTCTTACTAACAGGTGCAACTCTGTCTACCAGAACATCAATATAGAGGTGGGGTGCTGACTGCCACAGCCAATTATTGGTGCTGATTGCCACGACTGGCGCTGATTGCCAATATCAAGGTGCTGACGGCCACGATGGCGTGCTGACTGCCACGAGTCTGAGAGAAAGTTGCTAGACATAACATTACCGTACGCCAAGAAGCATGAAAGAAACTAGATGATCCTTAGGATCGTGTTGTTCAGACCAACACCTAACAAAGGTAAACAGGTCTCTGTATGTACACTCATGTCCAAAATTATTCTCACATGATTATAAATATGTTGTTCTAGTAATATAATTTGATAACGAATTTGCCCAGTATTTCTTATAATGTTAGTATGTGTATAATCGGCAAAGACAAGTATGTGGTAAATTTCATGTCAAAAGAGCAGTAAATAAGAACAATAAAACGAAAATAAAATTTTCTTGTCCATTTTGTTACATTTTATTTTACTCATTATGATTTTCGTATTTATAATTCTTTTCCTATGAAATTTATCACAAATATAAATTTCCTGATTATACACATAATATTAGTATTAAAAGTACTCTGCAAAATTATCAAATTATATTCTTACAAGAAGACAGTTATAGATATGCGACAATAATTTTGGACATGAGTGTACTTTCAGTTTTATCAGGGAGCGGTGCGTACAAAATTGGTACGATTTATGTATTCTCACTTGAACTCCCTGTGTCAGCATGAACTGTGTACAGCTGTGCAAATTGTTTCGAGCAGCTCTTGAAAGTTCCATCAAAAAAGCACTGCTGGCTGTACCTCACAAGGGAAGTTCAGGAGAAAGCACTCGCCTGCAGAGAAACTAAGCATGCCATTTGAAGTCCCAATTCATGCTGATTATAACAAGCTAATAAAATTCCTGTACGGTTGAGGACTGTTCGAGATATTCAACTTGGCATTATATGAGAAAATGAGGATATGCACATTTAAACACGTTAAGTACAACATAATTAGCAATGAATATTGACATACGAATTGAAAGCTATCGGAAGTAACAAAAAAAAAAAACTGTTTTGCAATAACTAACGGGTTTGTTAGATACAATTAGTCATTACATTGTTCACAATAATCATAGGTTAGAGATGAAAATTGATCACTGTTTTTCTTCTGTTTTATGAAGAAATGACGCAGGCAAAATACTTCCTTGCACCATGAACATTTTATATGTGCAATTGTGTTGCATCCGTCAAGAGAACAGTTCGCAGAACCAAAGCAAAATGCAAATTCGACAAGTGATTCAAAAGTTATAGGCCTAAAATTTGTTCGTAACCTGCCTTGCAGAACACAAACTGAAACAATCCAATGTATCGCGCTGATCGGAAGTGATTCGTATGGACACGAACTTTATTTGATTATTTCGTTGGTACATTATAACGTCCAGATGAAGAAGTTTCATACTATGTACAAATCTCCTGCCATAATCTTTGATTGATCGGAATCAAAACACATAAAATGGTTGCACAAATCGTGTGCAATTCTTTGGTATCTTCTCAACCATTAGGTCTTTGCCATCCGTCATGCAACTTGTAATGGACAATTTGTCTGTGAATGGACCACAGTGATCAAGCAATAGCATGTTCAAACCGTCAGGCTTCGCCATGGGTGAGAATACTTAACGCATTGAAACGTGCATCCACTCATTTTCTCATATAAATTTCCAAGCTGAATATCTCGAACAGTTCTCAACGTACAGGAGTTTTATTACCTGTTGTAATCAGCATGAATTGGTCCTTTAAATGACATGCTTATTTCTCTGCAGGCGAGTGCTTCTCCCAAACTTCCCTTGTCAGTTGGCTTCAGACCATCATATCCATTAAATAATACAATAAAACAATTAATATAAACAATGAAATGTGCAAATTGTACATATAACAGAAAAGACAATCCTTTTATAAACATCCAAGTGTATGTCGTTCCACTTAGTGAGCAACTTTGTAACTTATAGGATGCCACATAGATTTGCTGTGATGATTACTAAATTAATCCCTACTAAATTAATTAATAATCATAAATTTAGTATGAGGGATTAATTCCTCTCTTTCCAAATACAGTTTCTCCCAGGCTCGTGGCAGTCAGCACGCCGTCGTGGCAGTCAGCACCTTCATATTTGCAATCAGGGACAGTCGTGGCAGTCAGCACCAATAATTGGCTGTGGCAGTTAGCACCCGTGGCAATCAGCACCTATCCAATGTAGATGTGCTGACTTGCAGTCTAACTACAGAGAACCCATTGAATCATTACACTTCCACGAATGTCGAAAAAGTCAATCAACATAGACTTGAGTTTGGAATGCGATATGCGAGTTTTTTTTTTTTGTCTTGGGGATTCAAAACACTTCCACTGCATTGGCTAGTGCTTACTTTCAGGGTCATGGGTGAAATTAGATGTCTTATTGCAAGAACGACAGATTTTAACAAACTTGGTTTATCGCTAAGGTTTTGTAATATCTCCTCACTCAAGTCTTTACATGACAGTTTTTGCTGATCTGAAAGAACTTTTGGTACAACCTTCTGACAAGTATTCCTCATTAACAATTCCTAACTCATCCCAGTCAACTAACTATCCAATGGGGTTTTAAATAAAACTGTTACCTATAAAATAAAAAAAAATCGTTATACAGTAGTAGGTTTGTTTAGATTAGTTTTAGAAACAGGAAGAAAATTCAAAATTCACTTTGGATACTGACATAAAAACGCTAAGTTCAGAATTTGATTTGGGTATGTTGAATGGTATGGGCTCAAGGTGATTGTACATCAAGAAGAACGGACGAACAGAAGGGCAGAAGTCAAAAACAACTTTTTCGATATCTATGGGCCAAGAGACGTGAAAATCTGTAGAAATCTTGAATTCGATTTTTTTTCGCGATCTCCATACTTTCTTCTCTACTTTCGTGGCTCGAAAATAAAAATGAGAAATAACAATTTAACAATTCTGGAACACTCTCGATTTTTTATATCAAAATCTAAATATACAATTAGAATCACACGAATATGACTAATATACTACAATATACTACAATTAATTAGATATTTCAATCTTTGCTACATTCTGTATAATAGAATACAGAATTTAAGGACAAATCGTAACATACTAATAGGGTTTTTAAACTTGCTACGGAAATTATATCAAATAAAACAGAAATGTTATTCAAGTACTTAATAATAACCAATAATATTCAGCTCACCATATACGTAATAAAGACCATTAAACAAGTCCTGATTGACTACCAGGCCCGATGGCTTTCGCAGGAATCTTGAAATTTTGAGAGTGCATAGGGTTGTTGACGAAAGATACCAGTAAGGAAGGATTTTTGGAAATTCGATGAGGAAGAGTGTGGTAATAATTCTAGTAAAATTTCCATATCTCCGCATCTCTGAAAGGAAGCTACATAAAATTTGGTATGCGAGTATTCATTCTGCCCATAATTATGTATATGATGTTTGCCTGACTGTAGTATTTGTAATTCTGGCCAAAAAGTTTCGATATGGCAACACTGGGTAACCTGAGAGTGGGGATAACGATTACTGAGCTTAGAATCATCAGTATATGTCAGGCAGGATGGCGGAACGGTTATCTCTGCAACAAAGCGTGGCGTTGTTTGTGTTTGTATTCTGTGGAGTGGCCAGCTCGATCTCCCGATTTAAACCCACATGACTTTTTCTTATGGGATGTTTTAAAGAAAATGCGCAATTTGACCCAACTACGGAAAGCTATTACAGAAGAGTTCCACGGGATACCAGTACGGATCTCTCAAGTTGCTGATGACAAAGTTGCTCTTCGTTTCCAGGCATGTATCGATTTGGATGTTACATTAGTGGTTCATGGAGTGGAGAACAGAGATTAAAACTCTTGTAAGGAAAGGTATGGGAGTAATGTGTTTATTTTCAATTTTATGTTCAGGTTATGTTGTTGGTTTAGTTACCGCAGTCTTTAAAACATCATATACATAATTATGGGACACCCTGTTCAGTACTGAAAATAAATAGTTAGTATTTCACCGTTTCTTGATATTTCCCCTAGAAGAGAAGAAAAATGAAGGGAAAAAGGATGGGGTTACAATTTTTGTAACAAGATTACTATATCTCGAAATTCTCTAGGACTAGAGACTTGAGGTTTGGTATTAAGACTTTTCATTTAAAATAAGTAAAGAAGTGCTTCAATGGTTTTTGATATTTCCTCAGGAGAAAAAAGGCGGGTACAAAAAAATGAGATGGTAATTTTATTTTAACAGTTGCAATCCCAAAACTCGAAATCGCTTTAAGGTTAGACACGAAATTTTGTATTTATTATTTTAGTGTAAAATAATTGATGACATGTTTCAGCCTTTCTTAAATGTTTTTCCTTAGAAGAAAAGAAACAGGTGAGAAGAAAAATGAATGAAGGTGGTAATTGTTATAAGAACATGACTCTATCTTGAAATCCCTTAAGATTAAAGGCATATAGGGGATATGAAACTTGGTATACTATAAACTCTTTTTCAAAACATATGGGAATGTGCCACAACGTTTCCAGAAGTTTTGCTTTTAACGAGAGAAGATGGACAATTTGTAATTTTTTCCCTCACTATATTAAACTGACTTCGAATCTGTCGAGTCCGTCTTCGAATCATCAACAGGAGGAAGCGGGTGAACTATTTGAAATAAATTTTTGAACAGAGTTAGCAATTGAGGCGAGATGTTTTTTTTTTTATCATTTCATGTATTTTAAACGGGAAAGTGGTTTACATTTTGGCAAAGGTTAATGCATAAACGTATTCTTGTCCTGCGAAGAACGGAAACAAAGGCTGAAAGAAGAGGTGCGAGGGTTTGTGGGCCAGCCGAAGGCTAGTAAATATATATCCAGCATAAACGCTAATTGTTATATTGACAAAGTATAATATACTTCGATTGCACAACGCTATTATACTTTCACATACTTGGCCGGTTATAATTCTAGTTGCGCAAATCATTTGAACGAAATTATAGACTTATTTAGTACAATATTATGCCACAAATGGCGCTACAATCAATCTGCAAACGTAACAATTATCTCTTTTAATCATCTCGAGTTAGGATTTTTCTCATTTCTATTTCTTTTTCTATTAGGATATTATAGCTCTTTACAAAGACCTAGGTTGAATTCCTGATACATATGGCTTGGATCCCGCACTAAAAGTTAGACTTACGCTTAAATCCGAGTACATCTTTGATACTGAAAGACACATATAACTTCTTTTTAGTACATGGTTATTGATACTTGCTGGCCATAATCATGTTTAACCCGAGTCTCAAGAACTCATCAGTGTTTGTGTATTTATTCTGTTTGACATCTGAACCACAAAGTAAATTGATTGTTCATTTCCGGTTTTCGGAAATAGTTCCCGAAAATAGGTGCAAGTCTTTGTCTAACTGTGTTTCGATTGTCCTCGATTTTAATAAAATTCCGATATTGTAAATCCAATACAGCAACTATAGCTCAATTTGTAGCGTATTGGCATTCGCGAGGTTCCCTGAAGTGAGAAAAAATCGTACGTAGCGTACGTAAAATCGTATGTTACATTTGTAAATCCTGTAGTTTTTGAACTTAACGTACAGCAAATGTATAACTGAAAACGCATGTTTTATAATACTTTCTGTATAAGTGTTCCATCTATACGTACTTTCCGTATGAAACAATGTAAGCGGTCAGGATTTCAAATACAAATGGACGTATATAATATATAGCTGACGAAGATAACAAACATGACTGTTAGATATCAGACATCCTGCAACGGCATGATGTAACATCTAAAAGCAGTGCCTATGTAGCATACGGATAACGTATGCTCCGTAATGATTTCTGTAGTCAGGAAGAGGATTTCGTATATTTGTACAATTTACCGCTGTCCGGATAACGGATTTTTTTTCAGTATTTTAAAACACTGCGTTTGTCATCTGCCTGATGTTTTGATGCATCATACCGGCAAATGTTTGGAGGGTGCCTTGAATAAGAACAGGACCAATTCCTTCCCCAAATCCTTCTCCGAAGTTATTGTTATACTCCAGAGTAAAGTAGTTCATGTGCCTCATCTCGCAATTGCTCAATAAATTCAATAAAATTTACTATAAGTATTAAAAATTGACACATCGAAATTTCTAAAATACAAAACTCATTGTGACTAACTTTTAATATATAGTTTATAGTTAACATGTTCTGTAACATTCAATCATAAATTTTGGCAAGACTTGAAAATTTAGTGGCAGTAAGAAAGTGTGTAGTCTGGGTGATGCTAAGGCATTTTTTCGTTTTTCCGCTGTTTTCGTATATATTACTTCTTCATCAAGGGGAATCTTGAAAAAAATATGAAAGTGTGCAAGGAGAATGTACGACGGAGTGAAGAGTGCATTCATATTTCGTTAGCAACAACTACAGCATTTGCTTGATTGTGGTTTGGTTTGTGCTTAAAGTCGGTATCGGTACCAAGGATTTATAGGATGATACTAGTAGCTTATCATGATTTCTGAATCATTTGTTTCCTAACAGGGAATCCAACCCGAGATCTCTTTATTACACTGTGACGAGCCACTTATCCATCGGAGATATTAATTGTTCGTTAGACCCGAGCTTTTGTTGAAATCATCATTCTAAATCATCACATAATTACGTAGTGTTACTCGTGAGTAATTATTAAAATTACTGTTAAAGACTGTAACTGTAAGAATAATGAGGAACAGACACTCACAGCAACATAAACAAACAAATCAATAAGAAAAATCCGATTTAATATTAGTTATGGTTATTTAAATGTTTAAAGTATCATAATTCTTGAACTAATATATCTGATGAAGATGTTAATACATCGAAAGTTGCCTACTAGAAGTTTACAGTTGTGTATTACTAGTACCAATATAAATAAGGATCGAAACAAAGTTTCTTGCATGATTTCTTCAACAGAATCCACTAGCGGATTCAGAAGAGTGTTTGAAAGGGCGGATCGACTCTTGGATGATTAATGTAGGTTTGGCATTCGGAGTTTTACATCAAGTCAGAATAAAGTAAGAGTGCAATTAATTATAGTTATACTCTGAAGGAGCAGTCGCCTCACCTCTCTCCCCGTGGATCCGCTAGTGACCTAACCCTGATACCGCAGTGGTAGTTCACTGAGAGACGACAGTTCGGAGAACTGCGTTCGATTTTCTAGGTGTATAACTATAAATTTTTTAGAGGATTGTTGGAGTGATGTTTAAGCTATGAAGAGTCGTAAGTTTCATTTACTTTCAGAGCAAGTCATTTTCGAGCTCCTCCATAATCTTATAACTACAGTGTTCATTTTTCCTGTAAGTTATTGCAGGTTCAATTTCCGCTTGGGGCTCCAACCTCTGGATGCAAACCACACTAGTAGTTCGAATTGCTTTTTAACGTTTATATCCTATCCTATGTAGCCACATGTTGAGGAAAAAGCTGTTAAATACAAAAATTAATTAATCACAGTTTCCTTATATTTAGAATTTGTTCCAATTCTGATTATTTCTAAAATCAATTCTGTATTGAGAAACCTAAATGAATATCAACACTTCGTTATTTTGACATTTTTAATATACTATCCATGTTTGAAAGCATTTAAATATACACACTCTCATCTCATCGTGATATGATGTTGCAATAAATCCAAATACAATACCAAAAAAGAGTTAATTTCCAGAGGTAAACGGGCAATAAATTGCTTTCTATTGTGTTGTTAATTATAATTAATATTGTGTTATTTATTTCCTTCTTCGAGTCAGATTGTTGCAGGTCGCTATGCAATAAAGAGGATGTACTAGAGCAACATAACAGTGAATCGGAAGCAAAATATTCTGAAGACACCAATATTTAAATCAAAATATTTTAATTGTAATATTGTAATCCTTCATGAGCAACAAGATTTGTCTCTCAGAAAGAACTTTGAATCAGAGGGCAGTTGTAATAGCGAAAATTTCTTGAAATTTTTGACTTTTATAAAGCAATTAGATCCATTCCTGAAAATATATAGAGCTCCAGCAGATGCAACCTATCTGTCACCTGAATTAAATTCAGCGTTACAGCTGATAAAACCTACAGTGTATAAACGAACAGTATAGTGTATGTATAAGATACCTTAAAGATGATAAGCCAGTGAAACATTTGTTTAAAAATTTGAAACACTTAAAGAGTTAAACGCTCCTGCTATATCAAAAGCTATTGAAAATGTCTTGCGTGATTCGGGAGTAAAGGCAGAAAGTGGATGTAGATCAGACGGACGACAGTGCAAGCATTATGACTGCCCACATTTCAGGAGTTCGAGGTATTTTCAGAGAAGAAATGCCCTTATGAGACCTATACACATCGTTATCCTTATCAGCTTAATTTGTTATTATTACATGTATGTTTAACATGAAAGTCAAAGAAATATTTTAACCTTTTACAAAGTATCCATAATTATTTTCCTTCATGTTCAACGTATAGATATCTAAATATAACTTAATCTAAAAACTTTCCAGAAAATCGAGTTCTTTAACGAGTAGCAGCCATGTTGAAACCTTACTATGTAATTCTCGAAGGTTTACGGGAAGGAGAAATGCAACACTCATCGTATGATTATAAGAGTCCATGCATGCAGCTGAGACATCTACACAACATTGCGTATTTGTTTATCTTTACAGACATGTTTGGAATCACAAACAGGCTAACTGCATTTATGTGAGGTGAGAATATCACTTTAGCAGATGCTCATGGATTCATTATCTCAGAAAAAAAAAAACACCACAGGATATACGAACGGAAGAAGCATCCGTTCTTTTTCAGAATCCTTCGGAAATCCATATTTCCTCAAAGCAGAGCTTTATTTTAAAAAATTGCATTCACGTTACCGGTGTCATCATGAGGATAATCCTTTAATGTTCACAAACTACTAAAATCGTTCCTGCGCAATAGATTAAGACAAAGAGGGAATGTCTGCTTTGATTACCATGCAAATAATGCAAATCAATCAAATGTAATATAGTATAATGCTTTATTAGTTAGAATGTATTATAAGAAAACACTTTGGACGAGGGCAATAACTTACGCGAAGACATTTAAAAATAAGTATGAGACCAAGAATTTCAAGCAATTTATCCCAAGAAACAGATCATAAGTTTGTACATTTTTCTCCCCTAAATGAAACAACCTACTTACATCGCTAACAGTAGGTACTTTTTAACGACATTATGTTACCTAATAGAAGTGTATGAAAATAACTATAGTGCTAATATAGTGATAAATGACATAGTGCATACGTATATATGATACAGTTTACAGTATAATATGACAACCAAGACGAAAAGGAAAATGTGAGTGGTTACTAAATATAACGTATGTATAATTTACCTTATAGTATATTGTGCAATCTAAGTATACTACAGATTATACATATTTAAGTTATTCTTAATAAAAAATGTCAAAATTACATGTTTCTGTAACGGAGCTCATTTTGTCATAATTGGCTTTGAGGTAGTCGACATACACAGTAGTAAGTGTGGCTTTCCTTTAGTTTGCGGAGATAGTACATAAGTAACTGTTCGAGCTTTAAACCAGGTAAATGTAATGTTTCTTCGTTTTAGGATTCAAAGAGTATTTGGGCACAAAAGGATATTGCCACTGATTTCTCGAATATATTATCTCATAATAATACCCCAAAAGAGCTGCAATTGATACCACATATATTTGCAGTTTACCCAAGCGCTTAATCTATGACAAAGAATCCTAAGAAGCAGCTAAGGAATATAATGTCTCAGTTCTAAAACCACATTTATTGTACTTAACTTTCGAATCTACAGTATCATTCACGACCGTATGCCAAAAATACTTATTTTCTGCTATTAAATATTCAGAATGGATATGATAAAACAATACACAAACACACGTGATCATTCAGCTCAGCGTACGTTCCGCTCATGTGAACGATACCATTTGATGCAATAGTTATAGCAGTTAGGTCAGTCTTCATTAAGTACTCTGTCCGTTATGGCAGATGCGGACAGAGTTCTGAAGACGTTTCAAATCCACAGGCTGGTCAACCCGTGTGGCCAAACCCATCCTTTCCTTCATCCTTAGTAATCCATGCGGAAAGAGAGCTGAAACGTTACAAACTGTTTAAGAAGTGTGAGTCAACAGGGGCTTATTGTTGTTCAAAATGTGCATTAATTTTAAGAGATTGCTCTTACAAATTGTTTTCTTTAGGCAATATTTTTTTTTACATTTCCGCAAACTAATACATACTGATAATTAACGACACGTATTTATGCTTTGGCGTGAAGATACTAAGAAATGACTTTTTGATATAGATTCAGCATCCTATGAAAAAGTTTAGTGTCGACCTAAGTCCATCTATCCAAAGTAAAATCTAGTAACTCTCTGTTTCAGTATTGATTGGTACATATTAATACGTAGAATGAGATAGCGAGGAACTGTTTTTTTTAAATGTGGATTCGGTATCCAAAGAACAGGTTCCATCCCTTGTTGCTCTGTTTCCAGTAGAAGTAATATATCTTCTCTTTTGGCTCCAATATCGAGTTAGAAGTCTACCATAGCTTGAAAGTTTACGTAGTTGCACAATGTGAAACGAAATTAATTTCTTTGGTTGTAAGTTAACTGTTAAATTAGATATCTTTTTTTCAGGTGAGGGAATGTAGAGTGATTTTTATCATAGAGGGCCCGGTGGCTCAGTGGTAGAGCGATTACCTCTGGTGCGTGGAGTCCCTGGTTCGACACCCGTCCAAGTAAGTTTGTGGTTTACAACATCGGGTCCGTGGGTTTTCTCATGGTACTCCCATTTCCTCCGACATTCGCATTTCACCAATGAGTTGAGCTAATGATAAGTCTTTCTAATATTCAATTGTTGAATCATTTCTCCTGTGTTTACAAAACGAACCGAAAAATTTTAGAGACAAGACGAGAAGAGCTTAATCGAGATGAAACAAGAAATAATTCTCGAGACCCGAGACGAGACATGCCTTTTACAAAATTTACGATACAATACAAGAATCATCTGGCTTCATGGGCAACACCAATCTGTACCAAGAATTTATTTCTCGATATCTCAATATATGGAAAAGGGTGTTGGGTGTTGGGTGTTGAATCCATATATCCAACATTTTTGGTTTCGGATGTCTTATCAGTTTTGGTTTGACACTTATCGGCAGGCAGAGAGATAGATATCCAGAGGGACAAACGGACTCCTATCACACATATGTATGGCATAATTTGGAAATTTAAATATGTTGTTTCGTTTCTTCCAAAGTTGTCAATAAGCGCATGTTAGGGAACAATAATCTCACACATGATGAGTTGATCGCTGGCAGAACTTGTAACTAAATTTAAAAATAATATAAAATCTACCACATTCTCTAATGTTGAAAATATTTGATAGAGACTACTTGTTCCTTGAAATGAAGCGAAATCTTTTAGTTTAACGTCCCACGATTACGTCCTTTAGGTTAAGGGAGACGGACGAGTAAGGCAAGTGAATAATGATGGAATAATTAGTAGAATGGGAATGTGGGAGGACACGGGAGTACCCCAAGCTTACCTGCCCAGCGATCGAACTAGGGGTCCTACACATCAGAGGTAAAGCCTCTATCTATGAGCCACTGTGACTCCAACTATTTGTTTTAAATAAACTATTGTAAACATATAATAATTTAATGTTGTGTTAACATATTCATTTCAATTATTTTAGCGAGCAGCATTTAATATGTTATTACCTTCTGTATCCACCGATGTTTTTATATGCAAATGCAGGCGTTATGGAAAGTTGTTCGGTTACACATTCTAATGCGTCTTGTGAAATGCTTAAATAAGATGCATGAAAACGGTCTGTTTTTGGTTTCGGAAGCAAGGTCCTAGCGTGTTGTTTACACAACTCTAATTTTGACTCTGAATGCATGCGTTGTTTTCCTAACTAGCTGTGTGCAAATGACATTATATACTTCGTTTAACGCTACAAATTGTTTTCCCTCCGCTGATGTTGCAGTTGAGACAAGCACTAATTATTGTAGTTGTATTTTATGTTTTCGAGAAGATGGATGGTTGAAATACTAAAACGAACAAAATAAAGGCGCTAGCATAGAGAGTCAATTTCCAATACTGCTGAGTGCAATTAGAAAAACAATTGAGATGATAATAGTAGTAATGCCATCAATATCGACTATATCTATGATATTTAAGGCTGGATTCTGTGAAAGTTCTTGAAACCAAATTGAATTTTCGTCCTTTGTAGTAAATTTTAATAGATATCATGTAACGTATAATTGCTGAACTTTGGAAAATTTTTATTTTAGTACTAGCAGAATACCCGTTCTTAACACGGGGGAATACGTTTCATTTTGAACACAAAGGGCTGAATTTGGATTTAAACGACATCGGAAGTGTCACTATTCACCTGAGCGACCACAAAACTATGGATTTGACATTAATATCTTTCAATTTCAGATAATTTTAAATATATCCCACCCTTCCCCTCCTCTAAGTTCCCCAACAGCACACGATGTGCTAGGTATGTGCCATTTAGGTGTCCCAGCTACTTTTTAGGTACCCGACACTTGGCACATATAATATTAATGTGCTACGTATGTACTTCAGCTACCTACAGTTTAAGGTACTTGTTACACCTAATTGATATTTGAAACTATGTACTACAAAAATAGAATTTATATAGCTGGCTGAGTTTCGCACTCTAAGAGTCATTTGTTTTTATGTCGTCACTTGGGACATATATCTATCATATTCTAGATACGTCCTTTAGGTACATACTGTTTCAGATACCCTAAGAGCACAAGATGTGCTAAGCATGCGCCATATAGGTGTTCTAAATTCATCTCTCACATTTGATGCATTTCTTGCTTCTTTTTCTATGCGATTGTGTATTAGAAACAACAAACGCATGAACTTTATTAGATGGCAACTGTTGCCGATCATTTGAAAGTGAATATGGAAGAACCATGAAATAAAGTAAATAGACGCTCGTCAGTGTGTGATAAAATTACATGGCGAGCAGATTTTATCTGATCCCAAACGGTTATCGTCGAATATATGTGATTAAAGGAACACTCTGATTAGCCAAATTCAAAAGACCTCAACAATTTATACCTCTATAAGAGGCAGTTTCTTCATTGCCTTCTTGGCCAAGTCGGTAGAGCACGCGTCTAGTAATCCAAAGGTTGGTGGTTTGTGCCCACCATGCGATACGTTTTTTTTAAATCTTGTTTAAAGTGTTTTTTTTAGACTCATCTTAATGTAAACACATTACGCATAGAGGCGATTTAACATATTTTGCGGGAGTAAATTTTGTGGTTTATTTGGCGCTTACGGCATGGAGAACATACTAGGCACGTTTCCCCGGTACATTTCAGCCATGTGCCTAGGGGCGGACATAGACTATAACTATCACTTGTCATCTATATGATTTCTCTCTGAGAAATACATAAGGTACATACTGGACACATTCTCATGTACCTGAGGGAACATGATAGGCATATGCCTGCTATGTAATTGTGCTGTTAGTATTGTACACTCAAAATAAAATGATAAAATTCATCCCAAACCTGAACCTCAACTGCAGGGAGTCCATAAAGTCCTGTAGGAAAGTAAAACTCTATAAATTGGAAACTACGTAATGTATTAACAAAACTTTTTGGTGTACTTACAGAAAGGTTCAAAGGTTTGTTTCAGCTAGTTAAGGTTCATCGCCAAACCTCCAATTGTGCACCATTCACGTCCAAACATTCTTGCAGTCTTTTTTGGGAAACCAAGAATTGAGTGTTGGCGGTGCTCGTCTGGAATGTTCAAAATCACATCAGTTATTTTGTTCTTGAGATCGTGCAGATTAGCTGGCTTCTGCGAATACAACTTGGTCTTCACGTGTCCCCACAACCAGTAATCACAAGGCGACAAATCTGGTGATCTTGCATGCCAAGGTGTGGGTCGTCTTCGGCCAATCCATCTCTCCTTAAATTCTTCGTTAACAGACTGTCGAACTTGGAGGGCATAGTGCGGCGGTGCCCCATCCTTTTGCATTTGGACCTCATTAAGGATGCCTAACCTAGTAAGTTCCGGCAAAAGGAATGTCCGTAGCATGTTCAGATAATTGTTACCATTTAGCGTCTCTTCCTCGAAGAAAAAAGGGCCGATAATGTGGTCCATTGAAACAGTATACCACATATTGACTTTGGGACTACCCCGCTTGTGCTCCTCGAATTCACGTGGATTTTCCATCCTCCAAATTCGGCAGTTGTGCCTGTTCACTTTTCCCGAAACATGAGATGTAACTTCATCTGAAAACAGAAATCGAGACAGGTCACCATCTTCTTGTAAGCGGGTAAGCATTAAGCATTGACTCACAGAATTCCATTCTCATGTCACAGTTTTCCTCTATCAGCTCGTGCACAAATTTTAACTTATAGGGCCGGACCTTCAAATTCTTGCTTACGATCTTGTGTAACGTTGACTTCAGTTTCCCAGTTCCAATGACCTACGTTTAAGTGACTTCACTGGACTCCTAGCTACGCTGTTCTGCAACGTGTAAATCACATCGTCACTCGTTCCTGGCCTTCCATTGCGTGGTAAATCTGACACACTTTCCGTTTCTTTGAACTTCTCGTACTACCTCTTGATACTTGTTTCTGCTGGGGGTGTTTTCCCATACGTCGTTTGGAACTTTCTCCGCACTGAAACGCAAGATTGTAATTCCGCAAACCACAAAACACATTGTGCCTTTTCTTTAATAGACGCCATCTTAAGTCACGTGATTACCCGCGCAAACGTCTTCGAGTATTGTGGCCAGCATGGAGCATTGTGGCCAGAACAAAACTTTGAACTTCCCTTCTTCCAACCCCAAAAATTTATACACTTAAACGTAACAGTTTCCAAGTTATAGAGTTTTACTTTCCTGCAGGACTTTATGGGCTCCTTGTGTGCTGAAAATTTGATTGAGATTGGTCAGGAGTTTCAAGAGGTACGAGTATGAAGTCACATTTATGTCTATCAATCTATCTATCTATCTATCTATCTAGATATAACATATTGTATAGACCTATTTTTCCAGTAAAATTTATACATACGATACTAGTATTAATATATTGAAACTTTTGTTGCAATATTTCGTTGAAGGTAGGTTCTAACCCATTTACCTACGTAGCTTGGCAGAACCACAACCACATAGAGCAATAATATGGCGGCCAGTTCATTTCTTCTGTAGATCAAAGAAAAATGTTAGAAGTTGAAAACAAAGGAGTTTCAGTGATGCAATAAATTCAAAACTAGGATTTCAGACACCATGTATACAAGAACTGAATCAAATGAAACGAAATCTTTCAATTTTACGTCCCATAGTTATGCCGAGTAGGCTAAAGGAGACGGTGATAATGAGTATGAATGAAATGATTGAATGAATAAAGTGGGAAGAAATGAGAGAACCCTGAGAAAACCAAAACACACCTATATCATGCCCACCACAAAGCCCACTTGGTGCGAGTTGTATCGAACCAGGGACTCCAAGGACCAAAGAAGAATGCTGTACCACTGTTCCCCACATAATAATTGAATAATGAAAAATTTATTATTCCTCACAAATAAGATAACCTGATATTTCATCCAGACTTGTTAATAGTGAGGAAACCTAGACGCGTAAATGAGTTCTACTGAGTAAGATTTTCCCTAAAATAATTATAATCTATTATATATTGTATAAAATTGAAAGTGACTATGTTTATAACTTCAGAACTCTTGAACCATCAAACTGATCTCGATCAAATTTTCAACACAAATGAGATTTGGGCCTAAGATGTTTTTATCTTTTCACTTTGGCGGTTGAACTAAGTGAAGGAAAGGGTAGGGGGAGATATATAAAAAATAAATAAAACTTAATAACTCGTGAACCACTCGACCGATTTCGAATAAATTTTCAACATAAATGAGATTCGGGCTTTGGATTGATTTTATCATTACACTTTGACGGTGCAACTTACGAGGGAAGGGCGCGATGTCACTCAAAGATAATTGCACCAAATTTGGTGTAGGGGTAGGTAATGGGAATAGAAAAGAACGTGTGGAAGCATTCGTTTCGCAGGCGTTCGAAATCAGAAATAATGAGCCCTACAGTTCAGGAGAAGTATGATCAGTCAATCAGATATTGATAGGATGGAGCCTTTGCTCACTGTTGCGATCAATGCTGAAGAAGTCAAATAAAGTAAAATGAAACCAGAAAAGATGAGCTGGACAGAAAATGCGCCAATGTTCGCCCTCAGTCCCACCAGGCGAATGCCAGAATACTAAATCTATCAACTGCCCTGCCCTTGCCATTACCAATTAGGTATGCATCCTAGTTAGCTTAATGAAATTACATTTAAAGAATAAAGAAAACATATATACAGAAATTAATCATGGGCGTAGCCATAACTTTTCCACGGAAGGGGTCAAAGTGAAGTTGCTGTATTTCTTCACACTATAAGACGCTGTCAGTACGCAAGTATTAAATATTAGAACCTACCAAAATTAACTGATTTTATTTGTACGGGTGTTTGATATCTACGACGTGGCGCCCACCAAAATTAAAGTATTGTGTGTTTATGAGGCGAATTTAAATATATATTTCGGGATTAGTAATGTTTAAAATGGGAACGACTGTGGACCGCTATAACAAAAATAACCATTTGAATATACACAATACTGTTCATTAACAAAATTATGTTAACGCAAAGGATAAAGAAAATATTTTAATTTAGTCTACTCACCACTAGAGTTGAGTAGATTTTAGTTTAGCGTCCCTTTCAGCAGCGAGGCTATATGAGACGTGGACCTACTGATTAAAGTGGAATCCGAACCACATGAGCTCCCGCCGAGAATACTCACCACTAGAAAGCAGCAAAATGTATTGAAAGAAACAGCCCCGTAACAACTGCGTTCAAGGATCTTGCATCGTTTGGCCTAATCCTCGTTTCGCCTAACCAATTATCTGACACTTTTATGACAGATAAAAGATAAGCTTTATGTCCGCCATTTTAGGCGAAATAAGGATACTCATTTGGCCTAATCCTCGTTATGCCTAAAATGGTGGACTATAAAAAAATCGTGGAGATAAAACTGAAGGGAAATTTTTCGAAAAAAAAAAACTCCCTACTATGTGAAGAACTGAGAAATACAGATGCAAAACCAGTTAAATCCCTCTTGCATATTCAGTTTCATAAACTGTTAAATCCCAAACCTACAAATAACCTAATGAGAAAAGCAGAAGCAAACCCGTTTAATTCCATATTTCAAACAATTTGATGTTTCGTACTGTATAGGATTAGTTTAGTAATCTGAATATTTATTGCAACTCTTCGTAAATCATTTGAAATTTTATTTGGCAGAATTTGAAGTGTGTGCTTTATTCTTTTTTAATTTTTGGACTGAAAATTGAAAAAAAAAAGAAAATGACATCTTTAGTTTTACGTCCCACAGTTATGCCGGTTAGGCTAAAGGAGACGGTGATGATGAGAAATGAATGATATGGTGGAATAAAGAAAGTGGGAGGAAACGGGAGAACCCCGAGAAAACCCACGAGCACGGTGTTTGTCCACCACAAAGTCCACATGGCGCGAGCTGGGATCGAACCAGGAACCCCGAGCACCGGAGGTGAACGCTGTACTACTGAGCCACCGCGCACCCTGGACTGAAAATGGAGACAATATATGTCTTAACCTAACGTTCGTGAAACTTTTCTGTGCTTATTTGCTTTTCTTTAATAATTACTAGACAAATGCACGCAAAATCGAAAGAAAACGATACTCTAAGCAGCGATGATCATAATTTTGTTATCAGACAACACCAAAATTGTCTAGAAAACGTACAAGACACATGAAAAAGTGGAAACGAAATGTGCCCAAAAAGACAAGGTGAGCAGTGGCGAAGCGCTATCCCACAAGTAGGGTAGGCCCGACAAACTATTTAATCCTATTTAGCTATACTACAAATATTTGAAGTACAATTCATATTTTCTTCTGCCTGGGATTTGCATGGAGGGATGAGCTGGGTTTCCTCGTCACTTGCTGCTTTCATTTTCTGCATATTTGAAAATGGAGGGAGAGGAAAAGAAAGTACATTCTTATTGTTAGCTGTCAAATTTCTTGGATATGCGTTTGTTACTTGCATCTCTCACTTTAAGTACAATACTGCATGTAATTAATGCATCACGTGATAATGACTTCACTAGAAATATTAATGTTCAGAAGGAACTTCATTTGAATCAACGCAAGAAGCACTCACCGCAATTTTATCGCATTTTCTTATTACTTTATCTATATTGAGAATTTTCACATTTCCAGAAATAAAGTTAGCAAAGCTCCTCCCGAGACAAGCAAAGCCCCTCGAAATAAAATCGTAAATACCCCACAGATTCTGTGAAATTGAAAACTCAATTAAAATTACACACAAATATTATTTAATGCTGTACGGTAAAGTTTGGTAAATTTATACATATTTAATGTATCAGACATGTTTTACAAGCTATTATGGACCAAGCCTCATGTAAAAAAAAAAAAAAAAAAAAAAAAAAAAAAAAAAACCAGCTACTCTGAATAACTCCTGAAAGTATATACCTAAATTAAACAAGTTATCACTAATTAAAATACATAATTCTACACAGAAACTTCTTACTCTGTGTTAAGGAAATAATTTTAAAACATGTTTGTATTAAAAGATGATTTCAACGCTAAACTAAACTCCAAGAGGCGAGCCTTCGCACCTTCCCAACAATGCGAGCAATCCCCTCCGATAATAGCTTCGCTCCTTGAGCAGCATAGCCTGTAAGCTTGTCTAACGAGCTGATGAGGCTCAGACGGAAGGGATTCCAAGCGTTTCCAACCTATTTTTTTAATCGAAAACTGAAATGTTGATATATTGACTATTTTATAAGAAATCAAAGATAAAGGAAATATACTGTAGAAAATAGGGTAGCCCGGCCTCAGATCCTCATATTACGCTTCGCCACTGAAGATGAGTGGACTATCTATGGTTAAAAGTCGTTTGTTTTGTATTTGAGGGTAACTCTTTACTTTGAACAGAACATTGTTGAATTAGGTTCTTCTCTAAACGGTCTCTTCAGCTTCAGCAGAACCTCTTTCTTAAAATATCTCGTGTCAATTATCATTCAAAATTATACCATGCTTCTGGTAAAACATGTTAAAAAAATTTGCCACTTATTTATCATTTCTGATTCTCTTTCTGCCACTGTTTTGCTCAACCTCAACATTTGCACATTTTGTTTTGCTATATTTCAAATTCATATATTGGGATAATTGGCAAATTAATATTCGCCCTATGTTAGTCCATAAAAGGTTACAAACTCTTCCAAAATATAGTCATTCAGTTTAGAAATGTATACGGATAGGTATAATTAACTCCGCTTGTAGTTACAAAGGGTTTGACGATTGAAAGCAGCTCAAAGCTCCGTTTTACAAAGAGGTTTTTGAGAAATAGAAAACCGAGAAAATGCTGATGCACCAGAGGACGACGACGATATGGATTTCCATTTAGTAGATGATAATGGAGAGGAGGTTACATAATAGGTTTTGTATCTTGAGCCTCAACAAAAATGGCCACTCGTCCAGATGCAGAACCTGTTATTTCCATTTACATACGCAAAACCTGTTAAATCCAAACTATTTTCTTCAATAACGCAATTCACAGACTAGTGTGATTATGCAGCTTTCGACAGACCAACACTCGCATTATTCTTAATTTTTAATGTTCTCTAGTTTATAATGTTATTTTACAATTATGACGTGTTTAAACAGTTTTTCTCGATTTGTCACAAATTTTAAAATGTGAATTTAACGGGTTTTGCTATTCGCCTACTCATATATATTCGTGTATATCCATGGTCCTAGGAAATACATAAAGGAGTTTTGGTAATCCTAACTCCTCGAAAATAGTTAATATAATATTAATCTATATATTTTGCATTTCTTAATTTTTTATATACTAGGGAATTTTCTCTTATATAATTTCCCTCTAGTTGAATTTCCACGATGTTTTCTTATTGCCCGCCATTTTAGGCGTAACGAGGATTAGGCCAAACGAGGATATTTTTTCGCCTAAAATGGCGGACACAAATCTTATCATTTATCTGTCATAAAAGTGTCAGATAATTGGTTAGGCGAAACGAGGATTAGGCCAAACATGGCGACACGGCGTTCAAGACTCCAAATATAACTCACGTATGTTTTACAAAAAACTGTGAACACAAAATGAATATTTGCGTTTCACTTTTGTTGCCTAACACACATGAGACAGAATGTCTTCACTGTCTACACACATGGCATGATCGTAAAGTAAGCTTCCAAATTGGTCTCAACAAGATTAGAAACTACCGTAGTTAACCTTAATATACCGTACAGTGAGTTATATACTATTTTTTGACATAATGAAACAGTTGGTTACAGAAGCATTAAAAAATATAGCAGGCACAAGTAGTATTAGGAACTGTATTCAAAAATAAATATGCTAGAAAAAACCAAACCACGTTCAGTCTGAAACATATGAGACTGCATTTTCAAAAATTTAATTCAATTCCTCTTTATGGAAATAAGGTGGGTAATAGCAGGGTCAGTTGATCATTCAGTATCCCGGCATTCGCCTGGTGGGATTGAGGGTGGACGCATTTTCTGTTCAGCTCATATTTTCTGTTTTCATACTACTTTATTTAACTTCTTCTGCAATAGCTCGCAACAGCGAGCAAAGGCTCCGTCTCATCAATATCTGATTGACAGGCCATACTTCTCCTGAACTGTAGGGCTCATTATTTCAGATTCTGAATGCCTGCGAAACGAATACTTCCACACGTAATTTTCTATTGTCATTACTTACTCCTACACCAAATTTGGTGCAATTATCTTTGCATGACATCGTTCCCTTCTCTTAGGAGAGGGTGAGGGTGATATATATATATATACAAATAATCAAAAATGGCCGATATTAGTGTCGAATTCATAGTTTTCGGAGTTGCTGAGATGAACAGTGACACTTCTGATGCCGTTTAAATCAAAATTCAGCCCTGCGACTTGGAGAAGGGGGAGGGAGAGCGAGCCCCTTGCTTCTCACACCGCCAACTTTATGCGGCAATGTCTTGAGTTGCAAATCCCGAAAATTTATATGTTCTGTTTGAAGAATGAAAGACAAAAAACATTGTCTATCAGAGAGAGCACTTCAGTAATAGTAAACCATGACTGCCTAACGGATCATATTACTAATTTTTATTATTTTTAACCAGCGAAGCGGGTAATTGACACTAATATATATATATATATATATATATATATATATATATATATATATATATATATATATATAGTTGTTTGTCATGTTGCAACAGTGGCAAACATACTCCTATATCAATGACGCTATGCTAATTGTAAGCAAGAGTATTTTAAATACGCATGAAAGCTTAGATGGGGACAGTATCAATTAAGTTTGTTAGAACTTTCAACTTTTGTGAACTCTTTTTAACAGAATTATCCAGTTAATTATACCTTCTATTGTATATTATTTTTATTGTAAAAATTTTATAATTTCTCTCTTGTCTATGACACTAGTATATATATATTTATTGTATTTTCTATTATTCGTAACGAAAAGAAGAAAACAAATTCTTTTAACTGGATTGTGTTACATAACAATTTCCACATGAGCGATCTAATTGATATTTGTAATACTATATAGATATGTCAATATCGATAATCCTCTTTCGCAATTTTTTGGAAAGGGTTAAAGAGAAGGGGTAAATAGTATTCCCATGAAGTGAATAAGAGAGATGATATGATATGTCTGTCTACTGGTTCAGGCACAGAAGCCCGATGAAATGTTCATTTAATTATTTGGCTGATATATATTGTCGCTGGAGGGTATTCATATATTCATACATCGTATGCAGAGGGAACATATAAGCCGTATATTTCAAAGCTTTAATGTTAAAATATAATTATTAATTACCGATAAATTCCTATTAAAGAGAAAGCTTTTAAATTTTGTCGTTTAATCTCCTCGAGATAAACAATATTCTAGGTATATTTTGTGTTGATATTATTAAACCAACTTCTGCTTATTGGATAAGAACCAAACATTTTGAGCTAAATTTTCGGAGATAACATGATAGATGTTATGCTCAGTAATAATTTCAGAAGATTTTAATAGACAGGAATTAAAATACATGTAGTGCTGCGAAAATGCTACACTGCAGGAGTATCCTTTTATAATATGCTTTCTGGTGGGATTATCATTCCAAGATTGTAATGAAAAATCTCAGGTGATAGTGTCTTACTTAAATACGAATGAACATCCGTATTTAAAAAATGGCAACCTGAGTCAAACATACGAGGATGATTCAGAAAGTATTGCCTGCAAGGTGATACCTTTATTTATGTTTGACAAATAGCACCGACCAGGTATCAGTGGAAAGATTGCAATGTCAGCTATAAATGGTGGCATCATTTTTCAACATAGTCTCCGTTACGGGCAACATACTTACGCCAACGCGAAACAAGGTTCTTCATGGCGTCGGTGAAGAATTGTGGTAGCTGCTGGTGACACTATTGCCGAACTGCTCCTTCCACCTCCGCGTTACAACTATAGCGTTGGCCCTTAAGGTGATCCTTGAGTTTGGAGAAGAGTCAAAAGTCGCAGGGTGCGAGGTCTGAACTATAGGAAGGATGAGGCAGTGTCAATAATATTTCAGGAGAAGGAACAACTTTCAATTTTGTGGCGGAGGAAGTGTGGCGGTACTCCATCGACCGACGCTTTGTTTCCGAGTCTTAGTAATCCACGACTCATCACCGGCGATGAATGTTCCTGGGCGCGCAATCTTCCGCAGTCAGAAATTCAATGAGAGCCCACTGTTTCAACCGAGTGTCATCAGTGAATGCCCTGGATTACTCTATTACTCTGTAACGAGAAGAGATAGGAAGATGAAACAAGTGATATTCTATAGATTTAGCATCAGTGCATTAATGATAAACGTTCGTAATGTTTGTAGTACTATTTGCTAAGTAGTGGACTTGGAGGTATTACTTTTTCAATCACCCTCGTACATGCTGCTTGCATATTTGACGTGTGCTGCCATCTTAAAATCGAGTGTTTCACTAGTATTTAAGTGAGACACTACCCTCCGAGGACGTCTCTCTTCAGTTTTAGCATAGTGTTCTCACAAGAAAGCATATTATCCCAGAATTCTCCTTAAATCATTGACTGTTTCTTATCAGTATGGTAACCCATGACGAGCACGATCGGAGACATACTCCGTGAGATATTTTATAGCTGCAAGGGAAAACCCCCCATCGGGCTATCACCTGAAATCATGACTGTTTGTGTTAGTATTCAGATAAGTAAACGTATTATTCTGGTAATAACATAAACATAATTTGTATCAATCAATCGATTTTGATTTTTTTCTCTCTCAGTTCTAGAAACACGATATACACACTGTTCTCAAATAAGACATTAATAAGCGGGGATTGGGAATTGAAAAACAATCTCGAAAATCGTGTATGCAATAATTTAAGCGTTGAAAACTTCATCCACACAAATTTCACAATTTTCACAATTTTCAAAGTCGAGATTTGGTTTCTTGAACTTACAATTAATGAATCAATATCAATGTATACCTGGAACAATATCTCCACCTTGTTATTACTATTAGTGAAAAAATTGTTGAGTTCAATGTCCAGCGATTATGCCTGTTAGGCTAAGGGAGACCATGATTAAAGCAAGTGAATGATGATGAAAGAATTCGTGGAATGATAAAGAGGGAGAAAGCAAGAGTACCCCGAAAGTATCCACGAGTACGATGTTTCCATCGCAAACTTATTTGACCAGAGATCGAACCAGTGACCCTACACAACGCAGGTAAGCGCTCTATCACTGAGCCTCCATACCTCCTACTATTCGTAAAAGCAGGTGTAGATGTTAGGAAATTTCCCCAGCCATTTGTTTTAAATAACATATTAAGTAATTTCAGGGGCGGATCCAGGACCGACTTCTTGGGGGGGGGAAAGTGGGTTGTCATACTGCTACCTTTAAGGGCTCCAAACTTTGGGATGGATTTCATTTATAGTCTATATATAAAATAAGAAAGTTTACTCTTCCCGCTGGATCCGCCCCTGAATAATTTAATTGTTCAGTTCTAAAACTATTTCGAGGATCTCTTCAAAATTTCAAATTTTCAGAAAAAGAGAAGATTTACGCTACAAGAAGAGTGGGAAAATTTTAAGCCGAATCTTAGGAAGAGAAATTATAAATTGTACTAATGTTGAATAAATTTATACTGTAACTGATATTCAGTAGCACGACATTTTAATTTAGAAGAAAATATTCAATTTATTAATAAGTGTTTCTGATTTAAAACTACGTTGTTTTAACACTTCGTTTGACTGCGTTATAAGGCAATGTTGTCAACTGCCATAAGAAAAAAAGATGTGTCTTTTTATATACGGAAATTTGTTTTCCTTCTGCCTTTGTAATATGCAACTCATGAATGGAATTTCCGAGAAGAATTTCGAAAAGCCAATCCTAGAAGACAAGGAAAGAAAATGTTCATAGCTTGAAGACATGGCCTGCCCCCATCCATCAACAAACACCATTATAATGCATTGTCACAGGGAAAGGAAGGAGTTCGTGTATGAACATGTTTTGAAAGCAAGAGGCAAAAAACTGCTATTTATCATCTCCCTCGGTGGCTCAAATGCCATTTTCTCTATTCTACTGTATTTTTTCGGGTTTTCTTCAGTTCTTCTGTTGCGCCGTTCTAATACGCTCACAAACGCAAAGGCACAAAGGACATCAATATATACAAATTATATATGTAACCTGAAAATTTAACAGTGCTTGAAGGATTATTATCGTGAGTGCAGCAGCTAGGAAACACACAAAATACGTATCTAGTGGCTGCGTTTTGATTCCAAACAGTGACGGATCTAGAAAGTAAAAACTAGGGGGGCCAGCAAGAACTCAGACTATGGTAGATATATCATGAATTTATTATAAACTTTCGAAAATACATAAATAATAGCTTAAATTGTTTTTAGCAGTCTAAAGACGGGGGGGGGGAAGGGCTAGGCCCCCCGGCCCCGGGCTAGATCCACCAATAATTAGAATGTGTTTGAAAATGCTCCTACCTTCATTACACTTGATTTCTTATTCTATTTCCATTGATCCTCAAAATAGCCTAATTTTTTCCGTAGAGAGCACAACGGCTACTTGAATAAAGAACGAAGGAACTTAGGGTCATGAAATCTTTGAATATTTTCGTTCTTAATTGTTGGTAAATTGTTGCAAGTAGGAACTTACATTCCACAGAGATTTGTAGTAAACTGAAGAAAATAATAGTTCTAGACAGGGCTAAAAGTGAGGGGGAACGAAGGAGGATGTCATTCCTCCACTTCCAAAACATATCAGTGGCGTCCCTCCACTTTCTAAAAATTACAATGGGCAAAGAGAAGCACGGGGAATGGCGTGACGTCATCCGTCTCCTACACTGAGGAAAATAAGTGGTAACCTAGTGGAGGTTAATGAACAATTTGGCTGCTAGAACCAGTTAATAATTTACAACAACCCTTCTGAGACAAAAAAGGTTAATTTTACGAGGTCATCGGTAATCAATCGAAAAAGGTTACTGAAAAATGCGTAGAAACAATCCAGGATTTGGTTGTTATTAACCTATAAAGTAGGTTAGAAGAAGGTAACGAATTCATGAAGGTTAATTTAATTTAAAACTGTTGTTATCAATCTATTTTGACACAAGGCAAATTTAACCTTTCAGAACTTGTTTACTGGTAACACTGCATTACTAAAAGCACAAACAGCAACGTCGCTATTTGCAATTTTAAGAACGAAAAGTTTTCACAATTGTGAATACATCCGCAGGAATACGAAAACGGTTATTAAAATATGTATTCTACATGAATTAATAGAGAAATGTGATGGAAAGTGTATTTACGAAGGCTTATGCATTTTCTGACATTTAAATGAAATAATTTTATAAAACATCATTCTAGTACAAATAATCACACTAGACGGTAGCACTACTAACCATGCAACTGCCGTCAAATAATTCGTATATTCATAACAATAATTCCGTGATGATTGCAGGAAGCATAATACGTTGTACGTTGCTTTACGGTACAAATACCGAGAAACTTTTACAGCTTTGCTTATAGGAAAGAGTAACAACCACATTTTCACTGTTAGTATTACATACCTGATACGGGTTGCTTACAAGAGTATCACGTAACTGCGCATACTTAGATCGATACTGTAATCGATCTCACGAGCTATTGACGTACCATACGTCTGAAAGCTGTCTTTTGTACGTTTACGTATACCTTCCTATTCCTCATCCCGGGTACTCTGTCGTTTCTTCTCAAGGGAACTTTGACGTCAGACTGATCCAGCCAAGGGCGTCTGGTTCTACTGTCAAGGCAACGGGAGCTACTCAACCTAGACTACTATCCAAAGGGGTAGTCTAACCTTTGTTCATATTATCATCTCATCATCATACAGTTAGGTTCACACTGCTTGGTTTACGGCCTCCGGGCCAAAGATCAGTATCATGTCCCTTGATACTTCACGGGACTTAGGGCATCACCAAGGCTTACCTATGGTTCTAGCTGTCCCTTCTGCTACTGCTTCAGGAGCAAAACGAAAAGGTGCCAACAATCTGAGTACGAGACGTGAAACCAGTCCTGCTAGGTCGTTAATCGGGAAACCCTATACTGACCATCATAAGTCACCGCCATCAAAGAAAATTCATCAAGGCGACTTGTCTGATACAGCCAGTGAATCAGGTATCGTAATGGACCTCGAAAATTTTCCCGAACTAACAGAGACCACTTGTCCACAAACTTATTAGCTTCTGCTTACCAACTTTGATCCAAAGTACTCGCAGGCACACCATCTGTACAATCAACTAGTTAAATACATGCCACGCGCTAACATCACTCAAATCATACCAACACGAAACGGCATTATCTTACGGATTCCCGATCCAAACTTTCGAACTACCCTGCTCAATAAACATGGATTCGAAATCTTTGGGAAAGGCACTACACTCATTAGGCTCGCAGAAAAACCGCTAAAACAACGGCCCCCACCACGTAAAGAGCCTTTGCTGTCAGTTGTAATTCGAGGCGTAGACACTGATATTACTGACCAAGAAGTCACTGACCAACTTTAACCAAATGCATTCGCATTCGTAACAATAACGGCTTAACATATATGGTGAGAGTGCTTACACTCTCCAAAATCCAACGGCTCTGACTATCCAAAATTTATGTGAATGCATATCAATGGCGGGAAGTGTTATATGTTTTCAGAGGAGTTTCGATATCTTTTGATTGATTTCCGTTAAAATCTTTTATGACCACTGTCATAAAGGGCTGTGCTGTGATAAAGTAAAATATACCGGTACTATAAGGATAAGTTGCGGCTACCCCAGCTCAGTCGGTAACACGGCTGACTTAAACGCAAGAGAAACAGGTTCAAACCTCGATCCAAGGTTAAGTTACTGTAATGAATATTAACAACGTATGTAATCGTAACATTAAATATATACTTTAAACAAATTGATGATGCACAATGATTGCAATGGGCAATCATATTATCAACACGTTACTAAAAGAAAATACCGCTGGATCGCTAGTCACCATTAGGGTAAAACTTTCTCAATAGATGGCAGAGCACATTGCGACACATGCGATGTTGCCACATGAGTTACGGATAGAAAAGTGTTTAGACACGATCACATTTTATACATGATTTACTACGAAGAGAAATGAGAGTTTTATTTCCATTTTACTCAATACTACCTGCTTTAAAATGTGAATTAATTATATTCTTGGATCAAAGGTGATTTTTTCAACTCATAGAACGTTATGCGTATATTTCTCTCAAACTAGGCGTCTTTAGGGCGCAGATTAAGAAATCGTATACTAATACAAAATCATTACATAAATTTCATCTTTTGGACAAAACAGACTCTCAGTACGCTCAAAAATGATATTTTATAAGCGTAGTTGCCATCCTTGGTAAAGCTCTACTTTAGAGGCTTAATTTTCATGGTTAAAATTCCAGCGTTTTCAGGTCAAAGCGCAAGTCAATTTGCATTTAGAGGAAAATTATATAATTTTTATGATAATAGTTTCTCAAAAAATGACAGTGGAACGTTATACATTTATTTGTAACTAGATGTCTCTACGGTGCAGATTAAGAATATATGTACAAATATAAAATCATTACCTGGGTACATAGGACAAAACAGATTCTTAGTAGTTCAAAAAATGTATTTTATAGGCGAAGTTGCAATCCTCGGAGCTGCTTTAGTTTAGGGGTGTAAATATCATGGCTAATATTCTAGCGTTTTCTGGGCAAAATACGGCTTAAACTGCGTTAAATGAAAACTGTTACCAACTTATACTAGGTTGCTTACTTACACAGGCAGATTTGTTCCACAATCCAGGTGGAATGAGGAATCTGAGACTTATAGTGCCTTATGCAGAGTCGTTTTGATGTATGGTTTGCGTCATACTAAAAGCCTGATTACTGGAGGAAACATATTTTAATCGAAGGCTTTAGTATGGCACTAATCACGCATCAGAACGACTCTGCATAAGGCCCATAGTGCGTAAAGCTACGCGATTAGCACGGGTGCTAGGGTACCGAAGGCGTTATTTGAAATTCTCTAGTTTAATATTCCACGATTATATTCCGAATCTAAAAGAAGCAGTGATGGTGACTATCGAAATGATGGACTGAAGGAAGTGGGAAAACACTGAGAAAATCCACGCACACTATGTGTCCAACATAAAGTCCTCCTGGCGAGAAGTGCGATCTCGTACGCCAGAGGTGATCTATCTACCGAGCTATTTCCAGCTAATTTTATTAAAATCTACTAGTATATTTAACCTACTTCATTTCTCCAAGTGTTTTGCAAGTACTTGCTTTTGCATCTTGATTGCTGTACTTCATATAACACCTGGTCTTCTACAATAACAAGCTCAAGTATGAATTCTCCCTTCTAAGTTTCCTTCGAAGCACAATGATAGGACGTTACAGAAAAAAAAAACATTCATATTTCTCGGTTATGGGATGTAGGCTAAACGAGATGGTGATATTAAGAATGAATGAAATGATAGAATGAGAAAAGTAGGAGCACACGGGAAAACCCGAGAAAACCCACACACACATAAAGCTCACCTGGCAAAACTGAGATCGAACCAGCGACATCACGTACAAAATGTCAATGCTCTACCACGGAACCACTGAAGCTCCGGAGTAGAAAAAGGATTTGCATTTCTACAGGAGTCGTTGCGTTTCTGAACTGAAGCTATACATACTTTCTTTTCTCTATAGAAAAAAAAATTCAAGCTGTAGGTTTTATGATTTAAAAAAAAATACTAACTAGGGAAGGTCGCGGGTTATTACTCTGGCTTCGTATCGATATTATGCTCAGTCGTCGCCTTTTTACATATGAAACAATTAGGCAACCGGAGAAATCCTCAATCGCAAGCGTATTCGAATTACGAGCGTTAAAAGTTCAAAATTGAACAGGTTTTGCAGAAAGTTTGAAGTACCATTTCTTGAGATAAACGCTTCAGTTTTAGTAGCAGGGGATTTTCTTGGGCGCCCAACACAGTGGTAAGATCAAAACGTACGCATTTTGCAAGATAAGGGCAGTTATTTGGAAGAGGGTGAAGGCTTATGGCGTCTTACACCTTGCAAATTGCCTCCCATTTGGTATACTGGACCAATAAGCTAATAAAATGTATTTGCTACCCCTGTTCGACTTTAGTGTCATTCAAATATCACTTTCCCTCCACCTTCAAATTGAACGTTAACATTAGTGTCGGAAACGCTTTGTCAGGCGTGCAAAATTCAATGAAGAATGTCGTGTACGATGATCTATATTGTAGTGTTCTTCCCCCTTCTGTAGCTAGGAGTGAGACCAATATTTTCTCAAAACGCTCTGTCACCAATATGTTGTTTTATCCGGTTCAGCTGTTCAGCAGCAAAAAAAGCACTGGGGCGCACTACAGCACAGTATCATATATGGAAAACGAAAATCAGGTTATTGTTAAAATGAAGTTAAATCAAATAAATTATTCACTACAGGCTGGCATTGACAGTGAATACAAATATTAATTTATACCACCGGTATTTCATTTGTGGTTAGTCATGCGTAAATGGCGATCCAAAGAGCTCGCGCAGCGCCAGAGAGGCCTGCCGCGGAACAAACCTGAGCGGTACTCCGACCCTGTCGGCCTATGCTTATGCATCGCAGAATATGGTGTTCTAATACATCATCGGTAGCCATGTGCTTAGTTTTCAGTGAATTGGAATGTCGATTATGGGAAAAATATTGGGCCAACTCCAAGGAATATTCTAAGACATTCAACGACAAACTAGACCGAAAAAAAAATGGTTAACGGGAATGTGCGCTCAAAGTTGTGAACAGGTGGATTTTATTATCGAGAAAACCGCTGTTTTGCACACATCATCGCTAGCAATTGTTTTCTGGTCACATTTCTCGCGGAATACCGTAAAATATTGCCTGAAGTTTGGTCACTATTTTCTAACAATCGTCATTAAAATCCGTTGAAAATTAAATGGCTAGTGGTGAAATATTGAAACACTGTCTTCCACAATGGATACCAACCATCATGTACATGGGATTTCTCGAGGTATTCCCATTTCCTCCCTTCTTCTCATTCCATCTATTCTTCCATCAGCATTCACTTGCCTTAATTATCGTCTTCCTTAGCCTAAAGGGCATACTCGTTGGATGTTAAACTGAAAGATTTCAATTTTTCCATAATACTCAAAGGCCGGCTGGGTTGGGAGTCCCGTTCACATTAGTTCCGCGGCAAAGCGTTTCGAAGACATATGTTATTGTTCAATGTTAAGGTGGCCACACAGGAAAGTGAAATTCAAATGACAATAGAGTAGAATAGGAGTGGCAAATAAATTTTATTAGCCTACTGACACGGTGTGCCAAACAGTTGGCAATTTGCAAGTTGTAAAACGCCATTACCCTTCAACAGTGGCGTATTTAGGGGGGCTTCCGGGCTTAAGACCCCCGAAATCTTACTTACTATAGTAAAGTATACGTACTTACTACGTACTATAGTATACGTATTTACTTACTTACTTACTTACTATAGATATGAATGTCTTGCAGAATTTTCACATTTTCAGGCAAAGCCCCCCCCGAAAGTTAGCAAAGCCCCCCCGAAACAAAATCGTAAATACACCACTCCCCTTCAAGCTTTAACATTTCCTCAATAAGTTCCCTTATCTTGCAAAATACGTACAATTTGACCTCATCATTCTGTCGAGCACCCAAGAAAACACCTCAGTACCAAAAATGAAGCTTGTATCTCAAAAAATGGTTACTTCAAACTTTTTTCAGAACTGTTCGATTTTGAACTTTTAACGCTCATAATTCGAACACGCTTGCTATTGAGGATTTCTCCGGTTGCCTAATTGTTTCATACGTAAAAAGGAGTCGACTGAGCACAGGATCAATATGAAGTCAGAGTAACACCCCACGACCTTCCCTAGTAAGCGAAATGAATTAGTATTTTCCACTAACGGGTTCAGGCAACTACTCGTGTACATACGAAAGCTCAAAAACATAAATAAATTATTTGCAAGAAGATATAATATTTTACATAAGCAAATTAAATTTCATAAACATAAAGAAAGAAAGGAAATGAAAAAGAAAAAAACACACATTACATATTTAACATTCAAAATGACGTTAAATCTTTATATTATACGTGTGTATAATATTTACGTAGCAACAAACAGTTAAAAATTGAAAAGCGCTTAGCTGTTTCTTAAAATTATTCTCCCTTTCAGTTCGCTTCCTTTGGCTCTTCGACCTTCTATTTTGAGTTGGATTCTTTTTTCTTTTATATGATTCCTCCCGTTTCCCCATTTTAAACTTTTATTAATTATAATAGTTTTGTCACAATTCACAGGTCCCGCCTCTGGACTTCAAACGCTAACAGGGAATTGCCCCGCTACTGTGACTGTAACAGCACATATGCAAGTTTGGCAACGAAGCATTATGGCGTCCTGCGCAAGCATGAGATTTAGCCGCTAAACTATTTCCTTAAACTTAGAATAATATTTGGATAAAATGTAAAACTTAACACAAAAAACGGTCATATAATATCCATATTGCGTAAAGAGATAACTACTTGTAAAATAATTTATGCTTATAAGTAAAAATTTCATAAAACTGAGCACAGGAGTAGCAAGATCGAACAGCAAGCGCCATCTTGCGTACTCATCTTAAAACTCATCAAGTTTTCCTCTTATATCTTACTTTTTTAGGTAACAGAATACACAAGCACAGGAAATAGTATCTTAGGTTGTAGCTAGCGCATAACTCTATTTTATAGTGCAATACTTATAATATGTGTCATTTAGTTACGCATTGGTTAAGGCAATGAACTAATGCTTATACTGACTTCCGGGTAGTGATCCACCTTAAAATGAAAAAATAATTCATGAGAGCAAATAATTTTAATGGTATTGCAGAAAGAACTGTGGAAGAATTTTGTTGTGAACATAAACTACAAAATGACTAACTTAAGTGTGTTGCTTGGTTGCCTTCGCACAAACACTTTTGAAACAAACAATTATGTTTTAGAGGTTAGAAATGTCAACTTCCATATTGAATGTTTCAAATGATTAGTATTTTTTGATAGTGGCAAGTAAGAAATATTTATTTTATTTTTTTCTATCAAAGTAAAAATCTTGTGGTTGCGGCACACACACAAGATTATTTGTGTGGGTGCTGGAGTCCCGGAGCACCCAAGTAGTCCGCCCGCATGATTGTATCACATTGTTATAACTAGGCTCCGGATTCTTAGGTTCGAACCTATTTTATTCCTGTACAGTGAGCGCAAAAAATTCGTGTTTTCTTTACATTTCAAGTTGCTATAAGTAGAACTATATTAGTTTTATAGGGCCTAAAATGTCCTAATTGGGGGGTTAGGACCTAAAAAATCCTAAATTAGCTTTTAGAACCTATAACGTCCTAAATGATTCCTTATAGTTATTTTTAACTTGAAAAATACTTTCAAACACGAAGTCAACCAGTTTTCAACAATGCAATAACAAGGTTTCCTTCACACAGCATGTTTCTTTGTAATTTGCGGCTGCGATTGTGAATAAGCGATTGTGAAAACATGCGCGGGTGCGATTGTGAAAACATGAAAAGTGCCGGAAAAACAATATTTGAACATTCGTATTTCCTCAGTGTATCGTTAGAAAAGTGAAGTGATATATGTGGTGTTGTATAAAATTTCAAATATAAGAAAACTGATAAAAAAAAACTGCTACTGCTATAGTACGACAGGCCATACATACGTTAAACTATATTTCAGCTATAAAAAAAAAAAAAAAAAAAAACGTCAAAGGTAAGAAGAGTTTTATTAATTTTATTACGCAGAAGACTGATTAGCATGAAGCTTACTAAATTAAGGTTACCATTTAAGCATGAAATAGCTAACAAAGTGTTTAAAGTGTAGTAATATTCCGTTTTCAGTAATATAACGCTAAAAATCCTAAACGGTATTTTTAAAAACCTATAAAATCCTAAAATGCACTTTTTAAAATCCTAATTTGAATTTTTTGGGACCTAAAAATCCGAAGCCTAGTTATAACACTGAAATCACACGATAATGGGTCCGAGATAGCATGTATTAGAGTGATGTTTAAACACTTAAATTGTTATAAGAGGATCTTGGTGTTTCATATAATTTACTTCAACTACATGCTATGAAATTGTATCAAAACTCATAAAGCCCAAAGTACATTTGTTCAAAAGTATATAAAAAGTATTAAAAGTGAGTACGTAACTCTGCTACTTACTAGGTGTACACCAAGCGTATGTACCATTTTGTTATGATGTTCAACTTTTTTTTTGTTATTTCTGGAAAACAACTGCAGTATCGAAGACCTCTATCCTTTGTCTCTAAGCAGTGCAAATTTTGTTTACTAGGTGGCAGCAGTTTAATCCTAGTGCTTGAACGAGTAAGACGTGTTTCTGATACTGATCAGGACGTGGCAGTTTCGGTTGAAGAGCAACGAATAATGCTGAAATTCCCTCACCACAGCTGTACGTTGCGCAGCCTATATTCATCCCCAATTAGATGTTGTGTGTGCGTGGTGGTAGTGTTCTTGCAGAAAACATTGTTAGGAAGTAGGGTTTGAGTCCAAAGCAAGACGAATGAGTGTGAAAGATGAGCAGAGGTCTCAACGTCCAAAAAAGATCGTCAGCTGACGCTAACATTACCCGTGTTGAAAATTTCATAACGGAAGATAGGCGTGTCCCGATGCAGGAAAATTGTGATACACTGGGACTAACAATAGGGACAGAATAACAAATAACTACAAAAGAACTCGGCGTAAGAAAGTTTTGTTCTTGCTGGGTTCCACGAATGCTTAATGACGCTGAAAAAGAGGAAAGGATTCGATCAAGTGTTGCAAATTTCACACGCTTACAAAGAGAACGAAACAATTTCTTGACAAGGTTTGTTAGAATGGGTGAGTCACAGATTCTACCGGTATTATTCAATCCAGAAACAAAAAGGCAGTCAATGCAGTAAAAATATACAGGTTCATCTCCCAAAATTTCGTCAGATGGCATGCAATGAGAACGTGCTGTATGCTATCTTCCGAGATTCCTAGGGAGTACTGGTGTCCCACCTTGTTCCGAAAGGTTATACAGTTATGGGAAAGTATTTTCGTACACTTTGAAATACAGAAGTTTTACCAAAATTGAGTGAAAATCGACCAGAAATGGCAAATCGCAATTTTATCTTCCACATGGACAATGTACCACGACAAAGTGCTGATCGATGTGATCTCATTCTTGCCTGACCACGGTATTGAACTTCTGTCATACCTATCCTGGTCACCAGATTTAGCTCCGAGTGACTTGTGGTTGTAACTAGACCTCAAGGATTCCCTTCGTGAACGCCGCTTTGTCGATAGATCATCCGTGGGAAGTGTTTATTTCAAGTATGTGAAACATACCCGAAAGATGACTATACCACATGCTACACAGAATAGACGGAGTGATGACAACTGTGTATCAATAAAGAGAGAGATGAGTTCGTTGAGAAATAAACACAATTTCCTGTATTTCTTTGTTCTTAGAAATTAAAACGAAACGGCACGTATTTTGGTGTGCAGCTCGTAACTGTCCACCATTTTCCCAGGATTCCCTTCACTATTGATGCTTTTGCTACAGATTATTCTAATTATAGGTCGATGCATAAGTTCGTGCGGTTCTTATATTTTATATTTTATTATTATTCTGCTGTTCTGTTAATTTAAATACAAATACAACATGGGCATAACATTAACATATTCTACAAGTGTAACAATACATTGCATACATTTTACTGTCACTCACATTAACTCAAAATCACTCAGTGATGTATTCACCCCCACTATTTATAACCTTCTGCCAACGTTCAGATAGCAGTTCAATGCCTCGCCTGTAGAACTGTTTTGGTTTTGACTGGAAGAAATCTTTTAGCCATTGGTCAAGAGAAGATTTTCTGTACTGTTCTTTCAGCAATTGCTTCATTCCCGTACACTGCACAAATTGTTCTTCGCAGCTTCTGCTGCACTGGATCCTCGGTTAAACTCGAAGAGTAAAATGTGACGGAAATGATCACTTTTCTCAACTTGACATGCCATATTAGTTTCTGTAAAATATATACAATAATACGTTCACAATCAAGAAAACCTGTGTTTCACAACACACAAACTCCAAACTACGGTAAAATAACGAAATAACAATAAACAATCGCTTCACGCCACATTGTTTCCAACCCAAAAGAAAACCGAACGAACTTATGCACCGACCCAATACCGTCTCCTTTAGCCTAAGCGGCATAAGCGCTGGACGCAAAACTTAAAGATTTCAATTCATTTTTTCCCTTCTTTTTCCAACCTTCAACCATTACGGGTTATAAATTATTGATGTAGCAATTTCGGCCGTGTTCTCTATAACACTAACAGTAAGTTTATCATCAAGTAGAAATTTTTGTTCGCGTTATAATTACGACATAAAGCATAATCGAAACGGCACAAACGTAAATCTGAATTTGCGTGTTTGTAGTAGTATTTAAAATTATCTAAATTGTCCATATTGATAGGAAATGAAAACGCTAATATATTCTCGGTGCAAACATATTATGAAGATCACTCCATGATTTCAAATCATGGACTAGTATGGTTACCACATTGGTGATGAATCTATCTTGTTTATATCTTAATAATCTTTGTTTCACAGACTATCTACCTGGTAATGATCAGTTCTTACCTCATCATTGCCCATTTGTCTCTAATTTGCTTTATTGTAATACGCATGTATTAAACTTGTGATATGTAATTAAGTTTACCTTTAGTACACAATATAGAGTTTGCTTTCGTTAAAGTGTGAAACTATGAAACACTTCAACAAATCCTTGGTTAATTACGGCAAAGAAACATACTTAGAGGCAACTATACGTTCTTTTGAGTAATTATAATTTCATAACAGAACAGGGATTCTATTGGAACGTTTCACAACACTCTCATAATATAATATACTCTTTGCTCTTTGTAAATATTTAAACAACTGGGATAAGCATGTGAAGTCGGTTAAGATTTTTTTGAAAGGAAATTTATAATTATTTAGATGGACTCTGGTATTTACTTTGTGTAACTAAAACATAATACTCATCTACTCTTGTGTATAAAGGGAGAAAAAACAATAACAATTTACCCTGAATATTCACCTCAAAGTAAAATTTGTGTATACATTCACTGTGGCAAGGACATTTACATTAATATAATTACTGAAGCAGGAAAACATCATTATACGAGTTCATTACGTTAAATCCAATACAGTAACTTTATGTCTGTGAATGCTTGCTCATTAGAGAACGTTGTATTGGACAAAATGTGTTGAAAATTTTCGGAACTTTTCCTTTCAGAATGAAAGAAGAAATATTTTTAAGTTTAATGTCCCTTAGTTATGTCCTTAAAGCTAAAGGAGGTGGATGATTAATGAGAGTGAATTATTGTAAAATTACTTTTTTTTTGTCTGTCTTGCCAGGAATCGCACCCGGGACCACATGTACCACGGGCACCTGGCAGGACGAGGACTGATAATTGATATAGCCAGGTATACATTGTGAAAATAACATATATAAGATAACTGTGCAAGACGCATCACGCACTATAGAGATGAAAACAAACTACAAAATAAAGATTGAGCAATAAACAAATTTGAAATGAACTGAAAATGAAATGATTTTTTTGGTTTCACGTTCCACGATCATGCTCTTTAGACTAAGGGAGACAATAATAATGGAAGTGAATAATAATGGAAGAATTGGTGGAATAGGAAGGTACCCAATAAAACACACGAACACAATGTTATCCATCAGAATCTTACTTGATCGGGAATCGAAGCAGGAAGCTTCCCAAGCACCACAGGTAAGCATTCTACCACTGGGAACCCTTGAAATGAAGTGAAATTCGTAGTTTCACGTATCACGTTATGCACTGTAGGCTAAAGAAGACGTGTGATTTATGAACCGAATGATTATGAGAGAATTGACGATGTTCACTTGACAAACTCAAATGACCTGAAATTGAACCAGGGAACTGTCATAGTAGAGATGAGTAGCCTACCATTTTTTTCTTTAAATTCGTCGTATACCAGGCACTTCTCTAAGTGTTCTTCTAATCAATTATATTCGATTTTCTACCTAACTCGTACCAAGGACATTATAAAATAGAAGATCTGCCCATATGTTCCTTCATCCTATTTACTCAATGAAGCCAAAAAACAACCGGGCATCGGCACGTCTGATTGGCTACTTTCGTTTTCGTCATGAACGTTTATCCAAAACATTGCGATCTTAGTGGGCGAGACGGCGAAGTGGAGGTGGCGAAACTGTGATGTATGGCTTTACAATTTTGATATATAGATAGACCCTCTATTTTATAACAGTTTTGCTCAGTAGGGTAAGGACACGACCACAGAAAACTTGATGACAGTAAACAACAATCATTCTCTTCAGAGTGACTCGAACCATCAATAGTTTTCAGCCTAACGTCTCATATTACTCGACTAGATCACACCGTCACCACTGAAGCATCGTACCTTTCGCCAATTTGGAAGGTTCTTTGCTAAGAGAGAAGATCGTTAGAAATTAAGAAAAAGTTTGTCACAATTAATTCTCTCGTAAAGGTTAATATATTGAAAGTTAAAGTAGCAGAACATTTCAGAAAGTATTGTAATAACTAAGGAAAATAATGCCCATTCTGTACTAGTTTTCTCAAACTTTTGTGGCCTATAATGCAACGCAAAAGCTTGAACAAGCCGTTATATATATTCAATAACGATTATCGCAAACGAAAACCCATATTCTGCGATGCGCTGAGTAAACGCATACTTAATGTGACCTTATGTGAAATATTGCAAGCAGAGAAAGTTTCCATGACCAAATAAACAAGCCATGTATGAAAAGAAAGAAAAAAACAATGATATTGTTTGCGAGGGAATACAAGAAAAGGAACCAGTATAATTCAAGGGTATGTTTGTTTCGAAGTTTTCTGGCACCAGATGGAAAAGTAATATGTAAGTAAAATGAATTAAGGAAAATGATTTTGGACCTGCTTTGGTATAGGATGGAGAGCAAAGGATGTAGTGTCGTTAGTATGAGTTATATTGTTTCGTTCTCACACAAAGGTTACTTTGTTTTTATATTGATGAGATTATAAAACAGACTGTTCATGAAAATATCTAATATTCTCCGATATTCACCGATAATAGGCACATTCTCAGCCAATTTGAAGCTTGGTGTGGAAAATTTAGACGTTGGGAAAGGTCCTTGGTGTCTTAAATCACAATGTCTAAGTACAAGGGACGCATCGTCTGCTCCTGGCAAATGTTTCTTGTTAAGAAGTATTCGAAACTCCTATATAGTTATTTGATTTGAGCCTTAATGGGTTTTTGATACTAAACTTTGTGGTCTAACAAGTGTCCCATCCACCAAGCAAGACAAGTTGGGACAAGGATTGGGACAATAAGGTCCAAATCCACACCATTGGATTGACATACTTTTAGGTAGCTGTAGCCAGAAGATTGCAGGTTATTAAGGGTTTTTCTATGCGTATCCAAAGGGAAAAATGTGGTTTAAACTTTGTGCTAAAAATAGAGTATCAGAAGCCTCTCAAATTAGTGATGGAAGTCGGTTAATATACTCAACTAAAATAATTGGAAACTTGCCAATGTTTTCGATAATTTCACTTGTATGGGAAGAAACGGAACAATTTCTCTAACATTGTTTGTATACTTGTTCGTTATACAAATCCACAAAATTAAACTGTCTGAAATGAATTGAAATTTTAAACACAATATCAACATCAAACTGGATTTTCAATCATGTCACTGATTAAAATTCCGTATTCTAAGACAGGAAGGAAAGCGTTATTTCTTTTCTGTTTGCCAAAAAAAGAGTACCACCCTCAAATTAGGAAGATGATATTTGGTATAAACTGATCATTATAAATAACTGGAAACATGTAACTGCATTTTCAAATATTTCATTTCTAAGAGTAGAAGAAGCGATAACTTCTATAATTATTCATTACTGAAACATACTAAATCGTTTCAAATGATTTTTTTAACATCATTAGTACTTGGGTTGTTCTGGGTTCTTATAATTTCAATTTAATTATTTATTTGAACATTGTTATTTAAATCTATCTAACAGTACTTACTATATTCCGATGTTTTAATTGTAACATTATTGTTTCAATCAAATTATTTTAAAATGGATGGTTTTTACACTGAACATAGATCTATTTTCCTGTTTATTATTAAGATATTATTAAGGGTTGTAAGCATATTAAGATTTGAACATTAAAATTAACCGCAAGTTTCCTTTGTGAACAAACTAAAAAGTGTTAAACAAGAACAACTTGTTTTTTTTTTTTTTTTTTTTTTCAAGAATTTCATTCCCATCCGGGGATGGGCGGGCCATAGAAGTCAGAGATGTTTGGTACGAGGGTCATTCGGAAAGTAAAGAACGTTTTGCGCTAGCGCGTGCGCGTGTTCCCCCACCCCCGCTGTCGCTGGGTTATTGACCTGGGCATGCTTTAGCCTCAGTCTGGCACCAGCTGCGATCCGCTAGGGTCCGTTATTGCTTCGCTGTGCGACTGTAAAATGTGCGATACAATTACTGATCCCGCCAAGTGTGAGGTTCGTAGTGTGATAAGATTTTTGAATGCAAGAAAAGTGCGTCCGATAGAAATTTATAGACAAATCACTGAGGTGTATGGAAATGTAATGAATGAAGCATCAGTTTGTAAGTGGTGCATTATGTTTAATGACGGACGGACGAATGTGCACGATGAGGAACGCTCGGGCCGCCTTCTGTTGTGACTGACGAACTCAAAGGAAGAATTGAGCGGAAAATGCAAGAGGATAGGCGATTCACTATTAATGGGCTGCACGAATTCTTTCCTGAAATTTCAAGAACTTTGTTGTACGAAATTGTCAGTGGTGAACTTGGTTAGTGATTGGTTCAACAGTTTGGCGGCAACTGTGTATGCCGAAGGCATAGAAAAACTTGTATCATGGTATGACAAAGTTTACACGGCGACTATGTCGAAAAGTAACTTAAGTATCACATAGTATGTAACACAAATTTCGCCTTTGTATATCAGTTATTAAAGTGTTTATACAAAAACGTTCTTTACTTTCCGAATGACCCTCGTACATTCATGCAGTGTTTAATTTGTTACTGTGGAAACAGGCTTTGTAATACTATGGACTAGATGGTGGTTGCAGGGAAGCATTCAAATTATGTACAATGGATATGGGATTGCGGTGGTAGATTTAGCGGTCTGGATTACAATGATTGTTGTCTGCAGTGCGTTCGTAGATAGCGAGAAAATGGTCCAATGGTGGATACGTATAGCGTGGTAATGCCGACCTTGATCTAGGAGCTCATGGATAATTGGATGCGCCAAATCGATGCGTGTCCGGATATAGCGTTGGCGTTGCTGGTAAAGATGTGCCAATATGGTTGGAAACTGCACATGACTATATATTGCAGGAGTTGGTGTATCGAGAACAAGAGAGTAGGTCAGACGGAAGGCATGTATTTCAATAACTTTAAGGCGTTCATAGAAAGTCGGGGATGCTGACAACCAGGCGAGATGTCCGTATGTGATTGCTGGGCGTACAAAAACTTTATACGCTAGTAAGAGAAGTTTCGTATTAAGACCCCACGTAATGCCTTTTAGGCTGCGTAATAAGTTGAAGCGCCGGCGGATACTACTTTCCAGTTGTTTGAGATGGCTACATCTTTTTTTAAGGTAAGGGATTAGGTTTGGTAAAATTCTTCATCTATTTTGTTTATTTCATCATATTTGGTTTCATATTAAATCAAACTAACCCCAGCCATTAGAGGGTTACGCCCTCTCGTTGGCAAAGGTTTCAATACATGTTGGTGGTGCAAATACATATACAATAGATGGTCTAAGTGCAGTGCAAAAGTAACAAGAAATTCAGGAAAAACACTTAAAGTTAGTCTGGAGAAATGAACAATATATAATACAGTGCAAGGTATCATAGTAATGTTGCAAATATACAAAAATATATAATTAAAGAATAAACGTAATTGGGTATATCATATATAAACAAGTATGATAATGATATGAAGTGCATTGACGTCACAATCACATTGGGAACATTAGTTGATACGCATGAGGGTTAGACCTTCTGTCTCGGGGCGACTCGAGACTGATGTAAGACGTAATGATATCCCAATGTTAGTGATGAGTGAAGAACATGTGCTAAAATGAAAAAATATGAGGTAGATTATTTCTGACGATGTACATATCAAATATTGCTCTCTCTGCGGCGTCCAAATTTGTTGTCTGAAGATAGAGTGTGGTGAGGATGTTGAGCGGTGAGTGCTGATATCGAGATGGAGCATCTGCAAGGGCATTAACTCTTAGATAGAGCGGATGAGCAATTGTAACGCGGGATTGAATATATCTTGTCCTGAGTGTAGCAAGATGCTCGAAGATTGTTGGAAAGTCTATGTGTTCGTAAGTTAGTAATTTAGATATGGTAGTCGAATCCGATATGCCAGGCGAATAACATGGCGTTCCATAATTGCTATCTTTTCGTAGAGTTTAGGTGAAGCATAACACCATACAATGTGACTAAATGTGAGAAGAGGTGGAAGAAAAACTTTGTATGTCTTTAGTAAGACATCCGCACTTAGTCCCCAGCTCGTACCCGTGAGGCGGCGTAGAAGATTTAATCTAGTTGATGCTTTTTGCGCTAGTTTTTGAAAGTGAGGTTTCCAGGTGAGTTTGGTATCGAATACCACACCCAAATATGTAGCAGAGGCGGTAGGTCGAAGCAAATGGCCATCAACTGTTACACAAAGATTAGCAGGATTTCGGCGTACTTTAGTTCTACATTTAGGTGGAAGGAAAACAAGGGCTTGTATTTTCTCCAAATTGACAGTTAATTTCCACTTCCTGCACCAGGTACGAAAATTGTCGAGTGTCAGTTGTAGGCTTCTGCTGATCTGAAGCATAATATTCCCAAGTGATAAAAATGCCGTGTCGTCAGCATATTGGAAAATATAGACATTATACTGTGGTCTAGGCATATCTGAGGCATATAAGATATATAATAATGGACTAGGTGCGGGGCCCTGAGGTACGCCTGTATGAGGAAAAATAGGTCCAGAGAGGATACTTCCTATTGAAACATACGCTATTCGATTACTTAAAAAAGAGTAAATGAGACGGATGTAACAAGTGGGTAGTTGGAGTGACTGTCGTGCACGTGACAGCAAGCCCAGGAATTTTTTTATCTGGTGCCAATCCACAAGGACTAGACATGATGGAAGAGCTTTATTGTACTGATTGGTAAGGACAGTAGTTAGGCGTAGCAATTGGCCGTTAATAGAAAAGGTAGTTCGGAAATCTGCTTGATGTATTGGTAACAGATCGTGTTCATTAAGATAAACATGTAGTCTGTTGACGGGAATCTTTTCAAATAACTTACTGAAGACTGAAGTTAACTGAATGGGCCTGTAGGAAGTAACATCATGAATAGGCTTGTTTGGTTTATGAAACATGCACACCTTTGAGACTTTCCAATGTAGCGGATAATAGCCAGTGTTGAGCATGAAATTATAAATAGTTACTAGAAAGAAATAAATAGAGGTGGAGATTCTTTCAGCATCTTATACGAGATACTATCCATTCCTCGTGCTGTGTTACGTTTACGTCGAAGAGCGGAATGTAATTCAGGAGGAGTGATTGGTCTGGTAAGAGGATGATTGATGTCTGTTTGATGTGATGTAGAAGGTTATAAAGAATGTATTCTTGAAATGTCAATGCGTTCACTCTGGCATGCAGACTCAGTTGAAGTGGATACTGTTTGTAGTTGTTCTGAGAAAGCATTCGCTTTATCTGCGTCTGAAAGAAGTGGAACATTATTGACATGGAGCGGATATGTTGTAAGAGTGTTTTTTTTTTTTCGATAATTGATGAAATTTCTTCCAGTAGCGGGTAGGATGTGCTTCGTCTCTCAACTTATTGCAAGCCCTAATCCAGTGCCTCCGTTTATATGCAATGAGGTAGTTTTTAACTGGCCGTTGCTATTAACTGTGACAATGAAGATGTGCCTCGTTCCCAGTAAGATGATACTCTCGAATGTGCTGCGGTACACGTTTTACAATGACCAGATATTGAGGCGGTAACTTCGGTCTATCTGGGTAGATTTTGTCCTCAGGAATGGATGTTTGAGCATTTGTAGTTAAGGTATCTGTAAGCCGGAAATAGTGTAATACAATTCAGGCTCGGTAGTTGGTGCTGTGAGATGTCTAATGTCTCTTTCAATGGTTGTTCTATAAGTATTCCAATCAGCTTTATCATAACAATAACAGAACGAAACACTGGAGTAGTGTTGCAAAGATGGCCCTTGTTGAGTGTTTGGTTTACTGGGCAGTGATCGCTACCGATTGTGTCAAGAACCTGTATTGTACAGAAACCGACTAGATTAAGTGATGTAATTACAACATCTGGTGTTGTTTGACTACTTGGCCGGGTATGACTAGGTAAGTCATGAATATGCAAATGTAACTGTTGAGTTACGTAGTTCAAAAAATGTTGTGTTTCCAGGTCGCTTCGACTATGGATATTGATATCAGCCATAATGATGATATTTCGAAAGTTTTGGGCAATATAATTAAAAAATCGAATGGAATTGGATGTCTCGGCCGAATATAAATTGTAGCAACGTTTATGACGATGGAGGAAAAGTAAACGGCGAAAAGAAGATGTTCTGGATGATTGACCAAGTTTGTAGGTGATATTGTCTGAATAGTAATTTTGGTTAAAAACCTATTGCAACTCCACCTCGAGCTCTGGCGGCAGGTTCTCTATGGTCATGTCTGTGAAGAAAATAACCTGTTAGGCGTGCTGTGATATTAGGTTTGAGTGAAGTTTCATTGAGAGCAAAAATATCAATTTATTCCTCGAGTAAAGTATGCTTTAAGAGGAGTTTGTGTTGCTGGAAAGATCACATATTAATAAATAAGAAATTCATGACTACAAGCAATAATAACATATTTAAACAATAGTTTCAAGAGGCGCGATTTGAAAATGAGCATATTGTCTTGAATATGTACCATGCATATGGAACCATGTTAAAGAGCAACTTTGCAGTGGCAGTAATGGTGCGAAGTATATGATCACGTTGAAATGGCATCACGTTCTGGAGCACTATGGTGAGGTAGCGAAGAAAATCTTCGATACTGAGCGGATGCAGAATAGGTTGCTATGGAGGTGTAGTTTTATCGCTACATCGAATAGGTGTACTAAACTCCGGGCAAGTAGGTTCTGCAGGGGGCTTAGCCTTGCAACGGTAGCTGTACGTGGGGTGCGCCTCTCCGCAAGTGGAAAACTTTGGAGGTTGTTGTTGGTTATAACACAACCTGGTTTCATGTTGGTTGCCACAATATCCACATCGCGGTTGATTAGGACAGTTGTTAGTGAAATGAGAGTTGTAGGATTGACATCTCTCGCATCTAAGAGGTACTGGCTCAGGAGTTTTAGACGGCTCGACTCTATGAATTTTGTTATAAATAGGGGCACTATGTGCCAGAAGGTAATCAATAGCCTGTTGATTTTGTGATAAAACTCGAACCATATATGTTGGTCCGGTATTGTTTTTTATGCGTATGCATTTTTCAATGTTGATGTCCTCTTGAATAAGCTCCTCGCGCACTTCGTCCGTGAACTCTGGGAGAACACCACGAATAACGATAGATAACATTGGCGATTTCTTAGGAGGTAGCGGTTGTTTCGGCCTAGAATAAGACTTTTTTTTTTGTTAGTTTTGCGTTTTTCCCAAAGATTTCGTAAGACGCTTTATTGCGTAAATAGGTTCTAAAATTAGGATCTTTTGACTTTGTAATGTATCCATTTCTAGACTGAACTATTTGTTCAACATTTGCGCGGGGAACGTTTTTAAAGATTTGGAGAAAGATCATTTTTGGATTAGTGTATTTCGTGTCAAAATCGGCGAGGAGAAAATTGTAAACAAGATCTGAAGTCACGCTGAGAGTTACAAATGATGATTCTGAAGCTGACGATCCAATGTCCATTGGTTGCACGTTAGAAGATTGAGATCCACCGCGAAATCTCTTTGCAGATTGGGTTGAGTTAGTGGATGGACGTCTTTCTTTAGACGTACTCGCTATGGTTAACTACCCCATGAAAAGTGTAGAGTACGACTGGTAGCTCTAGTGGGTGCAGCTTGGGCATGTGAAGTATATTAGTAGGAAGAGAAACAGGTAATCCTGTTTGTCGACCGAGAACTGATTATCCGTTACAATTGCCAGAGTCATCCATCACAATGAAGTAGTCTAGAGCCGAAGCCCAAAAGAATATGAGAATGAATGTAAAGATGATGATGATGAGGTTCAAAAACCAAGTTTACCGTTCGAAAGTGAAAACTTCCATCAACCCTCTAAGTGCTGTATGTGTGCTTTGGCTCACAAATGTGTATTACAACACTCGGTCTTAGCTTGCACACTAACTGACACAAGAGAGGTTAAGCTCCTTGATTCAGTATGGCTACAACTTATAATTAAGTACGGTTTTAACCTATAGTGTACAGCAAGTTGAAGTGGGGAACAGTACATAAAGTTAGTTGTGATTTGTGTCGAAAAGTACTAAGGAAAAGATGTAATAAACATAAGAATGATTTTTAAGATGGGGTAAATTCATGTTCTTGTCTCTAATCCAGAGGTTGATTCATTTATATTAAGCCGAAGTCAATGTACAACTATATCGCATATACGCAAAACATTGCCGTAAGATTGTTACAAGGCATGCACCAGAATCTCGTTAGTTACAATAGTAAAACAATTTGGTCGAGTGTAGTCTGATACTGCCGAAACTGAACAGATTTCTTGTGGTCGTTTCCGACGCTCAGTTCATGGTGTTGCGCTTCGTAGATATTATACGGAAATATGTAGCACAGAGTTTTGGGCTCAAAACACCGACACAGGCAACTAGAACGGTTTCCTAAAAAGACTAACGATTGTGGTAGGTTTATCGTCAGGGGATAACTGCGTCTCCGAAAGGTTGAGTGAAACGTCAAAATTAATACTGCGTACTACCAGACTTATGAGCTGACTGAAATGTACCAGCATGAAATTCCAGCATTATACAGCATTATACGGACTGGACCAAGTTAAGGCATACAGCAATACGGCGACAACATTTCTAAAATTCTATCGCCTTATGGAACAGAAAACTAGAATTTCGGCAATTCGGATATCTGACATCCCTGGGAGATGCCAGTCCAATGAACTACTGTGTTTTCGAACTCCTTAACCACTGCCTGTCTCATTGTCGAGTCCGCACCGTCACTGGCCTGTGGAAAGCCTAAGAGGAGTATTTCAACACCAAGACCATTTCTTGCTAGGATATCATAAATATACTTAACATAGTAACTGATAATTTGTATTAGTTGCTACTTCTTCTTATAAGCAGTGAGTTATGCGAGTACGCATAGGAACAACAGATGATAGGACACTACCCATGTAAATATTGTCAGAAAATTCAGGCGCTCATAAGACTCTTTGCGTGTACGATTACAGAAAATACAACCCCATTCAATCATTTCCTGTATTAATTACTTCGTTTGGTCAGGAAAACAACAACAAAGATCTGAAACGATGTAAATTTCTATTGAAATTCGAAAATAGGAACATGCAATTTGCAACTTTAGTGCAGAGAATAACTTGGCAGGAAAAAGTCTTTTGAGGTGATACCGTATCGAACTTCTTACTTCACAAAAGTTGCAAATTTCGTTTTGCAAATTCGGAATTTAAATTAAACTTAGCATTGTTACAGAATACTTGCACGAACTTGTTCAAGTCTAGAAAACAGGAATGATGGCAAGATTTAGTGTAAACAATTTTAACAGCTATAAATTTATAAGTAGTGGAAACAATTTAAACAACATTTTCGAACTAAAGTTTATAAATAAAATTTTTCATGTGCAATCAATTTTCAAACTAACATATTTAATAAAAAATGAAATCTTTTCAATGAGTATAAAGAATTTCAAAATTGAAAAAAATATAAGCAAAGAGATTGGAAGAAAATTTGAAGACAACGCTCAAAAATGTTAAACTAAAATTTGAAAATAATAATCCAAAAAGTTTAAATTAGTGTGAAAAAAATTAAACTAAAAAATCAGTGAAACTTTTCTAGAACTTTTATGAGGGCAAAATTTTCAAAACTAATAATGTTTTTAAACAACGATGTTAAAACAAATTTTGAAAGAGTGATCAAAAATTTAAACAAAAAATTTCAAAAAGTTTTGAAAATACTCAGACAAACTGTACCAAACATAAATTTCCATTAATACCCATAGTCAATGAGTTTAATTCAAAGTGTTAAATTGTTGTTACTTATCAAATTGTTACAATAATTGCCTATCAGAATTCTTGTTCTATTTTTTCATCAACAACATAAAATTATGAGTAGCAACTGCAGCTCTCACGTTTAACAGACCTCCAAATTGAAATTTTAAAACTGATTAAAAATTAATCACAAGTTTTAAAACATTTGAAAATTTTAAAATTAAAATTCAAAGTAATCAGCCAATAAAATTACACCAAAAGTTGACAAACTATGAATTGTGAATGAATTCGAATTGTGAAATTGTTGTTGTGACTTATTAATCGACTTTAATGTTTACATGTCTGATTTCAAGTCGTAAATATTTCCACTAATGACCTTAGTCTATGGGTAGTAACTACAACCATAAGACTCAAAAACTTTAAAACAGTGGTCGAAAAATTTAAAGCAAAAATTTTGAAACATTAAAAAGAATGTTAAAAACTTGGAAGGGATCAGCAAACAAGATGGCATCAAGAATAGTTTTCTACTAATAACTTCAGACTGGGTCGTAACCACAATACTAAAGTTCAAAAATTTTCAAAACAAAAACTTTTGGAAAATTTTAAACAAATATTTGAAACTGATCTGCAAATCATATCACCAAGAGTAACTTCGCATCAACAATCTTTGGCTATGAGCAGTAACTACAATCCTAAGATTCAAAGTATGAAATCTTTCACGTATATCAGTAGGTTACAATAATTTTCTATCAGGTTTCAAGCCTGAAGTTTGCAGTTAGATGTAGGGTTCAAATCATCAGATTTCAGAAAGAATAACTTTCCAAAGATGACTTTAGACTTTGCTCTGTACTTATTCATATGATTATGGTACAATAGTCTTTCATCTAAGATATGGTCAAAATGCTGAAAATTTAAATTTTTGCGATGTTTCACCCTACAAGTGATCAATGTGAACCATCCAAATTTACAAAATTATATACCCAAGTCGTAGAGAATAATTACCAAATTTTATATTTTGCTATTTCCTAAATTTAAGAGTTGGCCAAATGTGCCCCTCCCGAAAAATAGAAGTGGTCCAAGACATATTCAATAGAAGAAACCAATGTACTCATTCATATGATCGTATCCAGCAATAAAACCTCATCTTAATGGACTTTGGGGCGCTACATTCAAAATTCAGCCTCATGCCATTTCCAAGTTCCTGCCAAGATTCAAACTTCCCACCAAAATATAAAGTGTTACTTACATATTATTGGTATTTTTTTATCATACAATGAAACAAGGTAAACCAACTAAATTTCCAAAGTTTACATTTGTGTTCCAGAGAATATTTATCAAACCCTATTTTTGACAATTACCAAATTAAAGGGGGTGGTCTTATGTACCCCTCCCAGAATTTAACATGGGAACGTCAATGAACTCATGTCTTATGAAAGAAAATGAACTCCTGTACTTAACTGTATAACCATATAATGATAAAGGCTCACCAAAGAAAATAAATTAGTTCAATAACTAACCAGGTTGTAAACACATGACAACATATATATTTTTGGCGTTTTTCACCTATAGAAGGGAACAAGCAGGACCAATCAGTTTACAGAAATATATATTTGGGTCCTAGAGAACAGTTATCAATTTATATGTTGATAACTTTCAAAGTTAAGGGCTGGTCCTATGTACTTTGAACATTTAAGATGGAACATCAGGCACGAACCTCTGTACTAAATTGTATAGCCATATAAACGTTATAAAGGCTCAACAAAGAAGATATATTTGGTCGATAATCGACCACGTGGGAAGCGCATGGCAATATGCATATTTTTGGCATTTTTATCCATAAAAGAGAGCAAGTAGGACTAACCAAGTTTACAGAAATATACATATATTCGAGTCCTAGAGAATATTTACCAAAGTTTGTCTTTTTAACAATTTCAGAATTTAAAATTGGGTGAATATACCCTTCCCAAAATTTAAGATAGAAGCATCAATGTACGGATGTACTAATGAAACGGAATAGATCTCTATGCTCAACCATAAATAACCATTTAAGGTAATAAAGCTTCATCAATGAGGATAAAATAGATCAAAAATTTTCCAAATTAGAATTTTTGGCAATTCTTTACCCATAAAAGGGAATGAAAGATATGAAGCAAACTTAGAGAGATCCATACTCTGATCCTATATTAAAATACCAAATTTTTAGATTTGGCAAATTCCACAATTTAAGGGGGTCATTTGTATCTCTCCAAAAATGTAGGAGATGAGCCGAGATACCCCTGCCAAAATAAAGAGGGCGTTTACCCATATAACATAATACTACGAGATCAGGTCACATGCCGTCTCTCAGCCAATCAGAGTATGATGTGCCATGCTGACAGACATACTACTGGCGTAAATATGGGAAATTTGAGCTTTGCTCCCTAATTTTCTTCCTTGGAAGAGAACATTTCTGGTTTTCGAAACTTTTCCTTTACATGAAATACAAATCCCCTACTTGTGTCAACTTTCAACTTCACATATCTACAAGGAATTGCCCTATAGGTTTTGATGACTAACAAGGGAACATATTATATTGATAGTAACATTGCCCAATCAAACAATACACAATCGATAGAGGAGTGAAGAAAAATGAGAAATCCAAAATTTTACGGGCCGACACCAAGAAACATAGGAGATACAGAGGAAAAAAGATCTAGAATCACGTAAAGATAGCAATGCAAAAGATACACTGACACAGAAAGAACGTCAAAGTGATTAAAGTAATCAAAATGGCATTTACACAACAGCTTGGTAAGCAAACATTGTACCCAGACATGCTGAATAACATCATGTGTAACGCAGTGTTGCCAACTGAGCACAACATGAAGTTTTGTTAAATTGTACGGAACACAAATTATAACATCTAGACAATCTAATTGTGAGTAGAACCATACCTGTGAAATCTTGAAGTACAGTGTTGCCGTTTGAAGATAGGCCTATATGCATTCTTATATGAAGTTTTGTGTGTTGTGTTGGATATTATTCTAATTTTACACTTGGGCAAAACTGCTTCGACACTGTGCTTCGTCCCTTATTTTCGTACTTCAGTGATTGAATTCTTGTTTGTGGTCTCATATTTTGGTTTTAACTAGTTCGAATCCTGTAGTGTACGGAGTCTTCTACATCCAAGATTCATATAGGAATTAATATGACCTATCCTCAAATGTTGGCAACACTGTCACGACGTCACAGGTGTGGTTCTATTCATAATTAGATTTGCTAGATGTTATAATTTGTTTTATGTGTCATTTAAGAAAACTTCATTTTGTGCTCCGTTGGGAACACTGCATTACATATGCTGTTATTGAGCATATCTTTGGGTACAATGTTTGCTTACTATACTGTTGTGTAAATGTTATTTTGATTACTTCAAACACTTTGAAGTTCTTTCTGCATCAGTGCATCTTTTGCATTGCTATTTTCACATAATTCCTGATCCGTTTTCTCCTCTATATCTCCCTTGTTTCTGGGTGTTGGCCCGTAAAATTTTGGATTTCTCTCATTTCTTCATTCCTCTATCGATGGTGCATTGATTGATTGGGCAATGCTACTATCAATATAAGATGTTCCCTTGTAAGTGCCAAAATGTGAATTCTTTTCTTCAGGAATTCATAATTATCTATCTCATGAACATTTTAAGATAAAACATTAACATTTTATATACGACATGACATGATGCAAGATAGTGAAGCAGCCAATTTTCATTGTTCTTTATGGGAAGCAAAATTATGGGTGTTTGAAATATGCCTTAGGTTTTCACGTAATATACAGAAGGCGTGCTTCAGCCCGAGAACTTGACTTGGCACAAGCCTGTGCACCTCAATACGTTGTTTATTACATGTCAACTATACCGCATAAAGCTTTGCTCATTACAAAAAATAAAAACTAATGCACATTTTCAATGTTAGTTACTAGATATTTATGGTGTGTTGGGAAATCGATTGCCTTGTTGTTCAAATAGGGAAACTGATCTGTGTTAAGAGCATAATTTTTTGCTATGTAGGACAAACTCGAGCCTTGTTTCGTCAATATCATATCCTAATTTAAACACAATTATTGCTCAATATTAGAACAAAACATAAGTCCAAGGTTTTGTTCTGTTAGAGTCAAATTTAACATCAGCTTCTTTTCTAATACTAGAACCAAATTTAACTTCCATTTTTGTTCAGTATTGGAGGTCCGTTACTCCCCAATGTCTGTTCAATATTAGTTCCAAAATTTGTTCTAATTTTGGTTCAAATTACTGACGAATTTCTAGTTCTATATTAGAGAATAATTTTCCCCCAAAAAATGTTTTTATCAACATCTTAAAGTAAAATTTAACCTTAATTTTGGTACAATGGATTGAAAAGATCGATCTTTGGTGTCCATAATTGTTTCTCAACTGCTGAACGTCAACAGAAAGCAATTAACTTTCAGCACACCTCAGGTGGAACATTAAACAAAAGAAGTAGCCTATATAAAAATGTGGGAATGCTTTGTGTTGAACTTTATTGATTCTTTTTCAACAGATAGAGAAAGAGGGGAAAAGGGGGAAAAACTCATTTTTCTTTGTGTGGAGGTTGGTAATTGTATTTGCGACAGAGACAGGGAGAAATTCCATGATGCAATTAACGTTCTGACGTCCAAACAAAATACCAGAAACAATTACCTCTCATAATTGAATTTGTCATCCTCTTTTGTAAGCTTCAACCAGTTAAGTGCATTATATATAATATAATGTGTGGATGTGTGTGTTTGTCTGTGGGTATTACAAGTTCACGAAGTAAAAGAAAATGAATCAAATGCCAAACTGGCAATAAAGAACGGTTAACGTTTTAAGCTGTAGTTTTAAGCTCTTCGACTCCCTGACTTAAGTATCCCCGTATATATTCCTTAATTTCACTCATCGCAAACCGGGAAGTATCTTTAGCACTTCCATCTTGATTATTCTTTAGAATAAGAACTGTAGTTATATAATGCACCATCCCTACTAATACTTTTTAATTCTTGGCCGATAGTCGAAATTGACTTTTCGTGTGAGTTCAAAGAGTCAACAAGAAGCATGGTAAGTGTACGTTAATTTCTTGTCCTGTAAAACAAAAATCGTGCCTTACATGACACAAATGACAATTCTACAAGATAAATTAATTTATTCATCTCACTAAGAGTAAATGTATTAAAATGTTTATATATCTACTAAAGGTACCTTAAAAACGTGAAATTTGAACAGAAAAGTTCATTTTGTTACAAAAGCAAAAAGTATTGAAAAAAAATCTGGAACAACCTATTTTAAATTTACTAATATCCTACCTTGTTGTGGAGCCATTCTTGTGTCTAATGTGTTTTGGAACTTGAACGGACAATTTTTCGTTTTAAAGGTTTTTAAAGATTGATTTCTTCATCATTCCTACAAATTTTGGGCCTGTTATAACTCAGAACAGACACGTTTCCGGACGTGGTTCCGTATATCTAACTGTTTCTTCTCTCATTGTTCACTATCCCTGAAAGTCGTATCCAACATCCATGTACTTTCAACATACACAGTTTTTTCTAGTCTAACAATTTAATTCTTTTTCAGGCAGGGAGTTTTACATTTCTACTTGAAACAATTGCAATGATTAAGATGTATATGCTTTCGTTCTACTTTCGTATAAGGCATGCGGAATATCATACTTCTCTGTAGGTCTACTCTTGCATAGTACCTGATCTCCATCCATAATCATAACATTATTAATGGGATCTACAGGTTTAACAATGAAATATTTTCTTTATCTGCAGCTCGATCCGACAATTTTGTCTTCAGCTGTGAATATTTTGTGTTATTTTGATATTTTGTGAGGGTATTATACTTTGGACTTGACGCATTTCAAGTCTCAAATCCATATCTCAAATTGGTTCGTTTACCATTGCCCATAATTCCTTTAAATTTTACCCAAGGTATAGAAACACCCGTTTACACATCAATAAAATAGACCCGTTCAATTTTTGCAATAAATTTTCCCTCTAAACCGTGGTTTTTTGACAAATTTCAATTAACATTAACACCTTTATCTCTAAGCCCACGATCAATTGTCACATATGTTGGATAATCTCAGCGAATAACAAAAACGTGTAATGAGCACATTTGAGGAGTAAAAATTCATTATGTCAGCACCACCACCTCAAACTTGAGTCAAGTATTCGCTTGCTAAACTTTACGGAATAAAAGGTGTGAAAATATTTTGGTTTCGGAAAAGATGTAGGACATACAAAAGTTATGGCGATTGTTTTTAGTCTTTTTTCACGCTTCCAAAATACCACATCTTTTAGTAAGCAACTTGAAAGTAAAAGAAGGAACGAGGCTGCGACAGAGTTTGATTTTACCATACATTAGCAGCCGTTATCAAAATGCCAAAACAAATTTAAGGTCTTTTGTGGCGTTTTGTTGATTCCCGCTTTAACGCGTTTAGCCAAAGAGAGAAGTTTTTAAATGCGTTGAGAGGGGTATTCATCAATCACTTTCCCATCTCACATCTCACTTCTCCAGAAAACAACATCAACGCTACGAAAAGAGAGACGAGAGAACCAGCCTCGCATGTTGTCGATAACGCTCCTTAAACATACTGATCACGTGAGATCAAAACAAAAAGATGGCCAGACTCCTTTTTTTCTTTTTAAAATGCTTTTTTGTCTGGTTTTTCTCTGTGTCGGTGAATTTTCGTTCGAGTTTTGTTATCGCTCGAGAGAGAAATTGATTTCTTTTCTGTTGATGTGTTACAAAGTTTTCGCTCTTTTTGGTATCATTTCTTTTTTTTTTTTATTTCTTTCTGCCTTTGTTATGAGTAACAACTCCAGGCTAATATTTTCTTCATGTAACACGCTACATATAACATGTTACGGTAACAAAGACATACATACACACACACACACACACACACACACACACACACACACACACACACACACACACACACAAAAGAATAATAAATCTTAATGGTTAGGAGGAAAATAATTGTAAAAGAAATGAAAATACCAGAAAAAATAAGTTAAATTTGAGGTTTCTTGTCTGTCTAGAAATGGCTGGAAGAAATGAAATGAGTTAATTATTAAAACAAATCTTTGTATAAAGCAATGTGTGAGTTAAATTTCTTTAAAAAATAATATGATTCCAAGAGTTATATCTCGGAAATAATTTGAGACAGTTATTGTTATTGTATTATATTTTTACAACAGTTATTTTGCTTTACTTTTGGTGTTGACTATTGTTCGAAGTTAATTACAATGGTCCAATGAAGCATATCTTATTTGGCTAAAATTTATGATTCTCTACTGACTCCAATTTCTGACATATTTGACAACACTAAATTTAAGATTTCATTAAATTTATTAATAACACTTTAATAATTCTAAATTATAATATGACATATAATTGTCTTTTTTTTTTTTACATTTAGATGAACTGTTTTCAAAGTTCAAACTGATTAGAATGTATCTCTGACAAGTTGAAGTCACCAACTAGAAGAATCTAGCTACCCTTGACAACAGTTAATTTCAATTCGGGTAAACAATTCATCACAACACTCAATGTTAGATTCAAGTGGAAAGTACACTATACAAATAAATTTTGCCTTCCCCTGTGCTTACTTTCACCAACAAAAATGCATAATTCTTATCACCTGTATCGAATAAACACATATTGTATTTGGCCAAAGCAATGTTAACACTCTCCCCCTTTGATTTGCCAGTTGTGATGGTATTATAATCTTGCCTTAAAACTGTGTAACTGTTATCAAATATCAATCAATCAGAGTTTTACTGTGAGTTATTAATCCAAGTTTCCGTGATTGCAATCAAATCATACGAGGGCTGCTATATATATTTCTGGCCTAATAATGAAAATACGAATATTTATCAACGAAAATGGTTTTATTGTTTTTCAAAATATTCTCCATCAAGATTTATACACTTTTGCATGCGCTCAAACCAATTTTCGAAGCACTTTTTCCACTCCGATTGAGACACCTCCAAAACATGGTTTTTGAATGCTTCAACAGCATTTTCTGGCGACGAAAATCGTTGACCACGCATTTTTTTCTTGATGTGTGGGAATAAAAAGAAGTCATTGGGTGCCAAGTCAGGGCTGTACGGCGGATGACCCATCACTTCGACGTTTTGGCCGGTCAAAAATGCGCTGGTTTGAGCCGATGTGTGAGAGCTCGCATTGTCATGGTGCACAATGATTCGTCTTCTCTTGTTCATTTTTCGAATTTCTCCGAAGACTTCAGGCAAACAAATGGTGGTGTACCACTCAGAATTGACCGTCCTACGTTGCTCAAGCGGAACAGTCGCCACATGACCAGTTATGCCGAAGAAACAGGCGACCATTTGCTTCGAAGTGCTTCTTCCACGAACAACTTTCGTTGGATTTGGCTCGTCTTGGAAGACCCACACGGTCGATTGCTGTTTTGTTTCGGGCTCATACGCATAGATCCATGATTCGTCACCTGTGACGATCTTATAAACGTCTTTTGAAGCACCGCGATCGTATTTTTTCAGCATTTCTTTACACCAATCCACACGAGCTTTCTTTTGAGCGATTGTCAAATTGTGCGGGATCCAACGAGAACAAACCTTTTTTACGGCCAGGTGTTCATGCAATATCGAATGTATGCTGGTGGAAGAAATGCCTAGGCATGCCTCTATCTCACGGTAAGTCACATGACGGTCTTGCATTATCAGTTCACGTACGGCATCGATGTTTTCTGGCACAACGGCTGTTTTTGGACGACCTTCACGGAATTCGTCTTTGAGCGAGCGTCGGCCACGATTGAATTCGTTGTACCAGTTTTTCACAGTGCTATAGGATGGTGCTTCGTCGCCATACAAAGATTTAAGTTCATCGATGCACTCTTGTCGTGATAATCCACGTCGAAAGTTGTGAAAAATGATCGCACGAAAATGTTCACGAGTTAATTCCATTTTTTTGCCAAGTTGATTTCTTCAAGTACCTGTAAAAGAAAAAAAAATTGTCGTAAGTCAAAAAGTTCTGAGTACATTTATGCTACAAAATGTCAAACTTTCCAATGGAAATGTCAGATTGCACCTGGCAACACTTAGTGTTGCCTAGGCCAGAAATATATATAGCAACCCTCGTAATTATTTGTTAACACACCACAAAAGAAATCATTGATTTTACCACGTAAACTAAGAGAATTTTGATAATATATGTTGAACAGTTTTTGAGTTTTTGAATGCACAGCTGTTTTAAATGCTTCACTTGTATCAGCTTCCCAGTTTTTCTGCTCCTATTCTTTGTGTCCTCAATATCTTGACTTCAGATGGATGTATTTTTGGATACTTGGAAGCGTCTAGTAAATATATTACTTTTGACCTGTATGGATATAAATTCCACCATATCCATCTAATGCCCGGGTCAATGTGTAAAGAGAAGTAAATTATAAAAATTGCGATATTTATGAGGAAAATCAGTTTCGTTTCACTGTTTAGAGCGATATCTCATATTGTCAAAGGTTGCTAAGGATTGCTTCCCTCTGTATCTCCAAATAACTCGCCATTTCCTACACCAAGAAAGAAAATATCTAGGCTTTACATAAAATTCTTGGCTAATATGCTTTCCGGTGGGAATAGGCCAAGACTGGAGTGCAGTATCCTGAGATGGTAGTATTCTACTTTAAAATGAGGGAAAATAGTTGTATTCAAGTAGAAAACCATTGTCCAAGAACGCCGCACTCCAGTCTTTGCACGTCGTTTCAATCAGAAAGCATATTATGTAAGTTCAATGTGCATAAGAATTCTATGTAAGAATAAAGTACTAATTCAAGACTCTAGAGTAAACTTTAAATTTTATTAATCTCAAAATTGAAGTTTGGCGTTATCTTACTTTGCACACTCATTCAAGAGTGATCATACCAACAATTCTGCTACATACCTATGAATGTCTAGCCAGAAAGAAGGCTTAACCTTCTAAATCATGCTAGATTTTCAAAAGGGAATAGGCGTCTTTTGAATTAACCTCTTTCTCGAGTGAGTGATATGGTAAATAAATAATATGTAAACCTACAAATTCTAACTCGGAAAATTCATTAACTCGAAGTCTCTGTTAGTTTGTAATCACTCCTTCTCCGACGTCAACACTAAATGAATTTTCCGAAAATCAAGTATATATCTAGATAATAATTAAAATATCTAAAAAAATTGAAACACATTTTTAAGGAAGTTGTTATGCAAAATTGTTAGATTTTCCAAAATGATATTTTGCCAAAGCCTTTAATTCTCTTTCTTACACTTGTAAGACGGTATATTCTTCCCCACTTTACGCAAATCGTTAAAGTTTGGAAATGAGCTTTCCCAGTTTTCCCCCTAAATAATTTTTCTCTAAGTCAAGATATTGATAAGTCGCTTTCTTGTACCCGAGAATGGTGTATTCAAGGGTGACCAGATTCTGTCAAGCGGAAAGTAGGACACAAATATTATAATACATGATGGTTTACTACATCGGCAATACACATATCCGTATTTCATTTAGCGTTAACCATACGTTAATCATTCTTTCTTTTAAGTACTCAACAAAAATATTGAAGAAATCCAACATAACTCCAAATACTTTCATGAATGACAAACACAAGATTGATTAAACAATTTTAAATAAAAAACTTGATTGAGTAACATAAAGGAGCCACTTTAATGAAAAAGAAAACTTAAATATGTTGGAGTATTTTTTTTCTTTTTACGAAACATAGATATTAAAATACGATTCGTCTTAACAGTTATTTATCCATTACTTTGCAAACTTTTTTCAAAAACGTTAACAAATTCTTTTCATTAATGTGTGACATCTGTTTACCAACTAAACATCAGTAAAGTGCTTGGTGACATTTTTCGTTTGCATAAACAACGCACAGTAACTTGCTGTTTTGCAAAATCATGCCATGGAATTCACTAGAGGGAAATTCTTTATTATTCGCTGTTATTATTGGTTATTATTAGCTGTTTAAGAGTTTCAGTTTTTAACTGAGATTTCTCATCAGTCACGAATTATTCATTATAGAAAATATACTCTCAGTTGGAGCATTTGTAGCAAGGAAGCACATATTGAACACAATATCACATACTTGGGAATATGGAATAGAATTTTCTTCAAAATCCTTCAATAATTCACTCCATCTTAAACCTACCCTCATTTGAACAGTGTTCTATTCTTTAAGTTCTTTCAAAAGTAGCATGCTTCTTTACATTTGTGATTTCATCAAACAGGCAGGAATTGTTTGCTTCTTTCCTGACTATTTATTAATGTACTTCAAGCTGATATGGACACTATCCCATTCAATTACTGAGTTAAGTCCCATATCGGCCTTACTGATATCTCAAAAAGATCTACTCAGTGAAAACAGGGTATTCCAAAACAATTATTCGTTATTGTTCTCCTTTCGTAACAATAATATCTTAAGGAGTTTTGAAAAACACAGATTCATAATTCAGAGAAAGAGTGCCTGTTGTTCAAGATGTGAATAAAGAATAAAATATTAAAATATTGCAAATAACTCAGGACATTTTGCAGGACATATTAAAAAAGAAGGGCATTTCTCCATTTTTTAGGTGTCTTCGCAACAAGCAGGACAGCCCTTTAAAAAACAGTACTGTACTGCGAAAATCAATACGTTTGGTCACCCTATATTAACCTATTTCATGGATAGCGTACGAAAATAATGCAATAGTGACCCAAATGTTACTTAAAAGAAGAACAGTAACACATAAAGACTTTTAGATGAAAGATATTTAATTATCAAAAAAGTATTTCAAAATTGTAGATACTGTCAAATTGATCTGGCATGTAAAAATAATTCTTGGGGGGGAGGGTGCATAACCAGTTATGCACTGCTGCCTGGACTTCCTCATCATCAATAAACCTTGAAACACTAAGAGCTTCTTTCAGTTGGTTAAAATGTTATAATCTGAGGGTGCCCAATCCATGGAATAAGTTTTTGGGGCAAGTAGACGAACTTCAGATCTTTGATGATATCTAATGTGACTCTAGTGCAGTGTTGCCAATTCCTTCAGAGCCGTTTTCCCTTCACAAGCTTCAGAATTTCCCTTTCCCGTACAAAATTTCCCTTCATCCAAACCGTTCAAGTACTGTATTTAGTAAACGTATTTTTAATCGTTTTCGCTACCATTCCCTCACCCAATCTTATAACCACATACAAGCAGATACCTGACAGCCTTTCTTTGAGCTTACGCAGAATTTGAACTTGATTTGTTGTTTAGGTATCTAAGGCGTCGCGATAGAGAAGGGAAAAGGATATGGAAAGGTGTAGGCCAGGACCTAAGTTAAAGGTGCAATCTCTGCATTTGCCTGGTGTGACTGACGAAAAACCCTATAAATACCTTGGTCAGGACGGACAACCTAAATAAAACATAAAAAATATAAAATAAATATTATGTAAATTTGATTTTTATCCTATATATCATGATAGATTTTAATATTAATGTAACCTAAGGTACATAGAAAATATTAAGTATATATTTGGTATGTACTTACTTAAGAACAGCACTCCCATATTTACTGAATACGAAAAGTTACAAAAAAAAAAAAAAAAAACTCTAGCTGCTACTGTCTTTGGTTGTACAAGAGGAATGTTCGTAAGCACAATACAAACTAAATCAAAGTTTAGAGATGCGGAATTCTTAAGAATTTATAATTCTGTGCGCACAGTTACCAGAAAATTTTTAAACTTACACAAACACACATACACTAATGATCCAGTATTCGCCCATATATACATATTTACATTCACGACACGCAGATTTTTTGCTCTTACATCGATTAATCCTCTTCACAATCAATTTTTTGGTTGGGAAAAAGATCTTCTGATTGGAAAAACCAAACTGTTATGATGGTTGGAGTGATAATTTAATTGAGAAATATTTCATCTTATTGCATTTCATTTAATTCAACAATGGGAAGATTAATTTTGATAAAAGATTTTAAATAAGCATTGTTGTAATGTTTCGAATTTAACTGAATATGTTGATCGATGTGTAATGTTGATAAATATTAATGAATGCAAAGCATGACAACTTGTGAGAATTTATTTGAAATATGTGCAACGGATTATGTTTGGAACAAATAGGATGTTGAATTTATACTGAATTTTAATTAGATTAATCAGATACGTAACTACATTCAATCTATAAATGATTGAAGAGAGGTTCAAATTTCCCTGCAATATTGAGAGATTACAAGCAATTACCCTTTTTCCCTTTTCTCCAAAATTTACTCAAAATTTCCCTGCGCCAAGGGAAATTTCCCTTCAATTGGCATCACTGCTCTAGTGTACAACGATAATGTATATCTTATGTACTTTTATCATTTTTATTTAGGGTAAAATGAGCTATTTAAAAGGGCACAAGCTATCAAGAAGAAGACGAAGAAGAAATTATATAAAGAAATAATTTAAATATTTTGTATTATATTGAGATTTTGTCTATTATCGTTGCTATGACGATTTGTTTACTTGTTTTAATGCCGTTGCTATAGTAACTAGAAAGATATAGATGTAACGAGGAACCATCTTGTGTAATCTGAAAGTACAATATTTTAAGGTGTGTATTATAACGCTCGGACACAGAATTGCTTTTAGTTTCTTTAGATGTAACTGGACATGAATGTGATCACATGCAAAACAAATTGGATCAATTACTGCTTCTCTGATACATATTACCCACCCCGGTCCACATATTGGATTCGCCATATTGGATTCAACTTTCAGTTTTTCAAATGGTAATAGGTGCAAGTAATACATCAAATTCATGTGCAATTTTCTCGCAAATTCATTGGTGTGGTGAGGTTTACTGTAGCTTGTACCGTTTGGAAGGTATTGCATGTTAAATGCCGGGTACTTCAGGAATAATGAACCAAATAGAAAGTTGTGCAGGGCTCCGTGTATGTATATATAATATTTTACGTGATTTGTCGTTGACGAAATTTTCTCTGAACGTACATACATATAGACATATAGATTTCAAAACGGAAATGGTATGTCTTCACTAATATCTGGTCATATCTGGATTGGTTCACATTAGGCATTTTGACCGTAATACAGTAATTCCTTGTTGTAATACAACACGGAAGTAATAACAATCACTAACAAAATGTAATAAAATTATGACAAAAATGTTGTAAAGAGTTTGTTTATATCTACAGTACTTTTCCAGTTAGAAATTGTTTTGATTTGTCAGCACCAAAACATAAGCGTAACTGATATTACTCTGCAATGTCAATTCGAGAAGTGACTGGAGGGATTTAACATGCAATACCTTCCAAACGATAGATATTCATATCACCAGTGAATTTCCGAGAAAATTGTTCATGAATTTGGTATATCACTTTCACCTATTCTCATTTGAAAAACCGAAAGTTGAATTCAATATGGCAGATCCAAGATGGCGCTTGGGTCAGAGAAGCAATGAGAACATGCGTCAGAGAAGCAGTAATTGATCCAATTTGTGTTGCATATGGTCACATTCATGCCCAGTTACATGTAAAGAAACTAAAAGCAATTTTGTGTCCGAGCGTTATAGCAGTGTATGATTGAATTCCGGTATATGAAGGCCCATAAATGTGCAAATTACCGGTATGGGCCGGTAAAATTAGTACAATACACATTGAGCCGCGGAGAATTTTGCATTTGAATCAATTTTACACGAATCTCGAGGGGACACTTCGCGAATGTACACTTTCCCCTAAGTACCTTGTTAGGGGAACTTTTGAATTCTGTTCTGCAATAGATGGTTGTCGTCCGAGTTCGTTAATGCAGTCAATTCGTTACAAATCTTCACGGATTACAATGACTTTAACGTACTATATCGTTTAAAATGTGATATTCCTTAGCTTCTGTGTAATCTGTGCAGCAGGAAAACATTGCTGGTTGCCTGTTTTAAAATATGCCGCTTTTCGTGCTGGAAAAAAAAAAAACGCATTAGGTTCTAGTTTTACGTAATCTTTACTCTCTTTACCAGAGTTTATTTTGACGGGTTTACAGGATTTTTACATTAGAATGTTTGGAAATTAGAATTTGAAAGCGACCGCCAATATACAGGATGTTTCAAAATGAATATAGGGGATTTAAGGCTTTATAGTATTTGTTACAATTAACTTACAATTATAAATAATACATCAAACGAAAGACCAACTCAAACAGTTTTGTACGCACTCATACACACGCACCGTTTCCTCTGTCTGCCGTTAGAAAGCGCTAGTAGCAAAGATTGCGACTAGTGAGCAGATAGCTTTTTGTATTTTACATTTTGCAAAGACTGAATGTATAGTTAGTGCAACCATATGTGTGGAGAATTTTTAAGGAGACGTATACAACTATGTCCTTATCGTTTACAGTTGCAATACGCTCTAAAACATACAGACTACGGTTTATGTGCCAACTTTGCAAATGAAATGTTGCTGCATGATGATAAAGATTTCCTGTCATGTCATGTCATGTCTAAGATCATGTCGTCTTTAGTGATGAATCAACATTTCACGTAAGTGGCATTATGAACACTCATAATGTTCCATCTGGGGTTCAGCAAACCCCTACGAGATGATACAGTTGCAACGGGACTCTGCTAATTTAAATGTTTTGTGCTATGTCCTGGCGAAAATTTTATGGGCGTTTCTCGCCTATCGACTCCATATGTGTCGTGTGACGAATCGTGCTTACATTGAACACTAATATCAAAAACTGTTTGAATTTCTCTTTCATTTGCCGTATTATTTATAATTATACGTTAAATGTAATAAGCGCTACAAAGCTTTCAAACTCTAATATTCATTTTGAAACACCCGGTATGCTAAATAGTACCACAGTATGTAGATAAGAGAACGTATGGATAAGAGTTCGTTATATAATATCAATTAAAGTGTTGGATACATTAGAACATGTCTACAATAGCATTAGCGTATAATGAAATAAAATCTACCTAGGTACAATTCATTGACATTAACCGAGCCAAACAAGATCACCTTTTGAATTTAAATCCTCATGCATAATTGGTGAGGATTATTGACAAAAACTAATTTTTATGGCAGTAAAAAAACATATTTCATGCGCGGTCGACAGAAACACATCCATAAACACTCCATCTATTAAAGTGAAACTGTTACTAAACTTTACCCAAATTAGCTTTTCACTACAGCACTAGCAACATAACTATGATGAACAAGATATACGTAACAATCTAAAATTATCATTCTCTTTCTTCTTTCAATTTTAAATTATCTTTTCAGAATTGTATGCATTTCCTGTAATTCAAATGATTATTTGTATATTTTTAACTTTTTGTTTTGTTCTATCTTTTATATTCATTTTAATGATTTACTGTCTGCAATGATCGTTTCTCGTAGGGGAAGAATAAACTTTATGCAAAATATTTGGGTAAACAACTATATAGAATAAATAACGATGTACAATGCCGATGTCGAACTCCTCCGTGGCTGAGCGGTTAGCGTACGCGCCTTTGGCGCGGGAGACCCGGGTTCGATTCCCGGTGGGAGCTCATGTGGTTCGGATTCCACGTTCCATAGGTCCACGTCTCATATAGCCTCGCTGCTGAACGGGACATTAAACTCAAAATCAACTCAATGCCTATGTCATTGCACTGCACGGAAATGATAGCTTTATCCTCCTGAGATTTGGGATCAATCTGAATGTTGCAAAAATGTTTCATTATGTTTTTTATAATAATGAGGATCTACTACAACATAAAGTTTCAGTTTTCCTGAAAAGTATGTAACTGTAAGGTGAGGGGGGTAGGTTATTCGAGCAACCTTCAGGTCTCATTGCTACACTTAAGAACAACATGTTTTCTGAAGTAAGCTATATTTTTCTAATTATTTTTCCTTCATATTGCTTGTTTCACTAGAGTATAACATTTACATTGATGTATATAAGCAC